>NC_135342.1:33343900-33659067 GCF_023851605.1 Tamandua tetradactyla | reverse complement strand
TTTGTGCATCAAAGAACTTCATCAAGAAAGTAGAAAGACAGCCTACACAATGGGAAACAATATTTGGAAATGACATATCAGATAAAGGTCTAGTATCCAGAATTTATAAAGAGATTGTTCAACTCAACAACAAAAAGACAGCCAACCCAATTACAAAATGGGAAAAAGACTTGAATAGACACCGCTCAGAGGAGGAAATACAAATGGCCAAAAGGCACATGAAGAGATGCTCAATGTCCCTGGCCATTAGAGAAATGCAAATCAAAACCACAATGAGATATCATCTCACACCCACCAGAATGGCTATTATCAACAAAACAGAAAATGACAAGTGCTGGAGAGGATGCGGTGAAAGAGGCACACTTATCCACTGTTGGTGGGAATGTCAAATGGTGCAACCACTGTGGAAGGCAGTTTGGCGTTCCTCAAAAAGCTGAATATAGAATTGCCATACGACCCAGCAATACCATTGCTGGGAATCTACTCAAAGGAATTAAGGGCAAAGACACAAACGGACATTTGCACACCAATGTTTATAGCAGCGTTATTTACAATTGCAAAGAGATGGAAACAGCCAAAATGTCCATCAATAGACGAGTGGCTAAACAAACTGTGGTATATACATACGATGGAATATTATGCAGCTTTAAGACAGGATAAAATTATGAAGCATGTAATAACATGGATGGACCTAGAGAACATTATGCTGAGTGAGTCTAGCCAAAAACTAAAAGACAAATGCTGTATGGTCCCAATGATGTGAATCGACATTCGAGAATAAACTTGGAATATGTCATTGGTAACAGAGTTCAGCAGGAGTTAGAAACAGGGTAAGATAATGGGTAATTGGAGCTGATGGGATACAGACTGTGCAACAGGACTAGATACAAAAACTCAAAAATGGACAGCACAATAATACCTAATTGTAAAGTAATCATGTTAAAACACTGAATGAAGCTGCATCCGAGCTATAGGTTTTTGTTTTGTTTTGTTTTGTTCTTACTATTATTACTTTTATTTTTTTCTCTATATTAACATTCTATATCTTTTTCTGTTGTGTTGCTAGTTCTTCTAAACCGATGCAAATGTACTAAGAAACGATGATCATGCATCTATGTGATGATGTTAAGAATTACTGATTGCATATGTAGAATGGTATGATTTCTAAATGTTGGGTTAATTTCTTTTTTTCAGTTAATTAATAAAAAAAAGTAAGTTGTTGGGATTTTGATTGGTATTGCGTTGAATATGTAAATCAATTTAGGTAGAATTGACATCTTAGCTATATTTAGTCTTCCAATACATGAACATGGTATGCCCTTCCATTTATTTAGGTCTTCTGTGATTTCTTTTAACAGTTTCTTGTAGTTTTCTTTGTATAGGTCTTTTGTCTCTTTAGTTAAATTTATTCCAAAGTATTTTATTCTTTTAGTTGCAATTGTAAATGGAATTCGTTTCTTGATTTCCCCCACAGATTGTTCATTACTAGTGCATAGAAATACTACAGATTTTTGAATGTTGATCTTGTAACCTGCCACTTTGCTGTACTCGTTTATTAGCTCTAGTAGTTTTGCTGTGGATTCTTTAGGGTTTTCAACATATAGTATCATATCATCTGCAAACTGATAGTTTTACTTCTTCCTTTCCAATTTTGATGCCTTGTATTTCTTTTTCTTGTCTAATTGCTCTGGCTAGAACTTCCAACACAATGTTGAATAACAGTGGTGATAGTGGACATCCTTGTCTTGTTCCTGATCTTAGGTGGAAAGTTTTCGATTTTTCCCCATTGAGGATGATATTAGCTGTGGGTTTTTCATATATTCCCTCTATCATTTTAAGGAAGTTCCCTTGTATTCCTATCTTTTGAAGTGTTTTCAACAGGAAAGGATGTTGAATCTTGTCAAATGCCTTCTCTGCATCAATTGAGATGATCATGTGATTTTTCTGCTTTGATTTGTTGATATGGTGTATTACATTAATTGATTTTCTTATGTTGAACCATCCTTGCATACCTGGGATGAATCCTACTTGGTCATGATGTATAATTCTTTTAATGTGTTGCTGCATTCGATTTGCTAGAATTTTGTTGAGGATTTTTGCATCTATATTCATTAGAGAGATTGGTCTGTAGTTTTCTTTTTTTTTGTAATATCTTTGCCTGGTTTTGGTATGAGGGTGATGTTGGCTTCATAGAATGAATTAGGTAGCTTTCCCTCCACTTCAGTTTCAGTTTTTTTGAAGAGTTTGAGCAGGATTGGTACTAATTCTTTCTGGAATGTTTGGTAGAATTCATATGTGAGGCCATCTGGTCCTGAACTTTTCTTTTTGGGAAGCTTTTAATGACTGATTCAATTTCTTTAGTTGTGACTGGTTTGTTGAGGTCATCTATTTCTTCTTGAGTCAAAGTTGGTTGTTCATGCCTTTCTAGGAACTTGTCTATTTCATCTACATTGTTGTATTTATTAGCATAAAGTTGTTCATAGTATCCTGTTATTACCTCCTTTATTTCTGTGGGGTCAGTGGTTATGTCTCCTCTTCCATTTTTGATCTTATTTATTTGCATCCTCTCTCTTCTTCTTTTTGTCAGTCTTGCTAAGGGCCCATCAATCTTATTGATTTTCTCATGGAACCAACTTCTGGTTTTACTGATTTTCTCAATTGTTTTCATGTTCTCAATTTCATTTATTTCTGCTCTAATCGTCATAATTTCTTTCCTTTTGCTTGCTTTGGGGGTTAGTTTGCTGTTCTTTCTCCAGTTCTTCCAAGTGGACAGTTAATTCCTGAATTTTTGCCCTTTCTTCTTTTTTGATATAGGCATTTAGGGCAATAAATTTCCCTCTTAGCACTGCCTTTGCTGCGTCCCATAAGTTTTGATATGTTGTGTTTTCATTTTCATTTGCCTCGAGATATTTACTGATTTCTCTTGTAATTTCTTCCTTGACCCACTGGTTGTTTAAGAGTGTGTTGTTGAGCCTCCACATATTTGTGAATTTTCTGGTACTCTGCCTATTATTGATTTCCAACTTCATTCCTTTATGATCTGAGAAAGTGTTGTGTATGATTTCAATCTTCTTAAATTTGTTGAGACTTGCTTTGTGACCCAGCATATAGTCTATCTTTGAGAATGATCCATGAGCGTTTGAGAAAAATGTGTATCCTGCTTTTGTGGGGTGTAATGTACTATAAATGTCTGTTAAGTCTAGCTCATTTATTGTAATATTCAAATTCTCTGTTTCTTTATTGATCCTCTATCTAGATGTTATGCCCATTGATGAGAGTGGGGAATTGAAGTTTCCAACTATTATGGTAGATGTGTCTGTTTCCCTTTTCAGTGTTTGCAGTGTTTGCCTCATGTATTTTGGGGCATTCTGGTTCGGTGCATAAATATTTATGATTGTTATGTCATCATGTTGAATTGTTCCTTTTATTAGTACATAGTATCCTTCTTTGTCTCTTTTAACTGTTTTACATGTGAAGTCTAATTTGTTGGATATTAGTATAGCTACTCCTGCTCTTTTCTGGTTGTTATTTGCATGAAATATCTTTTCCCAACCTTTCACTTTCAACCTATGTTTATCTTTGGGTCTAAGATGTGTTTCCTATAGACAGCATATAGAAAGATCCTGTTTTTTAAATCCATTCTGCCAGTCTATGTCTTTTGATTGGGGAGTTCAATCCATTAACATTTAGTGTTATTACTTTTCAGGTGGTACTTTCCTCTACCATTTTGCCTTTTGTATTTTATATGTCATATCTAATTTTCCTTCTTTTTTTTTTGAGATTTCAATGGGCTTTATAAAAGGGAAAAACAACCCTCAGGTGACAACTAAAAACAAAACCATGGAAGAGGTATCTGCTGCATGTGGCAACACAGGTACAACAAGTGCTTGTCTAAGGAGATGATCTGTATTTGGACATAGGTGGAAATGCACAGTAAGGGTGAAGCAATGCAAGGCAAAATGGCAGGTGGGTAGAAGTTTTATGACCCTTTGCTCTGATTTAATGTAGTCTAGTTCTGCTTTTGAGATTGAAAACGATCAGCAGGTCATTTTACAAAGAACTTGAACATCAAAGAACACTTTTGAAAGTCTAAACAGAACAGGGGTTGTTACCAAAGTTACATAGGGATGTCAGTGGCAGGAGGTGGGTGGGGGGTGGGTAGGGGTAGGTGGGAAGGGGTTGGTTCTCTAAAGATATTTTGAACAATGACAGAACTTAAATCTAGTTACATGTGCTTGCTATAGAAAAGATGAAATGTTTTAATAAAGACTGGCCTTCTTCATGATTCACAGGAACTCTTGCTCATTGACTTCTCCGTCTCCATCTCGATCAGCTTCATCAATCATTTCCTGTAACTCCTCATCAGTGAGGTTCTCGCCTAGCTCCTTGGCTATGTGTTTGAGATTCTTAAAAGATATCTTCCCAGTTTCATCATCGTCGAAGAGCTTGAATGCTTTCAGAATTTCTTCTTTGGTATCTTTCTCAGACATTTTCTGAGTCATCAAAGTCAAAAAGTCATTGAAATTCATTTTTCCTGTCCCTTCTTTATCAATTTCGCATATCATCTTCTTGATCTCTTCTTTCTTGGGTTCGAAGTCCAGTACCCTCATGGCCACCTTCAGTTCTTCAACATCTATGGTCCCAGTTCCATCAGCATCAAAGAGATCAAAAGGCTCCCGGATTTCCTGCTTCTGCTCTTCAGTGAGCTCAGGCTTAGGACTCATCCTTTTTCGCAGGGCAGTTGATGCCATGTTGGCCTTCTTAAAGCTGGAGGCCATCGCCAACGGACTCCACTAGCTGTTGTTAGGGCAACCGATGTACACACTGAAAAGGCGCCTTTCCCACCGCCCGCGCACGTAGCCCCACTCCCCAGTGGTGTCTAATTTTCATTCTTTTGACACTCTTCTCCACACCTCTCTCTTCTGTTTTTTTGTATCTGTCTCTAGTGCTCCCTTTAGTATTTCTTGCAGAGCTGGTCTCTTTGTCATAAATTCTCTCAGTGATTTTTTGTCTGAAAATGTTTTAATTTCTCCCTCATTTTTGAAGGACAATTTTGCTGGGTATAGAATTCTTGGTTGGCAGTTTTTCTCTTTTAGTAATTTAAATATATCATCCCACTGTCTTCTCGCTTCCATGGCTTCTGCTGAGAAATCTACATATAGTCTTATTGGGTTTCCCTTGTATGTGACAGATTGCTTTTCTCTTGCTGCTTTCAAGATCCTCTCTTTCTCTTTGACCTCTGACATTCTGACTAGTAAGTTTCTTGGAGAATGTCTATTTGGATCTATTCTCTTTGGGGTACGCTGCACTTCTTGGATCTGTAATTTTAGGTCTTTCATAAGAGTTGGGAAATTTTCAGTGCTAATTTCTTCCATTAGTTTTTCTCCTCCTTTTCCCTTCTCTTCTCCTTCCTGGACACTCACAGCATGTATATTTGTGTGCTTCATATTATCATTCAGTTCCCTGAGTCCCTGCTCATATTTTTCCATTTTTTTCCCTATAGTTTCTGTATCTTGTCAGATTTCAGATGTTCCATCCTCCAGTTCACTAATCCTAACCTCTGTCTCTTGAAATCTACCATTGTAGGTTTCCATTGTTTTTTTTTCATCTTTTCTACTATACCTTTCATCCCCATAAGTTCCGTGATTTGTTTTTTCAGACTTTCCATTTCTTCTTTTTGTCATTCTTTGCCTTCTTCATATCCTCCCTCAATTCATTGATTTGGTTTTTGATGAGGTTTTCCATGTCTGTTCGTATATTCTGAATTAGTTGTTTCAGCTCTTGTATCTCATTTGAACTATTGGTTTGTTCCTTTGACTGGGTCATATCTTCAATTTTCCTGGTGTGATTTGTTATTTTTTTTCTGATGTCTAGACATTTAATTACCTTAATTAGTTTATTCTGGTAATTGCTTTCACTTCTCTTACCTAGGGTTTTCTTGCTGGATGAATTTGTTGTCTATCTGTTCTTTGACCTTCAGTTCAGCTTTTTCCAGACCTCTAGCTTAGGTTTTGTTTAACAGAGGATAATTTTTCAGTTCTTGTTTCTTGCCCTGCTTGTATGGTGCCTTTTCCCTCCCCACCCTTAGGAGGGTCTATGTAGGTAATATAGACTGGAGGCAGGTTTTCCTGGACTGAACTGGCCTCCTATCAGGGGGAAGGAGTCACCTGCATCAGTTTTCCCTGAGGGTGAGACCCAGCAGATTAAAAGACTTTCCTGTGAAGTCTCTGGGCTCTGTTTTTCTTATCCTGCCCAGTATGTGGCACATCTGCCTGCGGGTAGCACCAGCAAAAGATGTTGTAGCACTTTTAACTTTGGAAGACTCTCCCTGCTGGGGGCATGGTGGAGACAGAGGAGAGGTTGTAGGCTGATTTTAATGTTAAAATTGCCAAGCCCTGGGGTCTGAATTCCTTGAGGGAGGGATTCCACCTGAGTTGGGCTTCACCCCTCCCCTGGGGAAGGCACAGGTGGGAGACAGCCCTGAAAGCAGCCCTTTTCTGCCTATGCCTGGGGCAGTTGCAGCCCGAGAAGTCCCGCTGCTGAATCCAGAGACTGCCAAGTCTCCATAGAAACACAGCCACTAAAACCTCCATTTCCTCCCCTTTCCTCTTTTTCCGTGAGCCCAATGAGCGACCTCCACCTTGACCAGGTTTAGAGTCTCTTTCCTTTCCCTCTGGGAAACTGCTTGTGGGGGAAGGGCACCGGGTGCTGGCCACCGTGGCTTGGGGAACTCACGGTTTTGGGGAGGTTTGCAGCCGGTCCAGCTGGTCCAGACTGGGGTATACTGTGTGTTCAGTCACTGACGTGGCTCTGGGAGCTGTTCTGTACTGTTTCTGGTTATTTAGTAGTTGTTCTGGAGGACGAACTAAAACATGCACATTGCTAAGCCACCATCTTGCCCCCTCCTCCACCGTATAATGCTGTTTTGATCACCGTAACTTCATAATTTGCCTTAAAGTCAGGTAGTGTGAGACCTCCGACTTCATTTTTTTTTCTCAGTATACTTTTAGCTATTTGGGGCACCCTCCCTTTCCAGATAAACTTTAATTGGTTTCTCTACTTCTGAAGAGTAAGTTTTTGGAATTTTAATTGGTATTGCATTGAATGTGTAAATCAATTTAGGTAGAATTGACATTTTAACTATATTTAGTCTTCCAATCCATGAACATGGTATGCCCTTCCATCTATTTAGGTCTTCTGTGATTTCTTTTAACAATTTCTTATAGTTTTCTTTGTATAGGTCTTTTGTCTCTTTAGTTAAATTTACTCCTAAATATTTTATTCTTTTGGTTGTAATTGTAAATAGAATTCTTTTCTTCATTTCCCCCTCAGATTGTTCATTACTAGTGTATAGAAACACTACAGATTTTTGAGTGTTGATCTTGTAACCTGCCACTTTGCTGTACTCATTTATTAGCTCTAGTAGTTTTGCTGTGGATTTTTTAGGGTTTTTGACATATAGTATCATATCATCTGCAAACAGTGATAGTTTTACTTCTTCCTTTCCAATTTTGATGCCTTGTATTTTTTTTTTCTTGCCTAAATGCTCTGGCTGAAACTTCCAACACAATGTCGAATAACAGTAATGATAGTGGACATCCTTGTCCTGTTGCTGATCTTAGAGGGAGAGTTTTCAGTTTTTCCCTATTGAGGATGATGTTAGCTGTGGATATTTCATATACTCCCTTTATCATGTTGAGGAAGTTCCTTTGTATTCCTATCCTTTGAAGTATTTTCAACAGGAAATGATGTTGAATTTTGTCACATGCCTTTTCTGCACCAATGAAGATGATCATGTGGTTTTTCTGCTTTGATTTGTTGATATGGTGTATTACATTAATTGATCTTCTTACATTGAACCATCCTTGCATAACTGGGATGAATCCTACTTGGTCATGGTGTATAATTCTTTTAATGTGTTGCTGCATTCGATCTGCAAGAGTTTTGTTGATGACTTTTGCATCTATATTCATAAGAGAGATTGGCCTGTAGTTTTCTTTTTTTGTATTATCTTTGCCTGGCTTTGGTATGAGGGTGATGTTGGTTTCATAGAATGAGTTAGGTAGCTTTCACTTCTCTTCAATTTTTTTGAAGAGTTTGAGCAGGATTGGTACTAATTCTTTCTGGAATGTTTGGTAGAATTCATATGTGAGGCCGTCTGGTCCTGGACTTTTCTTCTAGGGAAGCTTTTTAATGACTGATTCAATTTCTTTACTTGTGACTGGTTTGTTGAGGTTGCCTATTTCTTCTTGAGTCAATGTTGGTTGTTCATGCCTTTCTAGGAAGCTGTCCATTTCATCTACATTGAGGAGTTTGTTAGCATAAAGTTGTTCATAGTATCATCTCATTACTTCCTTTATTTCTTTGGGGTCAGTGGTTAGGTCTCCTCTTCCATTTCTGATTTTATTTATTTATTCCTCTCTCTTCTTTTTGTCAACTTCATTAAGGGTCCATCAATCTTATTCATTTTCTCATAGAACTAACTTCTGATTTTGTTGATTGTTTTCATGTTCTCAATTTCATTTATTTATGCTCTAATCATCATTATTTCTTTCCTTTTGCTTGATTTGGGGTTAGTTTGCTGTTCTTTCTCTACTTCTTCCAAGTGGACAGTTATTTCCTCGATTTTTGCCCTTTCTTCTTTTTTGATATAGGCATTTAGGGCAATAAATTTCCCTCTAAGCACTGCCTTTTCTGAGTCCCATAAGTTCTGATATGTTGTGTTTTCATTTTCATTTGCCTCAAGATATTTACTGATTTCCCTTGTAATTTCTTTCTTGACCCACTGGTTGTTTAAGAGTGTGTTGTTGAGCCTCCATATATTTGTGAATTTTCTGGCACTTTCCCTATTATTGATTTCCAACTTCATTCCTTTATGATCTGAGAAACTGTTTTGTATGATTTCAATCTTTTTAAACTTACTGAGACTTGCTTTGTGACCCAGCATATGGTCTATCCTTGAAAATGATCCATGGGCACTTGAGAAAAAGGTATATCCTGCTGTTGTGAGGTGTAATGTTCTATAAATGTCTGTTAAGTCTAGCTCATTATTGTATTATTCAAATTCTGTTTCTTTATTGATCCTCTGTCTGGATGTTCTTTCCATTGATAAGACTGGGGAATTGAAGTCTCCAACTATTATGGTAGATGTGTCTATTTCTCTTTTCAGTGTTTGCTTCATGTATTTTGGATCATTCTGGCTCAGTGCATAAATATTTATGATTGCTATGTCTTCTTGTTGAATTGTTCCTTTTATTAATACATAGTGTCTTTCTTTGTCTCTTTTAACTGTTTTACATCTGAAGTCTAATTTGTTGAATATTAGTATAGCTACTCCTACTCTTTTCTGATTGTTATTTGCATGAAACACCTTTTCCCAACCTTTCACTTTCAACCTCTATTTATCCTTGGGTCTAAGATGTGTTTCTTATAGATAGCATATAGATGGGTCCTGTTTTTTAATCCATTCTGCCAGTCTTTGTCTTTTGATTGGGGAATTTAATCCATTAATATTTAGTGTTATTACTGTATGGGCAATACTTTCTTCTGCCTTTTTGCCTTTAGGATTTTATATGTCATATCTAATTTTTTTTCTTTTTACCTTTACTGATAGTCTTCATTTCTACACTCTTTTCCACACCTCTCTCTCCTGTCTTTTTGTATCTGTCTCTAGTGCTCCCTTCAGGTTTTCTTGCAGAGCCAGTCTCTTAGGCACAAATTCCCTTGGTGAATTTTTGTCTGAAAATGTTTTAATTTCTCCCTCATTTCTGAAGGACAATTTTGCTGGATATAGAATTCTGTTTGGCAGTTTTTCTCTTTTAGTAATTTAAATATATCATCCCACTGTCTTCTGGCCTCCATGGTTTCTGCTGAGAAATCTATGCATAGTCTTTTTGGGCTTCCCTTGTATGTGATGGAGTGCTTTTCTCTTGATGCTTTCAAGAGTCTCACTTCTTCTTTGACATCTGACATTCTGATTAGTAAGTGTCTTGGAGTATGTCTATTTGAATCTATTCTGTTGGGGTATGCTGCACTTCTTGGATCTGTAATTTTAAATCTTTCATAAGAGTTGGGAAATTTTCAGTGCTAATTTCCTCCATTAGTTTTTCTCCTCCTTTTCCCTTCTCTTCTCTTTCTGGGACACGCACAACACATATATTCATGTGCTTCATGTTGTCATCCAATTCTCTGAGTCCCTGCTCATATGTTTCCATTCTTTTCCCTGTATTTTCTTTCGCTTGTCGGATTTCAGATGTCCCATCCTCCAGCTCACTAATCCTATCTTCTGCCTCTTGAAATCTGACATTGTACATTTCCATTGTTTTTTCATCACTTCTACTGTTCCTTTGATTCCCATAAGTTCTGTGATTTGATTTTTCAGATTTTCTATTTCTTCTTTTTGTTCATTTCTTGCCTTCTTCATATCTTCCCTCAATGCACTGATTTGATTTTTGATGAGGTTTTCCATGTCTGTTTGAACATTCTGAATTAATTGTTTCAACTCCTGTATCTCATTTGAATTGTTGGTTTGTTCCTTTGACTGGGCCAAATCTTCAATTTTCCTAGTATGACTCGATATTTTTTGCTGACATCTAGGCACTTAATTAACTTAATTAATTTAATCTGGAGATTGTTTTCACTTTTTTCACCTAGGGTTTTCTTGCTGGATGAATTTGTTGTCTATCTGTTCTTTGACATTCTGTTCAGCTTAGTCTAGATCTCTAGCTTAGGTTTATTTTAACAGATCAGAATCTTTCAGTTCTTGTTTTCTTGTTTCTTGCCTTGCCTGCATGGTGCCGTCCCCCCGCCCCCACCCTTAGGAGGTTCTACTTAGGTATTATAGACCCCAGCTAGATTTTCCCAGGCCAAACTGGCATCCTGTCAGGAGGAAAGAGTAACCTGCGTCAGTTCTCCCTGACGGTTAGACCCAGCAGATTGAAGCCTCTGGGCTCTCTGTTTTTCCTATCCTGCCCAGTATGTGGTGCTTCTCTGCCTGCGGGTCCCACCAGCATAAGGTGATACAGTACCTTTAACTTCAGCAGACTCTCCCTTCTGGGGGGCATTATGGAGACGGAGGAGGGGTTGTAGTCTGGTTTCAATCACTTCACTTTTCCAGACCCTGGGGTCTAAACTCCTTGAGGGAGGGATTCCACCCTAACTGGGCCCCACCCCTCTCCTGGAGAAGGCACTGGCTGCACTCAAACACTCAAACGAGCTTAATTCTGCCTTTGCCTGGGGCACTGGAGCCCGAGAAGTCCTGCAGCTGTATCCAAACAGCAGCCAAGCCATAGAAACACAGCCACCAAAATGAAAGAGAGGAATCCTTTTCAGAGCAGGACCCCCCTGTTCCCTGGCTTTGCCAATCAAGAGCTTAAGTTGGTACATGGCTCTGTGTATCTCCAGGTTCTATATGCCCCCTCCTTTCCTTCAGGGCCCAGAACTTTCAAATCCAAAAAACCTTCTGTTGTTGTTGTTGTTGTTTTTTCTGTGAGGCTTGCCCCTTCTGCACTGGGGCAGAAACCAGTGACCTCTGCTTTTACTCGAGGTTCAGCTGAGCTGGGGGCTTATTTTTAGTTGTCAGAATTTGTTAATTAATTCCACAACTGGAGTTTAATTGCTCTCAGCCCCTGCTGCTGATAAACTCTCTTTCCTTTCCCCTCTGGGAAGCAGCCTGTGGGGGAGGGGCGCCGGTCGCCACGTTGGGGAACTCATGGTTTCTGGGGGGACTCGCAGCAGGTCCGGCTGGTCCAGACTGGGGTACAATGTGTGTTCGGTCACTGCCGTGGCCCCAGCAGTTGTTCTGTACTGTTCCTGGCTATTTATTAGCTGCTCTGGAGGACGAACTAAATCCCACACCTCGCTAAGCCACCATCTTTCTGTTTATTTTCTTAAAAACAGTTTTATTCCCATGCCATACAATCTATTTGAAGGGTACAATCAATGGCTCTGGGTATAATCGCATAGTTATGCATTCACTACCACATTAGAAATGAGAACATTCTCATTTCTTCCAAAAAAAGAAAAATTCCATACCACTCCCTTATATCCTCCTGTTATTGAGATTTAGCTTTGGTATTGTGACTTTGTTACAATTAATGAAAGAATATTACAATGTGACTGTTAACTATGCACCTTAGTTTGCATTGATTATATTTTTCCCTCATGCCACCGCTTTTTAACACCTTATAATAGTAACATGTATATGTTCTAGTTCATGTAAAATCTTTATTATTTGTACAATTAGCCACCAACATCATCCACTGTGGTTTTTGCTAAGTTATACAGTCCCAGTTTTTAGCCTCTAGCTTTCTTTCTGCTGACATATATGCCCCTAGCCTTCCTCTTTCAACCCTACTCAAACTCAGTTTTGTTCGTTATGCTTACAATATTGTGCTGCCATCACACTATATGGTGCTATCCATTTCTGAGCCTTCACAATCAACCTTATTAAATATATCTGTACTTCTTAATCATCGATTGCCCAATTTCTTCCCACTTTCTATTTTCTGGTAATCTATGCTCTTGAATTTAATTTTCAGTGTTTGCTCATTATGGTTAGTCCCTATTAGTGAAACCATACAGTATTTGTCCTTTCATTTCTGGCTTATTTTGCTCAGCATAATATCCTCAAGGGTCTTCCACATTGTTTCTTCCTGGATGAGCTTTGATAACTTCTTATAAAGTTAAATATGCAGTTACTATAAAATCCATCAGTCTCACTCCTAGGTATTTACCCACGTGAACTGAAAAGTTAGGGTCACATAAAAAATGTATGCAAATATATATTTGTGGCTTTATTTAAAATTACCAATAAAACAAAAACAAAAGCAAAAACAAAACTAGAAACAACCTTACAACAAGTTCTTCAACAGGTGACTGGGTTAAGAAACTAGTACGTAATAAAATGGAATACTACTCAGTAATGAAAAGGAAGAAATTATTGATTCACACAGCAGCATGGAAAGAACTCAGACCCTACATATTATACAATTCCACTTGTGTGGCATTCTGGAAATGGCAAAACTGTCAGGACAGCATACAGATCAATTGTTGCCAGAGATTGGATTGAGGGGAACAGGTGACTAGAAAGGGACAGCGTGAAGGATTTTGGGGGTGATGGAACTTGTTTTCTCTCCTTATTTTTATGGCAGATATATGACTTTGCATTTCTCAGTCTGGAAATGTGTTGCTTAATTTACAAATATTTTGGTCTTTTCAAGGTATCTTTTTGTTACTGATTTCTATTTTGTTTCTGTTTTGGTCAGAGAATATACTTTATATAATACCAGTGCTTTTAAATCTGTTAAAGTTCATTTTGTGGCCTAGAATACAGTCTCTTGGTGAATGTTTCATGTGTACTAGAAAATAATATTTATTCTGCTATTGTTGGGCGGAGTGCTTTAGCAACATCAACTAGGTCAGTTTGGCCAATAGTATTGTTTAGTTCTTCTATATTCTTGCTGATTTTCTGTCGACTTGTTCTGTGGATTACCAGTGGAGGAGTGTTCAAATATCCAATTATGGTCTGGAATGTATCAATTTCCTTTTTCTTTCAGTGTTTGCTTCCCATATTTTGAAGCTCTGCTATTAAGTACATATACCTTTCGGACTGTTATGACTTCTTAGAAAATTGGGCCCTTTATTGTTATGCTCTGTGTTGTTCTGGTTTGCTAGCTGCCGGACTGCCACATACTGGAAATGGACGGCTTTCCAAAAGGGGAAGTTATTGAGTTACAAGTTTACAGTTCTAAGGCAATGAAAATGTCCAAACTAAAGCACCAACAAAAGGTTACCTTTACTCAAGAAAGGCTGATGAAGTTCGGGGTTTCTCTCTCAGCTGGAAGGGCACATGGGAACATCCACTAGCTGTCTCTCCCGGCTTCTTGTTTCATGAAGATCCCCTGTGGGCGTTTTCCTTTTTCATCCCCAAAGGTCTCTGACTACATGGCCTCTCTTGGTTATGGTGGCTCTAAAGCTTTTTCCAAAATGGTTCCCTCTTAAAGGGATCTACAAGTAACCCTACCTTGAATGGGTGGAGACGCATCTCCATGGAAACCACCTAATCAAAAGTTACCACCCCCACTGGGTGGGTCACATTTCCATGGAAACAATAAAAAGATTTAACCCAACAATATTGAATGAGGATTAAAGGACGTGGCTTTTCTGGGGTACACAATAGCTTCAAACTGGCACAACTGTCCTCTTCATTACTGTTAATATTCTGTGTTCTGTTCTGAAGTCTGCTTTGTCTGATATCAATATAACAACTCCAGCCTCCTTTTCTATTCAAATTTACATGGTATATTTTTTTTATCTTTTTACCTTTAACCTTCCTATGTCTTTATATTTCAAGTGGGTTTCCTTTAATTCAATATGAAAATCTTTCTTTTAATCAATATGTTAGACCATTTACATGTAATGTAATTATTGATTTTTTACATTTAGGTCTGCCATTTTATTATTTGCTTTGTGTTTGTCTCTTCTGTATTTTTTTTTTCTTTTTTCTCTGTTCCCCCTTTCCTGTCTACTTTAGGATTATTTGAATATTTAAAAATTCTTTCCATTCTAATTTATCTATTGGTGCCCTTGCTTATCTCTTTGGGATTTTTTAGTGATTTCTATAGGGATTCAAATGTGCATATTAATCTTTCATGTTCTACTCACAGTTAATATTTTACCACTTCAAGCAAAATGTAGAAGTCTTACACCCATATAAGTCCCTTCCCCTTTGTGTTATAGTTTTCAAATGCATTACATCTACATGTTTTTTTTAAACTTTTTTATTGTATAGTATAACATATATACAATGCAAAGAAATAAAAAAGCAATAGTTTTCAAAGCACTCTTCAACAAGTAGTTATAGGACAGATCTCAGAGTTTGTCATGGGCTACTATACCATTCTCTCAGATGGTATAGTACTGTAGTATAGTTTTCCTTCTAGCTGCTCCAGAATATAGGAGGCTAGAAGGCTTAAATATTTTTTTATCATCACAATCAACTTTTTTTTCCTTCTTTTTTTTGTGAAAAATAACATATATATTAAAAAGCTATAAATTTCAAAGCACAGCACCACAATTAGTTGTAGAACATATTTCAAAGTTTGGTATGGGTTATAGTTCCACAATTTTAGGGTTTTATTTCTAGCTGCTCTAAGATACTGGGGGCTAAAAGAGATATCAATTTAATGATTCAGCATTCATATTCATTTGTTAAATCCTATCTTCTCTGTATAACTCCACCATCACCTTTGATCTTTCCATCCCTCTTTTTAGGGGTGTTTGGGCTATGACCATTCTAAATTTTTCATATTGGAAGGGTCTGTCACTAATATGGGGTAGGGAGATGGAATTCTCTGATGTTCTGGAGAGGCTGGACCCTCTAGGTTTCAGGACTTTTCTGGACCAGGGACCCATCTGGATGCTGTAGGTTTCTGCAAAGTTACTCTATGCATGCAACCCTTGTGGAATCTTATATATTGCCCTAAGTGTTCTTTAGGATTGGCTGGAATGGTTCTGGTTGGGGGTTGGCAGGTTATGATAGGTAGCAAGGTCTAACTGAAGCTTGCATAAAAGCAACCTCCAGAGTAGCTTCTCGACTCTATTTGAACTCTCTCTGCCACTGATACTTTATTAATTACACTTCTTTTCCTCCTTTTGGTCGGGATGGAATTGTTGATTCCATGGTGCCAGGGCTGGATTCATCCTTGGGAGTCATCTCCCACATCGCCAGGGAATCTCTCACCCTTGGATGTCATGTCCCACGTAGGGGGAGGGCAATGATTTCACTTGCAGAATTGGGTGTAGAGAGAGTGAGGCCACATCTGAGCAACAAAAGAGGTCCTCCAGAAGTAACTGTTAGCCATGCCTATAGGTAGTCTAAGCTTCTTCGCTACCTACATAAGCTTCACAAGAGTAAGCTTCAGGATCGAGGGCATGGACTATTGATTTGGGTTTCCCTAAAGCTTGACGCAGTATCAGGGGATTCTCTAATGGTAAGGTTTAATAGTTCCATATTCTTTCTCCCATCCCTCAAGGGACTTTGCCAATACTTTTTTATTATCTGCTAAATATAATCTAGGATGTATCCAGGCATTACAATAATCTATACAGGATTAAAGGACCTCTTTCTTATTCTGGGCCTCCTGTGTTTCAATTGTTCAAATGAGCTGTATATATAGGTTGAGTTAGATTACAGAAAATTTCAGTTCCAGACCAAATAAACCTTTCTTCCTTTGGTCTCAAAGAGTATGTGTGGTTCTAAAACATAGGGTTCCTTACCCCTGTGTTCTGAATTACTTTAACCCCAACCTGATCGCTTCATTCTTATCTCTAAATACCAGGTTATATAAATAAACCAGCCTCTCGAAATCCAGAAATAATCATCACCACTCTGGATTTGCCTGCTATAAAAGCTTACAATCTAGGCCCCTGTTTTCTTAGAAGCATTTTCTAAAGGTGACCATACCATTGTAGTTCTTTTGCTTCTGGCTTATTTTGTCTCACCAAATGTCCCACATGTTCATTCACATCGTTGCATGCCTCACAAGATTGTTCCTTTTTATAGCAGCACAGCCTTCATTCATAACTATGCACCATAGTTCACTAATCTACTTCTCCGTCAGTGTATCCTTCAGCCACCTGCATTCATTGGGCATCACGTAGAGGGCCCAAAGTCCACAGCATCTACATATTTTTAAAAACAATGTTATAATTTTTTCTTCACCAGTTATACATTTTAATCAATATAAGAGGGAGAAATAATCTTTTATATTTACTCATAATATTTGCAATTTGTGTCTCTCTTCCTTCTACACTGTGGAATGAGCATTTCAAATATAGGAGCCTAAATTCTCTTTGTTTTCACCCATTTAGGCTCAAAGTGTCTATCTCTTGTAATGGAAATAGGCATTTCAGGGATATGAGCAAAAGCTACCATGCAGAGTGAGGGCAGATGCCCATGGGCTTGGCTTCTTGAAGCTACAAGGGGTAAAATGAATGTTGGGGGAGGGCTGCCAGGCTAAGGAAGGTAAGGATTGTATGAAAGAGCAAGCTTCAGAACCATCAGCAGGTCCTAAAGAGCTGGAACACAGAAGTGGCTAACCTATGGAACTCCTCATTCTAGTATGGACAACTTTCTTTCCCTCACATTCTCCTCCTGCTGCATTCCCACAACTTTCTAAGCACATTTCCATTATTATGATATCCCGCAGTTATCTTTTACCTGTCTTTACTCTCTCTCTCTCTCTCAAAGATGGCAAAGTCCTTGAAAGCAAGGTGCTTAGCTACTCTTCTTTATATTTACAGCTCCCGGCATAGGGCCTCATGCACAGAAGGCACCTAACAAATGTTTGTTGAGGGAATGAATGAGCATCTTCTTGAGGCACTTTCAGTTCAGAAGTTCCCTGGCAAGTTGTAGAGCACATCAGAGGAAGATCTGAACACAGCAAAGGAATATCTAGGAATTGCTCCTAACTGCACCCCCCCTCCCCGCATTTCCCATGGCTCCAAGACCAGACAACCTCACCCAGGATGGGCCCTCAGAGGAGGGTACCTGGACAGGCTGAAGCCAATCAGAGCCTTTCTGCAGAATTTGGGATTTGGATGGATGGTTGGCTACTCACAGACCCAGGTGCTGCGGGTGATAGTGGTGGTGATGGAGGAAGGTGCCATGTTTTCTGCCATGTGGTTGGAGGGAAAATGCCGGCCAATGGCAGAAGAGAAGAACCGAGCAGACACGGGGAGAAGCACTGGGATTACAGGCCCAGATCATGCCACTCTGCTCCCAAGTATCTCTGCATTCCTTTCCTGAGCTCCTTCAAATACCTAATCTCAGGGATGCTCACTTGCAGCCCCTTTTTTCCACAAGAAAGTTGAGTTGGGTTTTCATTGCTTACAACCAAAAGTGTTCTAATGCTCAAGTGTCTCTCCTTCCTTGGACAATTTATGTTTTCTTCTAGAGAAGGCAGTGTTTTCCATCACACCTGTCACTTCCTCTCAACTAGCTTCTACCTCTTTAACCTGAGTGTTGGCCCACTGTGACCAAGTCACACAACACTGTTCCCTTGTTTTTCCTTTGATAAAATAAGGGAAATTCTCCTTGACTTACTTCTTCAAGAATCTTGCATGGAGAGGGTACTCAAAGAACTTCCATCAATCGGGATGAGGATGTTGGAAGGAGGGTTACCGAGACTTGCTGAGATCACCAGACTCTTAGCCTGAGATGCATCGAAGAGTGATGATGACAATGGTGCATCATGAGTTGGGAGTTTTGCCTTCTCAGTTGCTTTGAAGGTGTTGCAATTCCCTGTTACGATCTTCATTGTTATTATCCTGACAACTGAATTTAACCGAGCTCTTTGAGTTTGCAATGATTCTCGATGCACCTGTTTTTTTTCTCAGGCTCCCAAACTCTTTACCACTTAGTGGCTGCCAGTGGCTAAACCAAATTAGACTTTGCTCTAGCTGACAATATCAATGCCACTGTGGTTACTTCCCCCTTTTTATTTATAGAAAAAATTTTAAAGAGAAAAATGCAAAGAACGTTATCTTTTGGTTTTCTAAGTGGTATGAAATGCTATTGAAACCTAGAAGGCCCAGCCTTGACAGAATATCAGCTAGTTCCATCCCTCTATCCCATATTATTGACAGCCCCTTCCAACAAGATAAAGCTAGAATGGCCATCGCACAAACACCCCTAAAGAGAGAGATAGAAAGATCAAAGGTGATGGTGGAGTTATATAAAGAAGGTAGGGTTTAAGAAACAAATATGATGGCTGAATCATTAAATTGATATTTATTTTAGTCTCCAGTATGTTAGAGCAGTTAGAAATAAAAACTTAAAATTGTGGTACTGTAACCCATACCAGACTCTGATATCTGTTCTGCAACTAATTGTGCTGTGCTTTGAAATTTATTGCTTTTTTGTATATATGTTATTTTTCACAAAAAAGAAAAAAAAAGCCGATTCTGATGATAAAAAAATATTTATTCCTTCCAGGCTCCTACATTCTGAAGTAGCCAGAAGGAAGAATCTGAGAGGATGGTATGGTAGCCCATGACAAACTCTGGGATCTGCCCTGTAACTACTTGTTGAAGAGTGATCTGAAAACTATCGCTTTTTTCTTTCTTTGCTTTGTATATACATTATTTTATACAATACAAAAAGTTTTTTTTAAAAAAAGCATTCTAGCTCTAAGTTCAGAATTCCTGTCTGTGAGCTTTGTAAGCTTAGACATTATTTAGGCTTTCTGTGTCTCAAATGGGAACAATAGTACCTACCTCAAGGACACAAGGCAATCTGGACGTTACCTGTTATGTAGCAAATATTTATTTAAATGTAAGCTATTATTATGGTAAGATTTTTCCATTATATTTTCTAACATTTATAGTGAAGATTTGTAAAATTTTGTGGCTGGTCCCTTATTCAAATACATGTTAAATCTAAAAAAAAAAAATGCTAATGAAATAAGTACGTGAACTTTTGGGAGGGACGTTTCTGACGTTTCATTTTCTGGGGGGGAAAACCATTCCTTTCTTGATTTTGCACAATCACTTTTGTCAGCAATATAAGGCTTCAAGGGTGGGGGAAGAAAAGCTTACCCCATGGACCCCGTGACCTCCTATCTGTGCACAATTCACATGGTGCCAGGGAGAATGTTAAGGCTGAATTTTGCTGTGGTTGCCTGTGGGGATGTAAATTTGTACTTCCAATGTCAGATAACTTGCTTTTCTCCCTATTGTTATTTTAGATTTAAGAGCTGGAAGGAGACTGATAAGCTTCTTGGCACTGATTATTTCAGCTGCCATGCTGCTAATGACTCATATCCAAAAAAAACACAAAACATCCTGGAAATCCTCTGCTAAAGGAAGGATTTCGAAGCACATTCATACTGCTGACAAATGTGTCCTTCTGCGATGCTTAAAGTGCTGAAATTCTATTCAGTCTTGTTTCTGAGGACATTGCAAGTACCCTTCCTTTGCCTGAATAATCGTTTTTTTTTTCCTTGAAAAAAAATATGGCGCAAGGAAGGAATAGGCAATTTGCAAAAGTAGAGAGGCAAATGGCCAACAGACACATGGGGAGATGTTCACTCAAAGAAAAGCAACTTGAAATAGTGAGTTTTTTTATCCTCTCACATAGGAAAAAATATATATAAAGACTGATGATAAAACCCAGAGTTGCTGAGAAAATGAGCACGTTTCATGTTCCACCAGAGGTAACGGGAACTGGCACACCTTCTAGGGTGCGGTCTGGTGGGGTGTACTGACATCTAAATGTGCCCACCCTTAGACCTGGAACTGTCCCTCCAGGACCTCATCTTATAGACCTGATGGGAGCCCTTTGCAGGAATGGATGCATGAGGCCATTTACTGAAGGGTTGCTCAGCAGAGAGACTACAGACAAGCTGGTGTCCCCCAGTACGGGCTGGTTAGACAACTGACTTGTACAGCTACCCAGGGAGGGGGGAGCTCACGCATGAATATGGAAAGATGTTGCTGATGTACAGTTTTGTCAAAAAAATTACAAAACCGTACTTAGTGTGATTTCATTTTTGTAAAATGTACGTTTATGGGAGTTTTTAAAAGCAGCCTGGGAGATATTTGCCAAAATAACAGTGGTGTTCTCTGGGTGGTTGGTCTTTTCTTTTTTTTTTTAATTTCTTAAGAATGTCTGTATTCATTGATTTTTTTTTTTTTTGACAATGAGCAGGAATTACTCTTATATTCAGCAAGCCCATGTTGGCCAGCTAGTGATCTCTAGATTTATTGAACACGTATTTCAGTTTAAAATTCAAAAATGTTATTATGTAGATTTGGAGCCTGCCCATTTCTACCCCTGCCTCCTGCCCACCTCATGTTTCTGTCTTTCAAGTTTTCCCCTAGAAGAAAATATATAATTCTTTATCCTCATCCCACTTCCGACTTCCTTACAGGATGGCTGTTACCTACCAGATCTGGGGACCTTTTCACAGGCTGTTTCCTCTGCCTACAACGTTGTCTCCAAACATTTGCTTGGCTGGCCACTTGTCGTGCACCTCTCAGATTGAAGGCCACCTCTGGCGGCCTTGACTACGCTGGCAAATCCCTTTGCTGGGTCAGCTGGATTCCCTCCATCCCGGTCACTTGTTTTATTTCCTTCTATGTGCTGTTGTTTGCTTCAACTGAAGTTGGTAAACACTGCTGGCCATATACTAGGTAGGTGCAGGCAGAGTAGCCATAGGTGTTGGGGTCATAAAAGGCAAGTTAGCACCCTGTAGGAAGGAGCTTCAAATGACAAGAAGGTGATGGGTGCGAAGTTCAAGGTACAGAAACAGCAGTGAGGAGGGAGGGAGTGATTCTTTCTCTCTGAGAGGACAGGGAGGGGATAATTGAATTGGGTTCTGAAGTCCGAATAGGAGTTTTCTCAGAGGACAGAGTCCAATAATGGCTAGTATTTCCTGAATGCTCACTCTGTGCAAGACACCACTGTAAGTGCCTTATAGGGAAGCTCTTTTAGTTCTCACCATGACTCAGCGGCACAGGCACTGTCACATCCCATTTACGGCAGAGGAAACCAAAGCTCGTAAGAGTTCAGAAACCTATCACATCGGGAGTTAATGGGATGAGTCCTCATGCAGGAGTTAGTGGGATGAGTCCATCATGCCGGATGTTTGGGTGACTTCCATGGGATGGGAGTGATCTGAGTTTGTCAAACTCTGCAGTAAATACCACTGACCCGGCGCATCATTTGAGAACATCCTCCTCTCTTCAGTTCTGCTTCTTATTCTGTGGAGGGCACATCTCAGTGTTGGTGCCAATGTGCCTGGAATGCTCTCTGCCACTTCCTAACAGAGACAACGTAAGCTGCAATGTTTTGTTTGAGTCACATTTGCATTTATGATCACCTGTTTATGGCTGGCGATCTGATCTTGGGCTGATTAAAGGGAATGATACAAGAATTTCCTTAAGTAAATTAAAATGAGTGGCTTTAAGTATAAATATTAAGCCCCTAACAAAGGTTCAGTTGTCCGTGGTGGTGGCCCTCAGAGCCCTGGCAGGTGGGTAGCACTGTGCTGGCCACACTGCCACCCCCCAGGAGTGCTCACAGAGAATAGTCGGCCCGGCTAGGAGACCCCTGAAGCCCCTCAGCAGGCTGCTTTCACCTCCTTTCCATGCTGAACGTGAGGTTGATCCTCCCACTCTGTCCCCAGGCTCTTCTCTCTCTGACCAGAGACTCTTCTTCCTCCCACAATCCGCTCCCCATCCCCAAAGGGGACTCTCCTTGAGAAGCCTGGGTTTGCCTCCATGGCTTTCCTAACCACCCCATGATAAGCACTTGTACCTCTAGACTGAGTTTCTCTCAACATGTTACCTTTATTCCTGGGTAGCTGGGTTAAAGAACCAACTTTATCTGTCAACCCACCTTGAATTTTCAGATGTGCTTTGCTCCATTAATAATTTAGTGAGGTGTCCTGAATTGGATTATTTCCCAAATCAATACACTAATGATTATTGTTTCAGGGCCCATCTGTGTACTTCAGCGAGGCCAGGGGGAGGTTTCTAATGGAAAATTGGGACTGTGCTCACCTCCCAGAATTGCCATGGAGAGGATTACGGAAACTAAAGGAGTGACCTGGCACTTCCATTTTTATTACAATAAAAGCTTTTTGGGGGGCAGAATGATGCTTTTATGACATACTTACCCTCACTGTTCCAGGCCTATAATTTTAAAATTACTGCTTAATATTGAAGGTGAAAGGATTGCACCGCTGCTGATTTATTAAAGTTGTAAGAGCCAGCGATGGCTTGGAGAGGCTCTGTGGCTAGATGTGCTTGGTCACGCTGCCCATCCCACGGAGGTACCTGTTAGAAGTGGCACTGGATCAGGGCAAGGGCTGGTGCGCCTGGATGTCTCCAGCAGTGGAGTAGGCGTCACCCAGCCTGGCCCTCCCACCCTGGCAGACTAGAGTCCAGGAGGGCAGAGAGACACTAGGAAGCTGTGCTAAATCAGAAGCAGCAACCCTGGCTGAGGCGGAGCTAAGGTGGAAATTTTCAGTACAGGAGGAAGTTTTGTTTCACTTGTGCATTTTGTCAGTTTATTTTTAGTATTTTTAATTCAAATGACCATTAGCTCCCTTTCTCTAAAGCCATTTTCTTCTCTTAGCTGTCTTTCCTGTCTTTCCATGATCTTACTTCAAAGTTGCACAACATTAGCTAACTTTCAGAAACGCCAGGGTCACCCAGTTCTCTGTTAATTTCAACCTAAATGAGATTTTCAAAACACCATTGGAGAAACTTGGATTTTAATGTGCATGAAAGCAAAATCGCTATGTAGTGGACACCATCCCATGAGGTACCCCCTGCTGGGGTCCCAGAAGGGATTTTGCAGAGCACGCAGGGTGGCTTCTACCCAAGGCTAATATACCATCTCACCTCTGCTTGAGTGAGCATCTGACCCTCAGTGCTTGGAGTTCTCTGCAGAATCCCCATGGCCCTGGAGGACCTGGAGTTTAGTTAGTTCACCAGGAGTTCGGGGAGCTGTTCTTAAGGCTGAGACCATCTCCCCAAAGTCCCTCTGGCTCTGCCTTTTGGCTGTTCCCTGACAGAACTAAGGTCTCAGCAAAGGACAAGTAAAAAGTAACTCTGGGAAGAGTGAAAATAATCTGAGGCTAGAATGAGTTGGGTGGAGAGTAGGGTTTGGAGGGGAAGGGTAGGCAGGGCTTGTCCAAGAGAGGCATGTAGCTCAGGTTAAAAGCCTGAAAGTCTGTTCTGGAGCATTTTCTGCATGGGGCACAATCCAATGTGCATGTTAACATGTGAGCTAAGGATGGGGAAGTGGAGGGTCATGCAGGATGCCACTGGTGGCCCAGGAGAAGGTGGTTATGGTGATAGGAAGGATGGACGGATGTGAGAGTCATTGTAAGGGGAGTAGCTAAGAGGACTTAGTGATGGATCAGATGTGATCGATTGGACGGATCAAAGGATGGGAGTAAAGGTTATTGACCCAGTGATAGTGTGTCTGTTAATGGACTTGGGCAAAACAGGAAAGGTGCAGAATGTGGAAGTGTCTGGTCTAGAGTTCATGTGGACGATGAAGAGTTTGCCCTCCTGGAGGTCACCTGGGATAAACCTGGACCACATGACTACAAGACCTTGCTTCAGTTTTACTTGCCAGATCCCCTCTTGATCTTTGATCCTTAAATTCCAATTATTTGAAACTGAGAAAGACAATTATCATCCACCCAGGCTCCACTTAATAAAGTGTCTGGATAACAGAGGGCTTGACTTTGCATCTGCACACTGGCGAATGAAGGAGGGAGATGTGGGAAACTCCTGCAGCATCGGCTTGCTCTGGGCCATGCAAGGTCCTTGGGGTAAGCTGCCTGGTGAGTGGGCACAGGCACTGGCCCTCTTGCTTGGGGTGGGGATTTGGGTGGGAAGCCTCTATGCCTCCTCCCTCTTCTCTCTGCTTGCCCTCTTGCTCCTCACTCCACTAGCAACATAAGGCCCATGATCCATACGGACACCTGTGAGTTTGACAAGAGCTTTGCTTCCCCCTGAGTAGAAAGCCAGCTTCCCTCCTTCAACTCAGTGCTCCCTCACCTGCCCCAGCCACGCTGCATTTTCATGCCCTTAGCAGTATTGATTTCTCCACTCATTGTAGTTTTTGAGTTGGGATGCACAGAAACCTCCTGAGTGCAACTCAAGCAGACATGGAATGTTTATTAAACATTTCAGGGGAGGGGGTGGGACAAGTAACTACATCCAGGAACCATTCCAGGCATCGTAAGGAAGGGTGGGGTGGAGCACTGAGCCAGGGTCACTCTGAAGCCCCCCCAGTGAGGACCCCTGCCTGGGGGCAGCAGCCTCTAGAAGGCACTGGACCACCATGAGACTACACTGGACATGGGGTATCAGATATTTAAGGTCTCAACCAGGGAATTAGGGTGAGGATAGTCGGGCACCCACCTCGGACATAAAA
Organism: Tamandua tetradactyla; assembly: GCF_023851605.1. Lineage (NCBI taxonomy): Eukaryota > Metazoa > Chordata > Mammalia > Pilosa > Myrmecophagidae > Tamandua > Tamandua tetradactyla. The sequence goes on along the minus strand of NC_135342.1, from coordinate 33,634,106 downwards.
TTTAAGGAGGTGCCAAAAGAACTGAGTAACCAAAATAAATAATGTTGTAATGCGATGTTTTCAAAAAATCAAATTAATGCAGAAAATCCCCGATGAACAAAATATCCGAAGAGTTTCCTTGTTTTAAGACCCTGCACTATTTTGTAACAGGAACTGTTGTTTCCAGTCAGCCCCAGGTTCCCAGGGTACCTTGGCTGTCGTGTGGGTTTATGAGGATTGACACGGGGTTCAAACACATTGAGCAATGCGAGGCTTTACTTCTAGTCATGTTTTGTGATTGTAGAGCTTTTCTTTTGTCCACTCGATCAAAAACATGGGAGAATATTTTGATAAGTGTATATAGGGACTCAGGTTTTTCCTTTTGCCTTAGGCTTTAATATGACTCTTAGCGGCTCTAAGCTCAAATCCTCGGTTCCTCACAAAGCATATATGAATGTGGACACCATCCTCAAGTGAAACAACACTGCAGTCTCTCCCCGCTGGGGGCCCTCCCCCCGCACCCTCCACCTCCACTCCCTGCACCTCTGTTGAGCATGCCTGCCATGCACAAATGCCCTTCGCAAAGACGGCTAGCAGTCTGCTGGAATTCTGAGACCAAATCATGGGTATGCTTTTTTCCATAAATCAGTGGATTACCTTGTTACATGATTTTTAAATCCTTTGTTACATCTCCCAAGACGTCTGCTTTGGAAAAAAGCATCCAAGGAATCAGAACAGAGAGAACAAGACAAACCGGAACAACCCAAAGGGTTTTCCCCAACTTTCTATCAAAATTCAGTCGGCCTGCACAGTGAAAGCGAATTAGGGAGTTTTTCTGTTTCTGTCCCCAACTTTCAGTACTGGAACCTCAGCTCCTTTCCAATTTCTCTCAGTAAACTCTGGACAAATATTGGGAAGACAGCAAATGGTGAGGGGCTGCCAGGGGTCCCGAGCCTCAGCTCCGGTTGAAGTAGGGCAGGCCACACCACAGCCTCTTTGTCGGGGGTCTTTTAGGGACCTCTAATTTCACTTCAGTCTTAAGGGACGCTGTTTGAGCTTGAGTGGGGACTGCCTGACTCCTGCCTGGTCCTGAGTGGCCTTGGCAAGCCTCAACCCTTCTTGCTGTGGCTTCTGGTTTTTCCTCCTTTCGGTCCCAGCACCTTGGTTGACAATGACCTCAAAGCTGAAAAGTCAGCCTATCCACTACCCATTCCCCAGCGCGGTGAAAATGACCGAGGGGGCTTGGGGTGTCAGGGAGTGGTTCGGTCTCAGACCCTCACTGTACCTTCAAAGGCCCGGCTCTGCAAAGGGGATTCATCTTGGACATGTAACTGGGATGTGGCAAACGTGGGGGACCGGACAGGCCAGGTAGGATCAGATATGCCTCATACCCAGGATAGACTTTAGTCCTGTACCCACACGCTCAGCCCTGCCCTCAGGTCCCCTGAGCAACCCTGTGTAGCCTCTGCCACTTGCTACCGATCCCCGCCCTCCCCAGCCCTCGGAACAGCCGGTATCCGAGAGGGACCGCGCTGACCGGGACCCCTGGCATGTGGCTCTCAAAAGTCTGGGACGCGGGGTGGGAAGGTGCGGGGCCCCGCAAGGGGGCTTGAGCCGAGCTGTCCAGCATCCGGAGGCGCGACGCCCGCCCCCGACCCAACCCGGCCTCCTGCGCCCGCCGCGCCAGTGCCACTGCGGCTCGGCGGGCGCGTCACGTGGTTGCGCGGCGCGGCCTCCAGGCGCGGGGCTGCGGGAGGGGGCCGGGCGGGAGCCGGACGGACCGTGCAAGGCGCTACGGGCGGCACCCGGCCGGGCGGGCTGCGCGCCGCGGGGCATGGGCGCGCCGGGGGTCCCTGGGCTCAGGCCGGCGGCGGCGCGGCGCCCGGGGCGCGGGGGCAGCGGCGGGCGGGGGTCCTCCCTGGCGGCCGCCGCGGAGCCCCCGCGGGGCCCGTGACGCCGCGGCCGATGTGGCCCCGCGCGCGCTGCGGGCCTGCACCGCCGCCGCACAGAGCCGCCGCCCGAGCCGCCGCGGGAGCCCGAGTCCGGGCGCAGGAGGCGGCGCGCGGGCGGCCCGCCCCGGCATGGAGAAGCGGGTGGCCGCCGGGCCGGAGTGGGCCCCGGGTGCCCGGGCGCCGCTCGCCGTCGTCTGCCTGGGTGAGTGGGTCGCGCCGGCGGGCGAGCGGGCGGGCTCCGGTCCTTCTTCGCAGCTCCGCACCGGCCCCTGTGAGAGCTCACGCGCGGAGGCCGCAGCGAGGCGGGTCCTCGGGCCTGTGGGCCCTCACTTTCCCGAGCGTCCCCGGTACTCCGGTCGGCCGGGGGCTTGAGGCCTGGGACCCTGGAACCTCGCCCTGTAGGCCGGGCTCTGGCAGCGGAGCCCCGGCTCCCGCCGGCCTCCGAACAGCGCCACAGGACCCGGGCTGAGCCGCGCGCGGGGGACCCCGGTTGGGCTCGTGGCCGCGGTCGGTGTCCGGAGCTGCGCACAAAGGCGAGGTCCGCCGGTCCCGGGCCGGCTGCCGCTTCAGACCTACTGTTTCCTGCGGGGAGCCGGGGCGGTGGGTGGGAGGTGGGCGCCGGCCTGGAGAAGGGGGCGCAGGGAGCTGGGAGGGACGAGGCGCTGCGAGAGGGACCCCGGTTCCCTTTGTGTCTTCTGGGAGGCGGGGGCAGCCGGTTCAGCCCGGGGTGGTGTGTTTGGGGAGGCCCAGCAGGCCTGGCACTTGGGCCGAGGGTCTCCTGTCGCCTTTGCAGGGCCCCGTGGCGGCGGGGAGGGGTTAAATCCTCCACCACATGGCTCTTTTATTTACCACGACAAACGAGGGAGCCATTATCAGAGCTGGGGTCATTAGGGGACATGTTTCATCCTGTCGTGTCTCTGCCTAGGGCTCTGTAACCCGGACGGGTTTGCTGAAGCTACTTAGATGAGGAACTAAGACACAAACCTGCCTGCTTTAACCTGCACCCCTTTTGCCACCCGTAAGAATTGGAGTTCTGAGATTGGGCAGCTAAGTGAGCTGGTCTGAATAAGGGGTGTACCCTGCACCTCCCTCCACCTCAGGACCTGGCACCCAGAACGTCTCACCTCACCAGCACATACACACACACACACACACACCTAATGGTAGTGTAACTGGACTCTGAGCTGCTGGGTGCTGGCTGGCCCTGGTGAGCAGGGTGCTGAGCTAGGCCCATGGCTTCCTTTTTCCCTTTGCCACTGGGCCCAACAGCCTCACTGTCCAAGAGATGTGGCATGGACGCTGCCCAGCAGGGCCTGATGTCCTGTGAGGCAGCAGGGCACACACACACACACACACACACACACACGCACACACACACGCCCCTGCTATTGGCCAGGTGGGGGCTGACCCCTCCTGCACCGCCCTGGCAACCTTAATTGGGGGAGGTGGCCATCGTAGCACCTGGAAAGCTGAGTTTGCCTTCCCACCCACCCCACCCCATGCTATCCTCCCCTTGGTCCCAAGGACACTGCAGGAGGGCAGTAGGTGGGTGCATAGGGTAATCCCATGGTCAGGGGGTTCTTGAGGGGGCAGGGGTGAGTTCTTTGCACCTTTGCCAAGGTCAGCAGGGCACATTGATCAGAGGGAATTGGGACTCAGGGCAGTGTTACCCTGATTGCTGTGTCCCCACTGCTTACAGGGCTTCAGATCTCTTCCCTATAAAATAGGAGTAGCAAGAACTGCTCCCCTTCCCTCCCTGGCTGCTGGGGAGAGAGGTGGTTGGCATAGCCCCCCAGAGGGAGGAAGTGCTTCAAGGTGGCAGGAGCTTTCCTAGCAGGCTGGGTCTGGAGTTTGGGCTGACTTCCCTAATAGGGTTGGACCAGGGCCCCTATACTGGACAGAAACATGTTGTCCCCTCAAGGAGCAGCAGGAGTGGCTCTGAGTCAGCCAGGCCTGTGCACCACGCCCCTGGGCTGTGGCTATGAAGGGTGGGCCCTGAGACCTTCCAGGGTCCTCACCTCTGCCCATTCCAGTAGGGCCAGGGACGGCAGCTGGAGTCCCTGTTGTAGCATTCTGGGCCTTGTCTTGCGGGATGAAGGGGAGCCAGCACTGGTTTCGGGCAGTTCCATGCCATGTCCCCAAAAGGGCTCCCCCGAGAGCACAGCCCCCACTGCCACCACTGACCCCTCTTTGTATCTCCCACAGTCAATCTCTTTCTCACTGGGAGGCTCAGCAGCGCGGTGCCTGCCTTAGGTAAGTCTGATACTTCTCTCCTTCCTCCCCTCCTCCCTTCTGGGTCCTGGCTCCACCCCTGAGGTCACCTGGCCCTGTTCAATCTCCGTTTTGTCTGGTGCATCTTGCCTGCGTCACAAGGGGGCCGGCTGATCGCTGACTGACTCTGGCAAGCATAAACTCCCTGAGCCTCTGCTTCCTCTTCTTTACAAGCCATGAATTTACAGGACTTACCTCCAGGCCTGGCTGGGGTCAAGTAGTAAGTGAGGCCACATGTAAAGGGCCCTGCACAAGTGACAGATTGTGCGGTGGGGTTCCCTGAGGGCCAGGAGGTACCTGCCCTTGCTTCCTACCGGTCAAATAGGCAATCTCTGGGCTCCAGCTTAGAACCAAGCACAGCAAAGACTGTTGGGAGCAGGAGGGGAGCCAAGTCAGCAGGGGCATATGCTCTTTGCAGGCTTCCCTGGCCTTCAGTGCCACCAGGAGAGAGCCAGAAAGGGCTTCTTGGGGTGGGGAGAACTGGGGACCCCTGACTTGTTTGTTGACCGCTGTGCTGCCTGGTGGGGCAGGAGGTAACTGGGGTTTCTAGTTTTACTCAGGGCCCAGATTGGAGCAGGCCCACCCCTACAACTGCTGGCCGTTGAAGCTGCTCTCGCTGGCTCCTCTGTCACCTCTGCACACCAGCCAAGCTCCCTGCAGCCCGGCCTCATCTGCTGGCTCAGGTTTGCTCAGAGCCTGGCCTTGCCCAGCACCAAGACTGCCCCCCAGCCCTGCCTGGCATGTCAGCCCCCACACCTAACTGCCCGGTCTCCCATCCCACTTTCCAGGAGGAGGCTGACTGGCTCAGCATGGGTCGGGTGCCTGGGACTTGTAGAGAGATGGGGGAATGGTATGTGGGGTATCACGGTTTACAAACCTGAGCCCCAGGACAGACCAGTGGTGTCGTAGCTTTGGCCTTAGACCAGGAGAGTGGTCCTTCAGGAGCAAGGACTGCTCATAGAATCAGGAAAAAAAGACATACCTCTGAGTTTGTATCAGGCTGACCTTAGCTGCCAAGATCCCAGGCCCTAGAAGGGTCCATGTCACCCCACATGTCTGTGCCTGGCCCCCTGGAGTTGTGAGCTGCACCCACTCCGTGTGGCCCTAAGGGGTGGTCTGGGGCTCTGGCTCTCCAGGAGTCCAGCTCTGATCCCTCTGGCTTTGCTAAGGGAAGTGGAGACCAGTTCTGGTGGCCCGAGGCAGCCCCTCCCAAGGCTCCATGATTCTGCCTTGTCAAGTTTTCCCTGTGATCCCTCCTATGAAGGAGGAGGCTGGATCAGAAACCATCTCCAGGCTGGGTTCCCACCCCTCCCTGGGTTCAGACACTTCTCAGGCCTGGTGGGGCTGCCCAGGACTGCTTAGGTTTTTGCTGCTCAGCCCGAGTCCTGGCCCAGACACATCAGGCACTGACTGGGTCTGGGATCTGCCTTCCTGCTCCCCAGACTCGGGGCTCTGCCACACAGCCACTGGCTTGGGGAGGGGTGGGGGTGGGGGGGACCTGGGCAGGGTCTGCAGCCTGTTCTCTGCTCACCTGGCACTGTCCCCAGAGTGCCCAGCTGCAGTGGGATTCCCAGTTCCCTGTCACCAGCTTACACCTCTTAGGTTTCCAGATTATTGATTGCCTCTGGATATCAGATCCGCAAATTGTGCTTCATTAGGCTTTGCTTGTGTCCTCTTAGGAGGATTTGATGACTTTTTGGACTGGGAAATAAGGACACTGGTTTAAAAGTGCACAGTCATCCCTTGCCCACTTGAGCAGGCCACCTTGGCCCAGGGGCCAAAGGTGAACACAAGTTACCCCAGCTAAAGTTCAGGCAGACCTCCCTGACTGCCTGCAGAGGCCCCCCAAACTCTCCATCCTGTGTCAGTATCCCCAGCTCGACCTTCCCCAACACACACGATCCACCTGGCCCTCCTCACTGCCTGCCTGTTGTCACACCACCCCGTCTTGACCCATACTTCCCACGCTGCATTCCCAGTGGACCCCCCACCCCACTCACCCGATCACACAAATGTCCACCTCAGAACTGCTGCCTTCCTCACGTTTCCCAGCCACCCCCTGAGATGAGTGACACCTACTGACTCCGTTTTACTGAGGGACTAGCCGAGGCCCAGTGTGGAACTGCGTGTCAGGTAGTGTGGGCCCCAGGGGCCGCAGCCTGGGGCATGTGCTGGGGTGGGCCGGGCCTGCCTCTCAGAGAGGGCTGGGGGCTGCTTGCCTGAGCTGATGGCATCCTCCAGGCCCATAGCCTAGTGGAATCGAGTAGGAGCCCCTGACTGGAGCTCCCAGCTCCTCACACAGACCCCAGCCTCCCTCCTGCTCCACAGCCACTCTGCCCAAGGCCGGGTTGCCAGCTGCAGAAACCACCAGAGCAGTTCGCTGAGTGACAGTGCTGCCCCTGGGGTGGATTTTCTGGGGCTGTCCTGGGGCCCTTTGGGGTGTGCCTGTTAGGGGCAGCTGTCCAGCCATTTGCTTCTGGCTTGGCCTGGAGAGACAGGCCTCCTGACCCCTATAAAAAGAGCCACACAGAGGTTTAGGAGGAAGGAGATTTCTGGCCAAGAGAGAAAAGGTGGAGGTGGTTCCTGATGGGAGGCCAGAGAAGCCTGGCTCTTCCTCAGCCTTCTGGGTTAGAAACTGAATGTTCCGGTAAGGTGGGCAAGTCCCTGTCCATTCTCCAGGGAAGGTCTTAGGCCCTGGTAGGTGTTGACAGGGCGCTGTCCTGCTCTAGGCTCTGTCCTTGGGGCTGAGCTTACCCACCACACCTCAGGCCTCCTGACTTGGAGATGCTGCCAACTGACGTGCTCTGGGGATTCGATGTTGGGGACAGATGCGGCCCCAGCCACCCCAGGACCTCCTTGCCTGTGAGCCCCTCCCACCGAGCCCCTTCTAGGAGGAGAACCTCCTCCTGGGTTTTGCAACCCCATGCATTCTAGGGCACCCCCCACCTACCCGGTCTGCACCCAGTGAACCAGGCCTGGCTGGCGGCACCTAGCTTGGCCCCCAGATGCTGCCCCGTTTGTTTAGTCTTTACCCTCTTGGATTGTGAGCAGAGCATGTTGCTCCCATTTTCTACGTGAGGAACTGGGCTCAGGGAGGCTGAGCTCCAGGACCTTGGGTGGTACCTGGTGGAGTGGGGCCAGCTTGCCCCTTACCAGCCCCACAGCGGTGAGGCTCCGGGGGTGACCCGATGGGCTGAGCGAGGCAGTTAGTCGAAGGTGGGCGTCTCTGTTCTAGTTGTTTTGGAGCTCTTTGAGCCGTTGGCAGGGATCACCAATTTTGGATCACAGGGGCCTCCGTGGTTATGGCAGGCCCCCTTGGAAGGGGTTTCAGCCCACAGCTCCAAGCAGGGGCATGCACTAGCCGGCCCACTCATTGACCCGTGTTTATTGAGCACCAGCCAGGAGTCAGGCATTGCAGCAGTCCTAGGGACACTGTATCCCGCCAGAGCCAGCTCAACCCTGCCCCTCGTGGAAGGCTTTACTCAGACAATCCCAGAACAAAGGGAGACATAGCTGCTGCTACAGCAGGGGTTGAGTAGGGGGGTGACGAGAATCGAGAATTGCAACCCCGATCAGGGAACACAGGGAGGGCTTCCTGGAGGAAGGGACTGCTGAGCTGAGTGGGGAAGGGTGAACAGGATAAGGGGTGAGGGTGGGGGGTGAGAAGAACACCCCTCCAGGGGCAAAGTCTGAGGTAAGAAGGAGCATGGAGGCATGAGGAACTAGGAACCAGGAGGATTCTGAGATGGGAGAGCTGAGATGGGGTCACCTCAAAGAATTCTGTCCTTATCCATCCTAGGAGTGTGGGAGGTGCCCGGAGGGCTTTCCTTCATGCTAAAGCTGTGCTGTTGGGAGGCCCAGAGAATTTTGTTCAGAGCCAGAGAAAACGTTGCTTCTAGGGCAACAGTGGAAGGTGCCAGGCAGTTGGAGGGGAGGAGAGGGTAGCCATGGGTTCGGGAAAAAGGTCATCACTTGCGTCCCTGAGCCTCAGTTTCTCCATCTGTGAAATGGATCCTATCTTTGCCGGAGGGTGCTGTGAGGATCAGATGAACCAGTGTGATGAAGGGTTGAAGTGGCTGCAAAGGGGTTGGCAGGAGTCCTGCTGCCCAGACTGGTTTAGCTCGGCAGGCCCAGCTGGGAACAAGAGGGCAATGGGTAGTAAAATGGGTGCTGGTGGGCTGGTGCTCTGCACTCACTGTGTTATGGCATGCACTCCATAAATACCCATGGCTTGGGGCCAGTGGTGGGGGCACAGTGAGCCCACCAGTGGCAAGGGCAAATCCCCACTCTGCTGCATCTGGCTGTGTGGCCTTTGGCAAGTCACTGCTTCTGCCAAGATGCCCTCATCTGGTTATGACATTTGCCTCTAGCAGCTTCCCATTTATGCAAGGATAAAACTCAGATGCCACACAAGGAGTGTACAGGCCAGGCCTGCCTCTCTGGCCCCTCTCAAAGATTCCCCTTCCTTTGGGCCTGGTTTGTGGTCCTGCCGAGTTGGTTCTCCCACCTGCAGCCTGCAGAGTCACAGGGCGTTGGTTGTCTTACTGGAGGGCCTGTGTACCCTTCCCCCCCTGAGGCTGAGTCTGCACTTGGCAGACCCCAGGGAGGGCAGGCAGGGGTGGTAGCAGGGTTTCCAGAGCAGGACTGACACGCTGGTGGGTTCAGAATCCTCCACTGAGCTGGAGCTCCCAAGACCGAGAGGATGCGTCTTGGAGGTGTAGATTGCAAAGGGAGTTGTTGGTGGGTTGACTCCCAGCCCTGCTGGGGGAAGGGGTAAGGATGTAGGCTCTTGGTGCATTGAGGAGGGGAGTGGACTGTAGTTGCTCCAGGTGCAGATGGGTCCTCCTTGCCCCTCCACACATACCACTTGTATGGAGCCATGAGCAGTGGTGGTCTTGTCCTTGGTCATGACCATCCTTGGTTGTCCTTGAGCTGCCCCTCTGGGAGGCCTATGTCTGGAAGTGGGGTGGGTCTGACAATTCTCAGCCTCCTCTCCCACAGCTGCCTGCAGCGGGAAGCTGGAGCCACACACAGAGCGGCGTGGGGTTATCTACAGCCCAGCCTGGCCCCTCAACTACCCACCGGGCACCAACTGCAGCTGGTACATCCAGGGCGACCGTGGGGACATGATCACCATCAGGTAAGGGGTGTCCGGGAGGATGTGAGGGGCTCTGGGTTGGGCCTGCACATGTGGGTGTGAGCACCTGTGTGTGATTTTGTATGTGCATGTGCACATATGGGCAGGTGCAGAGAGTACATTTGTGAGCAGATTTGAGTGTGAGCATGTGAGTGCATGTCTGAACAACTGCAAAGAGCACATGTGTGAGCAGATGTATATGTGAGCATATGTGAGCTGTATGCATGTGTATCCCCAAGTGAGTGCATGTGAGCATGGGTAAACATAGGAGTGTGCCAGCTCCCCAGGTCTCTGTGGGCATCCTTTGTGGGACTAGTTGCCTGAACCTGAGCCTCATACTGCCCTGAGCCTCTCTTAAGGGGTGCAGGGACTGTCAGTCACTTCAGTCTTGCCAGCAAGGGGGTGTAGGCCCTGGGAACCGGTGACCCTGATCCATCTGCCTCTGAGGTGGCAGAAGTGTCCTCTCTGTCCTTCAGGGGTGACTTGAGGCCAGGCTGGTACTGAGCCCAGAACAGGGCTTACCCAAGGAGCCCTGGGGTGCTTTGGGGAGGGGAGGGAGCCAAGCAGGAGTCCTGGTGCTCAAGCCATAGCGAACCTTGGGACCTGTAGAAAGTGGAACTGAGGGGTTGGAACCCCTGGCCTTGAGTGGGAGATATCTGGCCAGGAAGTCACTGTGGGTTCTCTCTGCCTTAGCTACCCAGATGCCAACACCCAAAGGTCCCTCGGCTACTCCAGGGTGCCAAAGCCCAGGTACATAATGGACATGAACAGAGTCTGTCCTGGGTGCTGTGCCTCAGTTCCCCATCTCTAGAAGAGGGCCAGTGAGGCAACTGGGTGGAGCTTTGAATGAGAGAGTGTATGAGAGTGGCTCTCCATGGCCCCATAGCCTGTCTTCCCCCACCATGGCCTGGTCCAGGGTCAGTCCTTCTCCCCAGGTGACATGGTGTCACCCAGTGGCAGCGTAGGCCAGCCCCGGGCCTGGTGCCACCCTGAGCACATGTACCTATGTACTGGTGAGAAGGAGCTGGGCCCTTAGGTCTCCTCCCTTCATTTTTGGCTTGGGGCTGGAGATACTGATGGAAGGCAGAAGGGACAAGGTGAGGCATGCACAGAGTGGCTACAGAGCTGAATGTGACAGATGCTGTCCATGGTTGGGGGCGAGGGGGTCCCTCCAGGTGTCCGGAAGTGAGGGAGTCAGGTGAATGTGGGAGATGAGAGGCCAGGGCAGTGAGGTGGGTGTGGGTGGGTCATCCTTGCCATCAGCCCAGCCCTAACCCTACTCCCTGGCCATCCTCTCCACCCCTTCAGCTTTCGCAACTTTGACGTGGAAGAGTCCCACCAGTGTTCCCTGGACTGGGTCATGCTGGGCCCAGCGGCCCTGCCCCGCCAGGAGGCCCTCCGGCTCTGCGGCTCCGCCATCCCGCCCGTCTTCATCTCTGCCCGGGACCACGTCTGGATCTTCTTCCACTCAGACACCTCCAGCTCCGGCCAGGCCCAGGGCTTCCGGCTCTCATACATCCGAGGTGGTCCCAGCATCAGGGGGTGGGGAGGATGGCCCGTTTCACAGAGCACAGTGCATGGACGTGGTCTCTTGGGGCTCCGTGCAAGTCCTCCCCACTCCCCTCCCCCTTGCCCCATGGCCAACTCCATCAGTGGGAGAACAGAGGGACAGGACTGGTCCCACTCCTGTCACTGGATGCTCCCACAGAACCTCTTGAGGTCACTGGGGTTTGTTACAGACCCCACTAACCAACTTGGCTAGACCAGGGGACTCATTCTTTATCCACCAGCATTCTGCCACCCCAGCATTCCAAGGGTCTCTGCGGCTCAGGTACACGTGGAGAAGGGAGGGGCTTCTCTTTAGAGCCAGCCTTTCTGGGCACTGCTTTCAATGCACCGGGCTGAGCCAGACACCCTGCTGGGACAGGGATACCCAACTGCCTTTGGTCCCACGTTCCCACACTGGAGGGAGGCTCTGCTTCCCACTCACTGTCTCCCCTGCACTCTTCACCCCCCAGGGAAGTTGGGCCAGGCTTCTTGCCAGGCAGATGAGTTCCTCTGTGACAATGGCAAATGCCTGCCAGGCCCGTGGCGGTGCAACAGCATGGACGAGTGTGGGGACGGCTCAGACGAGGGCAACTGCTCCGTGCCTGCCTCGGAGTCCCCAGGCAGCCTGTGTCCCGGAGGCACCTTCCCCTGCAGTGGGGCGCGCTCCACGCGCTGCCTGCCTGCCGAGAGGCGCTGTGATGGCTCGCAGGACTGCGGCGATGGCTCCGACGAGGCCGGCTGCCCGGACCTGGCTTGCGGCCGGCGGTTGGGCAGCTTCTACGGCTCCTTCGCCTCCCCCGACCTGTTCGGGGCGGCCCGGGGGCCTTCGGACCTTCACTGCACGTGGCTGGTGGACACGCAGGACCCGCGCCGCGTGCTGCTGCAGCTGGAGCTGCGGCTGGGTTACGACGACTACGTGCAGGTGTACGAAGGCCTGGGAGAGCGCGGCGACCGCCTGCTGCAGACGCTGTCCTACCGCAGCAACCACCGGCCTGTGAGCCTCGAGGCCGCCCAGGGCCGCCTCACCGTGGCCTACCACGCCCGCGCCCGCAGCGCCGGACACGGCTTCAACGCCACCTACCAGGTGAAGGGCTACTGCCTGCCCTGGGAGCAGCCGTGCGGCAGCGGCGGCGGCAACGGGGGCGACGCAGGGGACCAGGGCTGCTTCTCGGAGCCCCAGCGCTGTGATGGCTGGTGGCACTGCGCCAGCGGCCGGGACGAGCAGGGTTGCCCCGCCTGCCCGCCGGACCAGTACCCCTGCGAGGGCGGCAGCGGCCTGTGCTACGCGCCCGCCGACCGCTGCAACAACCAGAAGAGCTGCCCCGACGGCGCCGACGAGAAGAACTGCTTTTCCTGCCAGCCGGGCACCTTCCACTGCGGGACCAATCTGTGCATCTTTGAGACGTGGCGCTGCGACGGCCAGGAGGATTGCCAGGACGGCAGCGATGAGCACGGCTGCCTGGCCGCCGTGCCCCGCAAGGTCATCACCGCCGCGCTCATCGGCAGCCTTGTGTGCGGCCTGCTGCTGGTCATCGCGCTGGGCTGCGCCTTCAAGCTCTACTCGCTGCGCACGCAGGAGTACAGGTGGACAGTGTCTGGGCGGAGCCCTGTGAGAGGGCTCGGGGGGCGGGGCCCACGTGGGCGGGCTCAAGGGCGGGGCTTAGGGAGCTGGCGGGCAGCGGCGGGATGTCTCCGCACCTGGCCGTAGGGACTTAGCTTCTTTCTCTTTAACTTTTTCATCACAGATCTGTCTCTTTTTCTGTCTCTCCCTCTCTCTTTCTCTTTTTCTCGATTTTCATCCACTTTCTGGCAAGGCTCCCTCCTTTTCCTCTTTTATAATTATTATTGTCGTTATTGTTATTTTTTGTAGTAGGTTTATATGGATTTTGTGCTGGTTCTGCTTCTAACAATTTTGAATGAGGCTTAATTTTGGGGGTGGGGGTGGGGGAGGGGGTGCATGGTTCGGAAATCGAACCGGGTCTCCTGCACGGAAGGCGAACATTCTACCACTGAACCACTCGTGCATCCTGATTGAGATTTTTTGTTTGTTTGCATGGGCAGGCCCTGGGAATCCAACCCAAGCCTGACTGAGATTTTAGCTAGACCAACTATTGCCTGGGGGTTATCAGAGAGGATCTTGTACTAGACCAGCAGGAATTTTTCCTTGAGCCACAGAGTTTGACGTGTGGGGTGTTCCTAGTTTTTAAAATGAAATTGTGAAATGGACATGGGTATGTTAGTTTTCCGTTTCCCTGATAAGAGGCCCCAGGTTCACTGTTCCCAGGGCTCCGGACTTGTGAATGGGGGCTCGGGCCAACCGGCGTGGACTTCTTTCGTGCACAGTGGGGTCTGGGCGACGGTCGGAAGTGGGGGATACTGCTGAACCCCAGGCAGGACCCTGTGAGAGGGGGTCGGGCGGGGTCCTGGCCAGCCCCGGCATGACCCCTTTGCACCCCTCGCTTGCAGGGCCTTCGAGACCCAGATGACGCGCCTGGAGGCTGAGTTTGTGCGACGGGAGGCGCCCCCATCCTACGGCCAGCTCATTGCGCAGGGCCTCATCCCACCCGTGGAGGACTTCCCCGTCTACAGTGCATCCCAGGTGAGGCCCCGCAGGGCCCGGACGCAGGCTGGCGCCGGGGCGGAGGAGGGGGCCGGCAAGGCCTGGGCGGGGTAGGGTGGGTCTGGGGGCCGCCGGCGGTGGAGTTGGGATGGACCCCGCACAGTGCGCCCCTGCCACCACCCCCACCCTCCAGGCCTCGGTGCTACAGAACTTGCGCACCGCCATGCGGCGACAGATGCGCCGGCACGCCTCCCGCCGGGGGCCCTCCCGCCGCCGCCTGGGCCGCCTCTGGAACCGGCTCTTCCACCGGCCGCGGGCGCCGCGCGGCCAGATCCCGCTGCTGACCGCCGCGCGCACTTCGCAGACGGTGCTGGGCGACGGGCTCCTCCAGCCCGCTCCGGACGCCCCGGTACCCTCTACGGACATAGGCAGCCCCAGGGCAGCAGGCGAGGGCCCTCCCGGCGTCCCCAGCCATGCGCCTGAAGGGGGACCTTCAGTGCCGCTGCCCCTGGGCTTGCGGGACCAGGAGCACAGGGCTGGAGACAAGGACAGGAAGGCCTGTTGTGGCCCTTTGGTGGGCAGCCTGGCCTTGGGGGACACATCCCGGGACCCCTGCTCTGCCCAAGACCCCCAGTCCACTGGCCCCACTGCCAGCGACACTCTAGACCCCCACCCACCGGAGCCGGTAGGTGTCTGCAGGAGCCCTCCGCCACCTTGCTCCCCCACGTTGGAGGCCAGTGACGATGAAGCCCTGCTGGTCTGCTGACCCTTGGACATGCTGGTGACTGCCACAGCCCCGCTTTGTAACCAGGGAATACACAGTTGTTTCTACCCGGCCTCCGTGTCCTTCTTTCTTACAGAGAGGCCACCCCACAAGGCCTGGGCCCAGGCAGCTGGCTGGGTGGGTCTGGTAGGTGGGGGCTGTGGGGGACTGGGCAGGAACCAGTGGTGGCGATGAGCTCCTCTGCAGGCTTCCCAGTGTGGGCCTCTGTAGTCTCACTGCTACCCCTTTCCACCCTCACCCCCACCCCCTGACCCACCAGAGAGGCAGCAGGGCCAGATGGGACTTTGCGGAGTCTTTCCTATTGTAGCTCCAGAGGCCCTCCCAGGAACCACGGGGAGGCCTGATCCACCCATGAGCATCCATCCGCACCGGGCCCTCCCGCTCTCCTTTCCAGCAGAGCCCCTGAGGAGCCGGGCTAGGGACAGGGCTGCTCCATCCTCATGCCTGTGATGTTGGCATAGGCCTGCCCAGGCTGGTGTCCTTTGCCTTTGGGCTGAGGAGTCCTTCTCTGGGGCACAAGGACAGGGCTGGGAAATTGGGCGTGGGTGGTCATCAGTAGGTCCAGAGGCTCCCTGGAGATCCCACTCTGTGCTTTCTCAGGGGATAGAGGTGGAGGCACCCACCAACAGTGCCCAAGTCATCCCACCCTGTCTGAAGGCCTCAGTCTCCCCACCTGTAAATCAGGAAAGTGTGGTTGGGACTGTGGGCTCTGAATTCACTCTGCCATGACTTACATGAATCCCTGGTCTTTCTGGGGTGGCTGAGCCTCAGGGTGGCATACAAGGAGCTGCGTGAGGGACAGAACAAGCCCCTCACAGTCCTTGAAGCACCGGTGGGCCTGAGGTAACCCCAGGAGTGGGAGTGTTTGAGTCAAGCAGCAAAGCCCCAAAATGCCAGTGTCTCCTCTAGAAGCACCTTCCCCCTGCTGGCAACACGCATGTCCCCTGCCCGTCGATTTATGCCACTGCCAGCCATTGTCTGTGCCCACCAGGGAGTTACCTGGGCACAGGCAAACAACCAGTCCCAATTTATTATGGACCTTTTTCAGGAGAAGCTAGCAGTGCGGCGCTGAGACAGGGAGCCCAGTCCACATCTCCAGGACTTCCTTGTAAAAGGCTTCTAAAAATCCTATCTTTTTTTTTTTTCAGGAAAAATATGTCTTTCTTTCTTTTTTTTTTTTCTTTCTTTTTTTTTTTGCAAAAACATCCCCTCAATAAACATGTAAACAGAAACGGCTGCTCGGTCTCCACAAGCATCTCACTGTGTCTTTAAGGGCTTGTCCGTGGCAGGCAGTGGGGAGGGCTGGCAGGGGCCGTTCTCCTCCTCCTCGGGGGGGCCCTGGGGGTAGACCACGAAACACAGCTCCTGACCCCAGCGTGTCATTGACTCTGAAGATAGACAGACAGACGGACTGACCTTAGAGCCTGGCCCCTTCCGTGGGACAGCCGTGGAAGACGGGACCACTCCCCCGTACGGGGGTCTGCAGGTTGGTCACATCTTGGGAAGAGGTTTGGAGCGGGGTGGGGGGGGCCCTGGGCTGCCACCCCAGCTTCTGGGACGGGGGTGGTGGGAAGGCGGGGCACCTGCTGACCCTGGCTGCCCTGCTCACCGGTGAGTCTGTGCACACACTTTGGTTTCCTTCTCCAGAACACCCCCAAGAAGAAAATGGGAACCCCCGTGAGGATGATGATGACTCCAACCCCACAGACCATGGGCTCCGAGACGAAGCTGAAGACCAGCAGAAATGCCCAGAAGACCAAATACGCAACGGGGACGAGCAGGTTCACCTGGGGAAAGCAGATGGGAGGCCAGGGCACAGCCCACCGCCCCCCACGGCTCTCCCTCGCCACCCCCAGGTCCCGGGAACCTCCTTCTTGCTCTGGGCCCCAAGGCAATCCCAGGGATGGTCCGTCTCCCCAATTGCGCAGATTTGTTAGCGGTCCAGCGGCTCTGTGCTCCACCTAGCGGTTGTGTGAAGGTTTGGGGGCTGGACTTGGCCGAAGGTCAATTTTTGTCTTTTGGTGTTTCCCATTTCAGGCCTGAGCCTTCCTCAGGTTTAAGGATTTATATGCAAATGGGTGGACTTTTCTCTCAGCTCAGTTGACAGCCTTCTGTTTCTGTGTGGGCTCCTGGAATCCTGGCTGCCTCCTTTCTCTCATTTAGTGCTTTTGGAAACTGGGAGTGTTAAAAAACACGCCTTGGGGGTTTGCTACAAGGACTAACTCCATCAGAGCCCACAGAATCCAGCATGGGGTAGAAGCTGGAAGAGTCATGGTGCCGTGGGCCGCCCCTGCCCCGGGGACCCTAAGTGGGCGATGGGGCAGGTCTGAGAGCTCGGGGCGCCAGCCAGCTCTCCCCAGCCTGGGTCTCACCTTGATGGGCCTGTGGAGCGCCGGCCGCCTCCAGCGCAGCACGAGCAGACCCAGAATGGTGACGCCATAGCAGAGGTAGTTGATGAAGGACACGTAGTTGATGAGCGTGTACGTGTCCCCCACGAGCATGATGATGGCTGTGGCCCCACACTGGAGAGGACCCGGGGCTGAGGGCTGGCCTCCCCAGGCCTCCTGTCATCCCTGCAGGCAGCTCAGGGCTCACCTTCCTCAGGCCCCTCCCCACTCCCGCCAGGGCCAGGAGACCCCACCTTGGCTCCCAGCCCAGGTCCCCCAACTTACACAGACAAGGAGGGCAGGGATAGGGGTGCAGCGTCTGACGTGGATCATGGCCAACAGGCTGGGCAGGTGCCCCTCCCTGGCTCCTGAGAAGCACAGCCTGGGGATGGAGAGACAGAGATGAGGTGGGGGTGGGGCATGAGCCTGGCCTTGGGCCTCCCTGCTGGCCAGATCCTGGACATCAGCTCTGGACTGTTGTGCCTTTTGTGCTGTCACATCTGACCTCTTGCTCCAGGGCCCAGTAGCCTCACTGCCGGGAAGTTCTGCATCTTATCTAACCTGCCTCCCTCTAGCTTTCTTTACCTCCCCAGACTTTTGTTTCTGGGAAGTTCATCGTCCTAGTTGCAGGCAGGATCTCCTTGGCTGTGTCTCATGTTTTGTCCTACCCTGCCCTGCACATGCACACACAGGCATCTGCCTCACCTCGTCACAGTCAACCTCTCCCCCGTGCAGTCACCTGGAGG
Organism: Tamandua tetradactyla; assembly: GCF_023851605.1. Classification (NCBI taxonomy): domain Eukaryota; kingdom Metazoa; phylum Chordata; class Mammalia; order Pilosa; family Myrmecophagidae; genus Tamandua; species Tamandua tetradactyla. The sequence continues at coordinate 33,616,742 of NC_135342.1, read as the reverse complement.
AGGTGAACAGGTAGCCATTGATCCCTCCGAAAGTGGAAAGTGCCACAGAGGCCGGCATGACCCAAGAAAAGTAGCCCAGCAGCTTTTCCCCGAAGGTCTGAGTAGAAGGGCACAGAAGAAAGGCCGTGCATGAGGCTGGGATAAGGGAGCCAGGGCAGGGGCCGGAGACTGAGCAGGACCCCTCCCCACACTCACCACAGCCACGGCATTAGAGGACAGCAGTTCCTGTGGGGACATGGCAGTGAAGTAGGCAACATTGGTGAACGTGTAAACAAAGGTCACCAGTGGGATGGAGATGAAGATGGCACGAGGTAGGTTCCTGTGGACAGTTGTTGGAGTGTGTCAATGTCTACCCCTTGGGGGGAGGAGGGCAGGGGACCCAGCAACAGGAGCAGCTTGGAGACTATCTCCTTTGTCTGCTGGGGGCCCTGGGCCAGGAAAGGCATTGGGCATTGCTGTCTGCCACGTCTGGCCTTGGTCTGGGCTGGTGGAAGGAAGTGCAACAGGGTGGAGGGGCCATACGGTGCCCCCAGGGCAGGGCGTAATGCTAGGACTCGAGAGAAAATTGCATACTGCCAAAATTAGCCTTGAAAAGTGGGCCTAGTCCACAAGCTCTAGGGCCTTCCCTGGGCTTCCCCCCAGCCAGCGGTTCTTGCAGCTCCAGCTATTTGCTGTTTCTTTGGCTCAGCATCAGATGGAGTCCTCAACTTTATTTTTAGGGACTATGTTGTGTGTCTCTGTCTACTTTTTGGTTAAGTGCAAACAGTTAATCCATTTATAGCAGTACATGAAGACACAGCCTTTCTGAGGCCCAGAGAAGGAGCTGTGGCTGGGCCCGAATACAAGTGTCCCAGCTTTTCTTATCTTGTGCAGCCGCAGGGATCATGTCCGTGCATCAGGTAGACCTGGCTGAGCCCCAGGTGGCAGCAGGTCCTCTCTGAGGCCAGGCAAGCCCACCCCTCTCTGACAGAGAGAGTAGCCTCCAGCCCACGGGGCTCCATCCCCTGCAGCCAGACTTCACAGCTTAGTCTAAGAATAAGGGGGCAATAGGACTGGGTGGGAGTGGGGGCACCTCTCCAACCACCAGGGCCCCCTCTCACTTTCGAGGGTCCACCAGCTCCTCGGTAACGTAGTTGAGGAAGTTCCAGCCACTGAAGGCAAAGGAGCCCTGGAGGAAGGCCAGGGCCAGGTGTCCCACGGAGGGCGTCATCCAGAAGGTGAAGGCATGGCTGGGCCTCAGCTCCTCGAAGTGCCCTGGGGGGCAGAGGTCAGGGGTGAACATCGCCTCCTGGCCCCAGGCACACCCCAGCCCGGCCCTACCTTGGAAGATCTGGATGAAGCCCATGCCAATGATGAGGGACAGGGCCAGCAGCTTCCCGCCCGTGAAGACGTCCTGGATACGCGTGGCCCAGCGCACACTGGAGCTGTTCACCCACGTCAGGAGCACTGGGAGGAGAGGCGGAGCTGGGGCTGGCAGGTGCCCAAAGCCCACCCTGGGGGCTGGCCGCTGGAGAAATCCCGCCCCCAGCCCTTCCTCACTGGGCCCCGGGGTGGGGGCTCACTCAGACAGGCCATGGAGAGCACACGGGAGGCGGCGGCCGGGGGGACACAGTTGGGGAACACGGGCTGCAGCACGTAGTTTGAGAAGGTCATGGAGATGACAGCCAGGCTGGTGGGGTACATGATGAGGACGGCACTCCAGAGAAGCAGGAAGCTGGAAGGAGCCGGGGCTGAGTGGCACGGCATCCGGCACTCCTCCGGGCCGAGCCGGCCCAGGTGTGGGCAGTGGGAGCGTGCCCTGGGCCCAAGCACCCACATGCTGGCGAGGGCCTCAGGAGGCCGGCTTCAGGCCTGGGAAGGCAGGGCTGACCTTTCAGTCTCACTGCTTTCTGCATGGATCGTTTGAACAGAGAAGGCTTTGAACACCTTTCAACATCTGCAGTGCTGCCCTTGGAGCTTTCCCGTGACTTCCAAGCCTTCTTGGGGTACAGGGGTAAAGAGGACTGTCCTGGTACCTCCAGTCATGGGAGGCCTTTGCATGCAGGAACCAGAAGGGCACTGGCTCAGGTGGGCACTGATCTGTGCCCCTTTTGCCTGTATATTGCAAATATTGGAATTGGAGGGTGGAAGCTCTGTGCTCATGGCTGTGAAGCCAGAGCTGCTCCCAGGGGCTCCACCTGCACCCAGGGGAGGGCCTGTTCCTGGGGGTGGTCCTCTGTAGCTCAGCCAGCCCTCCAGGGTGGGGACTGCCTTCACCAAGGAAACCAGCAGCCTCTGGTGGGGTGCTCTTAGCCCTCATCTTTCCTCTGAAGCCCTACTCCCCCCTCTCCCTTGGCTTCTGGAACACTCCGCTCCATAGCCTGCCGGGGCACTCTTCTGCCCACCCCATAATGCCAACCATAGGCCATGTCCCACCTTCCCACGTTCTCTCTGACTGCTCTTCTGCTTTCTTAGCTCCAGGCCCCTTGAGGACCGTCTGCTCAAAGTGAGCTTCCCCCCAGGGTGTGAACGCTCTGCGAGGGCTCCACATGCAGCCCTGGGCTCCACCCAGGTCTTCAGAACCCAACTTTGCACACTTCAGCCTCAAATGTTCCTCGGGGCTCCAGCCCCCACACCCAGACCCTGATGGCATGCACCCTTCCTCTGACCAGCCACAGACGCTGCCTCATGGCCAACCCCACCCTGAGGTCTCTGTCTCCCCATTTCCGGAATCTTCTGCCTCTGGAGCCTCTGATATAGGAAAGCGGGCATCAGCCTGCTGCGCCCTCCTCTTCCTCACGCCACACTGGCTCACATCCCCCCTGTGTGGGCTCCTAAAGGACTCTGGAATCTGCCTCGACCTTCCATCAGGCTCTCGCCATCACTCATCTGGACGATTACGTCCGTCTTCCATCCCCTGCCCCCACGCCCCTGTGGTCCCTGCCCAGGAATCTGTCTTCTGGCCATAGCAAAGCAGTCGTAGTCCCCTGGGCCACCGTCCTTTACATGTACTGTCCCCACCCCCACCCCGGGAGGCCTTCCTCTCTGCTGGCTGAGAGAAACTTCCCTTCTTTCCAACGTGATTTGTCCTAGGAGCCCTGGGTGGGCCGTTGGGATTAACAGGGGTCTTTTGAAAAGGTGACGCACAGTGTGGTTGAGGGTCTGGCTGGAGCGTCCTGCAGACTCCAGTAGAGTGGCCTGGCCTGAGGAGGAAGGCTGCCCAACACCCCACACCCCTCTCTCCACTGACCCCTGAATGACCTCCCTGGATGTGGGACGCAGGAGACACTGAGGCCCAGAGCCCATGCGGCCTCCCCGTTCCAGAGAGGCTGTCCCCCTGCTCCGCAGAGCCCTGCACTCACCCAGCCAGGCCCCCGAAGATCTCTGTGACGTAGGCATAGTCTCCGCCGGACTTGGGGATGGCGACTCCCAGCTCCGCATAGCAGAGGGAACCCAGGGCGGTGATGCCCCCACCCAGGATCCAGACGAAGAGGGCCAGCCCCACGGAGCCTGAGTGCTCCAGGACACCCTTGGGCGAGATGAAGATGCCTGAGCCAATGATGTTCCCTGTAGATGGAGAGATGGCGGGTATCAGGCTGAGCTTTGGTCAGGTCTTGGGGGCTCCCTGAGCAGCTCTGGCTTCTCTGTGGGGCTCTGGATGCTGCAGTAAGGATGGGAGCCTGGAAAGCTTCCTGGAAGAGGTGGGAGAATGCTGACATTGCTGGGCCTTCATCTCCCTCCTATCCCACACCCAGTGCCTGGTATGGGAAAGGATACCTTGTCACCTGCCAGAGACAGGTCCTGCTCCAAGTTCCTCCACTCCCCACTTACTGCTTTGAGATGAAGCAAGCACAAGTGAGGCGGCTCAGCCTCCTGAGTGATGGCAGAAGGACACTCTTTTTCTTTCTTTTTTTTTTTTTAACTTTTTAAATTCTATAATGCTACTTTTTAAAATTGTATAACATATATACAAAACAAAGAAAGAAAAAAAAGCAATAGTTTTCAAAGCACTCTTCAACAAGTAGTTACAGGACAGATCAGAGTTTGTCATGGGCTACCATACCATCCTCTCAGATTTTTCCTTCTAGTTGCTCGAGAATATAGGAGGCTTAGAAGGAATAAATAAACATTTTCTTATCATCACAATACACTTTGTTTTCTTTTTTTGTGAAGAATAACATATATACAAAAAAGCTATACATTTCAAAGCACAGCACAACAATTAGTTGTAGAACAGACTTCAGAGCTTGGTATGGGTTACAATTCCACAATTTTAGGCTTTTGCTTTTAGTTGCTCTAAGATACTGGAGACTAAAAGAAATATCAATTTAATGATTCTGTAATCATATTTGTTTATTAAACTCTACATTCACTGCATAATTCCACCATCACCTTTGATCTTTCTATCCCTCTCTTTAGGGGTATCTGGGCTATGGCCATTCTAACTTTTTCATGTTGGAAGGAGCTGTCAATAATAAGGGGTAGGGAGATGGAACTAGCTGATATTCTGGAGAGGCTGAGCCTCTAGGTTTCAGGAATTATCTGGTCCAGGGACTTATCTGGAGGTTGTAGGTTTCTGGAAAGTTAACTTAATGCATGGAACCTTTGTAGAATCTTACATGTTGCCCTAGGTGTTCTTTAGGATTGGAAAGGTTTTGGTTGGGGGTTGGCAAGTTATGCTAGGTAGTAATGTCTAACTGAGGCTTGTGTAAGAGTGACCACCAGAGTAGCCGTCTCAACTCTATTTGAACACTCTCAGCCACTGATACTTTATGAATTACACTTCTTTGCTCCCTTTTGGTCAGTATGAAATTGTTGATCTTACAGTGCTGGGGCTGGACTCATACCTGGAAGTCATCTCCCATGCTGCTAGGGAGACTGCCACCCCTAGATATCATGGAGGGACAATCCCTCTCATTCATCCCACCTGACCTGGTTCTGGGTCCTATCCCTGGCTCAGACTCCCCACCCCTGGCTCAGGACCTGCCCCTGTTCCAGGACTCCAGCCTTATGAGCCTCTAGCCACCTGTCCTTCCTCTAGTGCTGGCCTCCTAAGGCAAGACTTTGACCCTATCCCTCTCCTGTTCCTTTTCTACTGGCCAAAATCCACATGTATAGAATGGCTCAGGGAATAGCACCACCTCCATGAAGCCCTCCTAGACCATGCCAGGTTTGGGCTTCTCTTTTTTTCACAGCCCTGTAGTTCCCTGGCCCTTACTCTGTACTTTATCACTTGGATTTCTATCTTCCCCTTCCCCACCAGCGAGCTCCTTCCCCTAGGCTCCTCCCTGACCTAGAACCCAGACCTTGTTTCCCTGCACCATTAAAATGTTTCAGATCCTGGGCCAATGGGATGAAGAAGAGGAATTGGTAGGTTTTCAGGGCTGGGGGTTGGTCAACAGTCATCAAAGCAGAAGTGGGGTGGGCAATAGCAGGCTGGCAGAGACTTTGGCCTGGCCCAGAGCCTAGACACAGACTGCCGCTCCCCAGCTTCGGGCAGCCTGCTGCTTACAAACAGGGATCACTGCTCCCAATCCCAAGAAGACAATAGAAATCACCAGCTAGGGTTCAGGAGGTTTGGGCCCTTCCCCACTCAGGCCAGCAAGGCCCTGCCTGCTCCCCTCTCTACCCTCATCTGTAAAATGGGGTTATTGTGAGGATTAAATGAGATACAGTGTGTGAAGCCCTCAGCTCATTCCTGGCAGTAGCCAAGATGTATGTTGCATCTCTATTTGAATGCTTCTTATGCGCTGCCTGCAGTCACTGGGCAGCGAGCCCACCTACTTTCACTTTCCTCAGCTCCCCAGCACGTAGTAGGTTCTCAGTAGTAGCCACTGAGTCAAATGATGGATGAGAAAATGGCCCGATGTCCAAGGGGCATCAATGTCTTAGCTCGAAGGACCGACTTCATCATCTGTGAAATGGCTGCAGCTGTCCCCACTTGGCTGTACCACAGGGGAGCAGAGACGTGGTGGGCTTCCAAAGCTGAGGTGCAAGTGGGATCAAGGGATGGGCAGGTGGGGGGATGCCCATCTAGACTCAGATGTCTGGAAATGGAAAGGAGATGTGCCTCCTCTGCTCCCTGAAACAATGGGACATGCTCAGAGTCAAGTGTGGGTAGCAGAGCAAATGCCCAGAATAAGCCAGACTCTAAATATCCATTTGGCCCTGAGCTCCCTGGCTGTTAAGGCAAAGGGGGTTGGAGTGGGCAATGCTCTGGGTTACAGGTGGTTCTCATCACCCGTGAGAATGAATCAGACAACATCCCTGGAGAGCTTACTAGGGTCTACCCAAGAGAAAATAACCCCAGACCCCTCAGGCCACACAAACCCAAAAGTCTACCTGCCAGGACCTGGGGGCTCAGTCTCCCACCTGCCAGTGCTCTGGGGGCTTACATGCCCGCTGCCTGCTCTACCTGCCAGGCCCACTGGCGAGCTGGACGAGCACACAGCTGTCCCATCAATCTACATTCATTCCTTGTCCGTGGTGCTACCCCCTGCCCCCGCCCCCTCCGACACAGATTTCTAGTCTGGACAGCCACGAAGCCCCGCTTGGCTTTCTGGTCACATCCCAGGAACCCGAAATATGCCTAGATAAGGAGGAAGGGATTCCTGTCCCCATCCCCAAGAAGTAAACTGCACCCTCAGCCTGCTTCCAGGGGGAGAGGGCCCACCTCTCCCATCTGCCCTGGTGGCCCCAGGACTGGGGTGGGCTATTGGCTTTTTAAAGGACCTTTGAGTTTGCTCCATCCGGCAGGCAGAGCCTCTGTTCTCAGGACCTGGCGAAGCAGGATTTGCCAAAAGCCAGCGAGGTTGGAAGCCAGCGGGGGGTTGGGTGGCCTCGGAAGGAGCTGGGTGCGTTCAGGAAGGGGGCATACAGGGCCCTGAGCCACCACCCTGCAGGGATTCCACAATGCTACACAACTCAGCCTGGCCAGGCCTCCAGGGCAAACGAGAGAGGTGCCCTCGGGAAACCCCACCCGGCAGCTCCAGGGTTGGGGTCTAAAGGGGACACATGGCCACCCCTGTACCTACTGGCTGGAGACTCGGACCCTGGGTTCTGGAGCTGGGGCTGGAGGACCAGAATTGCTTTGGGCATGTGGCCTCACAGTTCAGGTCTTCTTCCCAAATGGCTCAAAGAAACATGTGTTTGGGGGCAGTGCTGGGTCCTCAGGTGCCTCTCCCTCTGGGCACGGACTGCCTCCAGCATCTGCTCCAGGGCATTGCTGGAAGGTGGCAGAAAACGCCACTTCTGGCCAACACTGTTCTTGACATGGTGTGGGGTGTGGGGGGCTCTGCAGGGAGCAATGGGGGCAGTGGGTTTGGGTAAGCCCCAGAAAGAGTGGAGAAGAGAGGCTGAGGGCAGGGATGGGTCTCCAGCTGGAATGCTTACAGGAGGGGAGGGGGAGGGATGTTGGGGCTGAAAGGGGGACTGTCGGGGTGCCTGCCCAGGTGCTCTGAGGGACGGTGCTGGACTCAGGCCCAAGGTCCATGAGACCCACCTGTTGGGGTGGAGACAGCAGTGGACCCGCCCGGCCCTTTGGGGTTCCTGGGCTGGAGGAAGAGGAGGAGACCAGGATCTCAGGGAGACGTGGGGTGGGCAGAAGGCACTACTGACTGCAGGCCCTAGAGATGTGGCTCCTGAGGACTCCACGTTCCCATCCGCCAAATGGGGCCGTGGCTCCGTGGTCCCGACAGGCGCTCAGTGGGGCCACAGCTCCGGGGCACGTGCTGAGGCGGGGAGTCCCCTCACCGGCAGGACTCCCTCGAATCCCCTCCCACCTGCCCCTCTTCCTGCGGCCAAGCTGGGTGGCTTTTTATCACATTAAGATGTTTGGCCTGATGGGGCTTACCCAGCTCCGCAGAGGAACGAAGAAAGGGCCATTGTTCCCCAGCGGCTGCTGCGGTGCGCGCTGACCTATTTCTGGGAGGCAGCAGCCGACCACGGAGGTCGTGGGGGTGGACTGTGAGGTGGCGTCGCTGGAACAAGGCTACCCACCCGTGGCGTGTGTGTGTGTGGGAAGTGTGCGGCCACACTTGGGGAGGGGGCAAGGAGGTCCTGTCCGGCCAGGCCGTGGGATACCACCCCTCACCCCGAGAAACCCATTCAGGAGCTGTGTGACCCTAGGCCGCTGCTGCCTTTCTGGGCCTCAGTTTCCTCATTGGCCAGGCGGGGCCACTGAGTTGAGGGGCAGCAGAGGGCTGACCCAACCCCGACACTGGCCGGTGGCCTGAGGAGAAGTGGTCTACTCAGGGCCCCTGATCCTCCTCTACAGGTGGCCTCTCCCCAGTTCGCTGGCAGCACCTCCTCCAGGAGGCCCTCCCTGACCTCCCACCTTGGTCACTGTCACATGGGCCCACCCTGCTCCCACGGTGCCTGGAGCCAGGAGGCAATTCATTGATTTGGAGGACAGAGTCTGTGCTCGAGTCCCCCAAAGGGACAGGGGGTTCACGTAGCCTCATTTGCGTCACATGTGCTTTACCCACCCCTGCCTCTGCCAGCGAGCTCGGCTGCCACAGGGCGTCCTTCTCTCACACTGGTCTGATGAGAAAGGGGCTCCTACTCCTGGGGCCCCGGGCAGCTCTGGGACCCTGGCCACCGGTCCCCCTTGCTCTGGGGAATGAGTCCCCGCACTTCCTCCTTCTCTGGGAAAGAGCTCCCAATTTCCATCGGCAGGCCCCAAGGCCTGGGGCAGGGGTGCTTCTTAGCTGGGACCTTCCAAGATATGGGTTTGAATTTCAGAGTGGTCAATGTGGGCAGCTTCAGACCGGATGCATCACCTTTATGAGCCTTTTCATCTGTGAACGGGGGAAAACCCCGATGCTGCGATGCTTCTGTCAATGGCACTCCAGAGACCCCTAATATACTCATGGATCTTGCTATTGTCCTCTACCTTGGGGACACCCAAGGCTGCCCGGTCTGACCCAGAGAGACCTAACACTTGGGGTCAGCAGCCCTAGAAGGGTCTTGTCTATGGGCCTGGTGACACGGGGAGCTGCCTGACCCCCATGCATGAGTGCCTGCACCGCGAGCATCTAGGAGGACAGATGTGCCTGCTGAGGCCTTGGCAAGACAAAATTGTGGGGACATTTCCAGGCACGGCCTAACCTACTTTCCCTTCAAGAGAAGGGATGAGCCGAGTGTGGGGTCCTCTGTGCCTGGCTCGCTCAGCCTCACAGCCTGGCGTTGCCCCAGCAGAGCTTGCCCGCCTGCCCTGCCCTGTGTCCCGTCTGCAGGATGAGTCTCGTCAAGGTCACTGCTGCTCCACATTGCAGATGCTGAAGATCAAGTCCAGCCCTCATCTGACCCGACCCCTCGGCAATGTCGGGCAGTTGCTGTTCCCTCCTTGTCAGCCTCCTGGAGCCACCTGCAACCATCTTCCTCCCACCTCTCTGCCTGATCCTTCTCGGACTCCCTTGTTGGTTCTTTCCTCTCTTTTCTGACTTCTAAACTTTGGGTGCCCAGGACTCAGTCCTGGAGTGGTGTCTCTTTTCTTTCTACACTCACTCCCTTGGAGAACTCATCCAGTAAATACAACCTGCCTGCTGCCAACCTCCAAATTTATATCCCTAGCACAGGCTTCTTGGCTAAACAAAACCTGTGTATTCAACTAATTACTCAGCATGTAGGCACCTCGAACTTACCATGTTGGAATTGAGTTCCTGACTTTCACCCCTTTTCCCCAATCCATTCCTTTTATAGTCTCCCCCTAATCAACAAACAGCAAATGTCCTCACAGCTGCTCAGGCTGACGTCTTGTGTCGCTCCAACCCTTCTTTTTGCCGTAGCCCACATCCAGTCCATTGGCAAATCCTTTGGCTCCACCTTCCAGAATTGACCCTCCCTTCGGCATCTCCACAACCATCACCCGGCTCTGTGTTGCCATCGTCTCTTTCCCAGGGAACTCCAGTGGCCTCCTAATGGGGCTTCTTGCTTCCACTTTTGGCCCCCACAGCCTCTTCTCCAGAGTGTATCCCTTAAAACATAAGTCACATGCCATCCCTCTTTGTGCAAAACCCTGCCCGGGCTCATAGTTCACAAAGGGAGAAGGCCAAGTCCTTCCCGTGATCTGCAAGGGACCCCATCACACTCCTGCCTCACCTGCTACCCAACACCTTCATCTCCAACACACTATGGCCTCCTTCCTAGCCCTTCTTCCTTTGCAGCTATCAACACCTAGACTTCTGTATATTTGGCTGGTTTTGCTTGCTTGCTGTTTGACTCCCACCCTGGTATGTCAGGAGGACAGGGATTGTATCTGTCTTGTTCCCTGTTGGGTCTCCAGTGCTAACAGCAGTTCCTGGCACGTATAAAAGCTCAGTAACTATTTATGCAATAGATGAGTGACATATCCGGTGCTGGCAGCAACCCCCTCACCTCCCTGCCCCATCCTTATAGCCATAGAGGCCCCAGAGTTTCCATCTGTAAATACGGCTGTGGTGAGGCCCAGAGGAATTTCTATGTGGGATTACGCCTCCTTAGGATCATGGTGAAGAGGGGCTGGGGTTCTAGAGGGGTCCCTCCTCAGAGCAGCCCAGGCACCTCCATCCCAGAAGTCACAGAGAGGGGCCCGGCCAAGGCTGGATGAGAGGTGTTGGACCTAGTTAGACCCCTGAGTCCCGACATATCTTTGTGCTGAGCCACAAACCACCTAAATGAGCTGAGACTTGAGTCAAGTGGAGAGAGTGGAGGAAGGGACAGCCTGGTCAGCAGACGTGGATGTGACCCTGCTCAGACAGGACCCGGCATATTGCCTCCTTGGGGGTGTGGCTCGGGTCAGGGGTCTGGCCAAGACCCCTGAGTCAGGACCAGAGTTCCTGTGTGCCCAGCTCTGGGGTGGGTGGAGCTGGGACATTTCCCTGTCCATTGGTTTGTTCATCCCTCCACAGTGGAGTAGGAAGCTTGGGAAACCCAGCTCAGACCCCACCCTTGCCCCATCCAGGGTCCTGAATCTGGCCAGCTCTGTTCTTGCCCAAGGGCAGCATGAAGGAGGGCACTGGACTGGGAATCATACTGACCCAGGTCCGAATCTGGTTCCAAATCCTAGGTTTACCACCTGCAACAAGGTGGGCACAAGACTCAAATGAGGTAAAAGAAGGATGTTGCTTGCCTAGCACAATATGGGGTATTTTGGGTTCTTTTTTGCATGGACAGGCACCGGGAATCGAACCGGGGTCTCCAGCATAGCAGGCGAGAACTCTACCTGCTGAGCCACTGTGGCCCGCCCAATATGGGGTATTTTTATGAGCAGCGACTGGATGTGACAAGGTTGTCCTTGCTGGTCCCTGCTCCAGCTCACAACTCTCCTGGTTGTGGCCAGTGGGTGCTGTAGCGAACACATTTTAGGTGGAGTCTCACTCCTGCAAGTGGCCCTTCCATAGCAAACTGTTTCTGAAAGCCCCATTCCTCAGCCTGGGAGGGATAGATGGTGAGGGCAGGACTGGATCTTCTGAGATGGTCTGTTTGGAAGCTCCGGAGATACGAAGTTCCCTAACTGGTAACAAGCAAGGATAGATTATGGAGCAGGATACAGAGTTCTGAAGACTTGTAAAGCTAAAACAGTGCTTTGGCCTTGACCAGTAGCAATGTGGAGGAGGTGGGCCCACCTAAGGAGCAGACGGATGGGGTGGGGGAGATGGCCTTCCCCAGAGCAATGGATGGAGAGGGGGTGGGACCCTCATCTCCTAGATCAGGCCATGCCTCCCTTCATCTGTCTCCTGCCAGTCCAGCTCCTACCCTCCGAAGCGTCCCCTGCCAGGATGCTGGGACCTCCACTCTGTGCTCTAAGCTGGGGCTCAGACTGCTGGGGTTCTGCTCCTGGATCCACTACCCTGGCTGAGTCATTCCCATCCCATGCCTTGGTCTTCCCAGCTCAGCACTGGACCAAAAATGTGGAACAGCTGTAAGGACTGATCTGGGCCTGCCTGGGGAAATGCTCACAGGGTCTGCCCTGGAGAAGGGGTACTACCACCAGATGCTCTTTTAGGGATGGAGGAGCATGCAGCCTCCCCTGACCTGAGGGTGGTGGATGCGAAAGGGAGCAGGGCAGGAGTATAGTCCAGGAAGAGGTGTCTCTCACTGTGCCTGCTTGTCCTTGCATTTGGCCCCAGCCATGGCCAGCCTCTTGGCCCTATGGCCCATTCATGATGTATGAGTTTTCCCTTCTAAGGAGTTGGAGGCCGGGGCAAACCTTCAACCAGACCCTGGCCAAATCCCAGGAAGACAACCAGGCAGGGGCCCCCAGGGCCAGGTCAGGACCAGCTACTGGGAGATACCATTAGGGGGCAAGTGAGACCCACCTGCCCAGGGGCTGAGTTCAGGGGACAGCTTGGGGTGTGAGTCCTTGCCTGGACATGCCAGTGTGGGGAACAGAGAAGAGGAAAGCAAGATCCCAGGTCTGTTCTCCTGAGACCCCCAGTTTTCTCATCTTCTGGGCCAGGAGGGTGGTGGGCAGCAGATGCATAAGCAGTTCCCACTAGCTGGGGCAGGGGAAGGCTGGACAGGCAGGAGGGCGTGGGTAGTCAGGGCCTCCACCGTTCATTTCCCCAGCCCATGCCTCCACGGGAACAGAACAGGCCTGAGTTAGCCTAGTTCTGAATTTATGACTCGGGATGAAAGGGAAAAAAGCCAACCACCACGTAGCCCTCTGCTTGCCCAGAACTCTCATGTGGAAACATGACACACAGACCCATTCCCAGGTGGGAAGCTGGGGCCAGACAGTCAGAGGATGCCAATGCCAGGATCCCAGCCCAGGTGGCTGCTGGCCCCCAGCGGGCAGTCTGTCACTGGTTGACCCCGACCCCCCGCCTCCCGCAGCCGAATTCTGCTCTGAACATATCTCCCTCTAGGCTGGCTCTACTTGTCCAGTCTACCCACAGTCTCTCTTGTTTTTGTAGAATATATCACCTGGCCCCTGCACACAGGGACTCAGCCTGGGCCACAGCCCAGAACCCTGGGACCTCAGCCAGACAAGACTTGCCGTCAAGGCAGGGCCACAGTCATTGCCCCATTTCATAGATGAGGACACTGAAGGCAACTGATTTACCAAAGCCTCACAAGACATAAAGGCATGGTGAGGATTCCAGTGGTGAAGAGGACCCTAACTTCCCTGAGGTGCAAAAATCGCGGGGGCCTAGGGAGGTGGGAACCAAAAGTTCTGCGATGTTGCGCGGGTTCTAACAGCCGGGCCAGAGCCATTCTCCAGAAGACATGCGGCATGTAGGTGCACCCAGCGTCGGCTGGCCCGCCGTCCCACTGTGGCGAGCGGGTCCAAGCACCCCGGAAAGGGGCAACCCTTGTCCCAAGCGGCTTGCGCTCACGCCCCACTCCCTGCCCCCACGTCTTCGGCCCTGCCGCCCTAATGCCCGCCCGCCTCAGGCCCCGCTCACCGATGATGATGGTGCAGGCGCTCACCAGCCCGATCTCCTTCTTGAGCGCCACCCGCTCCGAGACGCCGGGGCCAGGACCCGGGCCGGTGGAGGGCGAGGGCGCAGGGCCAGGGTTCCCGCGCCCGCTCGGCTGCTGCGTGTGGCAGGTCATGTCTCTGTCCCGCCGCGTCCCCGCTCCCTGCGCTGTCCCTCCTGTCCCGCTGGCCGGCAGTCCGTCTGGCTGGCTGTCTGTCCGCGCGCGCGGCGGCCCTCGCAGCCCGGACAGCGCCTACAGGCGGGCGCATGCGCTGGCGCGGGGCCCGGGACCCGGGCCCTGGGCGGCTGGGGCTCGGGAGGGGCGGAAGGAGGGCCTGCAGGCGCCCCCCTCCCCCACCTCCCTTAAAGGGAACGCCCCCACCCCACCCCGCCCGATCCCGGCCAGGGAAGAGAGGAGAGGACTCGGGGCAGACCTAGGAAGGACTTCCTGGTTGAACGAAGGAAGGGCTCCCCTGCCCGAGTTCCATGGGAATGAGGGCGGGGGCGGGAGCAGAGCTCAGGCGAGAATGTCCCTGCCTTCGAGGAGGCTGAGAAAGCTGGTAATAATAACTGTCTGCTCGAGAAGCCACTGTGTGCCACTGCTTCAGTACTCCTCAATTCCTGGCACAGCCCCGTGTGTGTGTGTGTGTGTGTGTGTGTGTGTGTGTGTGTGTGTGTGTGTGTGTGTGTTTGGGGCTGGAGGTGGGGACCCTTGGGTCCATTCTACAAATACAAGCTGGGGCCTAGAGATAAGTAAGGAGATCCCAGAGCAAGTGGCAGGGCAGAGGGCCTAACCCTTTCTCCTGCCTCCTTGGCCTCCTGGCGGTGACGGTAGGAGCGAGGGACAGCTCTGGAAGGGGTGGAGGCTGCGCCCGAGACACACGGTCAAAGTCCGTGTAGATGGGGTCGGGCGATGACGCCAGAGACCCCCACCCCCACACCCGGAGAGAGCCCAAGGCCCTGTGGGACCCTGGACTGCCTTTACCCAGCCCTTCCCCTCTTCCGCCCCCCCATCCCCCGCCGCCCCCCAGCTGCCAGGCCAGAGTCTGGAGCGAGGTCTCTACCGCAGACGGCTGATCCCCCGCCACGGGTCAGGGTCCGGGCTCAGCGGCCTAGAACTACGGTTCTTGGTGGTGGTGGTGCTGGTGGGTGGTGGTGGGGGGTGGCTCGCCTGCCCTGGAGGCCCCAAAAGGAAGGCTGGGGGCCTTGACGTCGCGGGGGGTTGGAGCTTGCCGGGCCTGGGGGAAGCTGCCTCCTCCGGGAAGCCGTCTGGATTATGCAGCCCGGGCCAGCGGAGCAGACACAGGGGGCCGCGTCGGGGCCACCAGGGCGGCGGGCGGGGCGAGCCTGGCACTGTGCGACCGGCGGCGGAACAGCCTTTGTCTCTTCCTGGCGGCTGCCGCGCCGCGCTGTCCCCTGCATGTGGATGAGGCCGCTCGGAAGCCCCGTCCTTCCCCACCCCCGCCAGAGGCTCGGGGCTTGCGGGGGCCCTGCACGGGCTCCGACGGCCGCCGGGCGGACCCGGGGGCAGCGCATCCAGGTGGGAACGGGGCTGGGCAGGCGAGGGGGCAGCTCAGAAGCTGGGGCGGGGGCCTTAGTGGGACGGCCCTGGTGGACGTGCCGTGGCGACGCGGAGGGGGAGGCCGCCCAGGGAAGCATCAGCCCCTGCGCTCCCGTCGGAGTCCGGCATTCTTGGCGCCCTCCGCCTCCCGCCCCAGAGACGCTGTTGGCTGCCCGCTCTCTTTAAAGGAGCCGGGCGCAGGCTGGGGGCCGGGGCGGGGTGGGGGGGGTCCGCACCCGGGTCCCCCAGAGTCCTGGTCGTCGCCGGTGGTGGGCGACCCGGGCCTGGACCACCTGGTTTGACTTTCCCCACCGGCTGCTCTCGCCACGCTGGGGTCTGCTGGGTGAGGGTCCAGCCGGGGGTCGGAGGGCCCTGCACGCTCGCGCACACGGAGGCTGGTTGCCAAGAGGCAGGGCTGGCGCGGGCCTGGCTGGCAAGGAAGCCCCGGTTTTGGGGGGTGAACCTCGAGTGTGCATGAGGGGAGGGGATGGCTCCAGGGCTCCACACCGGATAGAGTTTATGTCCTGTTGTCCAGGCACATAGCCCACGAGGTCATTTTAGTGGAATCGAAGCAAAGCCTGCAAATTACAACGGGAACAAAAGATTAGTAAGGTTGGTTAACCATCCAAAAAACCAATCAGTGTAATTCCCCACATTAACAAAGGAAACAGAAAAACCATAAGATTTTCTTAATAGATTCAGAAAACACTGTCATGGTTTAAACAAACAAAAAAACTCTCAGCTAACTAGAAACAGAATGGAACCCTCTAATTTGATAAAGTACTCTACCAAAGGGAAAAAAAAAAAAGGAAACAAAAACACAACCAAACAATATCCACCCCAAACTTAAAACCTCCGACTAACATCATGCTTAATGGTGAAATATTGAACTTCTTTCCACTGAGATTGGAAATGAGAAAGAATGTCAGCACTCAGTGGTCTGCACAGCACTGAACTGCAGGTCCTAGCCCATGCAATAAAGCAAGAAAATTAAATAAATAGGGAAGAGAGGAAAGGAAAGAATAAAATTTTCTATATCAACATAAGAAGTGATTGGGTATGTAGAAAATTGAAAACCTACAGGTAAACTTAAAGTAGATAAGTGATTTTAGCAAAGTCACTGGATACAAATTCAGTATACAAAAATGAATTACATTTCAACTTATCAGCAACAATGAGAAAATGGAATTTATAGTAGCATAAAAATTAAATACCTAAGAATAAATCTAATGAATGTTGCACACAATTTCTTTGCAGAAAACTGCAAAATATTACTGAGAGACAATGTGAAGGACATAAATTAATGGAGGCATATAGTGCAGCCATTGGATTGGAACTTGAGATGTTAATTTCCTCCAAATTGATGTATAGTATTCATCTCTAGATTTGATGCAAGGCCAGAGTTCCACACCTTTTATGTGAATCCTGGTAGACTGACATTCTGCTCCCCAAGAAGACACCTAGACATGTGCACATCCTGGTCACCCTTTGCCCACCTCACTTTTCCAAACTGGAATTTCCAGGACAGCCTAAGCCCCTTCTAAAACTTCTGAAATGAATAGTAATAAGAACAAACTTGGAGGACTTATGTGACAGCATGAAAACTGCAAGATGTTGGTACAAGGATGAACAAACTAAACAATGGAACAAAAGAGGATGCAGAGGCAGGTCCACCCACCTTTGGACTGCTGATATACAATGACGAAGTTAACCTTGCTGAGCAGTGCAAAAAGGATGGACTCTTCCATAGATGTTGCTGGAGCAACTGAGTATCCATATAAAAAAAAACATGACTGTTCATCTCTGCCTTAGTTTACCAGGGCTGCTATGACAAATACCTTACAAGCTGGGTGGTTTAAACAGCAGGAATGTCTCACAGTTTTGGAGGCCTACAAGTCCAAAATCAAGGTATGGGCAGGATCAGGCTTTCTCTGAAGCCTGTAGTTCTGGTGGTGGCTGCAGCAATCTGTAATTCAAGCTGCCTTGGTCATCACATGCCATCTGCTTTGGTCTCCTTCTCTGGCTTCTACGACCACTGTGTCCAATTTCCTCTGCTTTTAAGGTCTCTGGTCATAGCTGATGAAGGCCCACTTTAATTCAGTTTGCTCTTAAATCCTATTTACAAATGAGTTCACAACCAGGACTGGTGTGAACATGTCTTTGTGGGGATTTGAGCATATTTGTCTTTGTGGGGGACATGATTCAATCTACCACAATTGCTACTTTACACTATACCCTAAAGCCAATTCTAGGTGGAATGCCAATGTACATGGGAAGGTGAAACAACAAAGCTGCTGGAAGAAGACTCAGGGGAGGGAATAGATTCATTTTCTTAAGCAAGATGCAAAAAGCATTGTTTCGGTTTGCTAAAGCTTCCAAAATGCAATACACCAGAAATGGATTGGCTTTTACAAAGATAGTTTATTAGGTTACAAATGTACTGTTCCAAGGCCATGAAAATGTCCAAATTAAGGCATCAAGAGGGATTTACTTTCACTGCAGAAAGTCTGTGGCATCCGGCATTCCTCTGTCCCATGGGTCCTGCTGGTCCTTCGCTCCCGGGTTCCATTGCTTTTAAGTTTTGTGTGTTCTTGCTTGTTTTTCCGGGCTCGTGTCTCTGAGGTCTCTGTGTCCTGCAGGTCTTCTCTTAGCGTCTCTTGGGCGTTTTTCTCTCTCTCTAACTCCTTTACTTGGTTTCATCTCTCTGCCTTGAACTTTCTTCAAAATGTCTCTGCCTTTTATCCTCTCACAAAGAACTCCAGAAAGGGGATTGAGACCCACCTTGAATGGGCAGGGACACATCTCCATGGACACAATCTAAGCGAAAGGTCCCACCCACTATAGATCTGCATCCACAGGGATGGATTAAAAGAACGTAGACTTTTCTGCGGTGCAAACAGATTCAAATCAGCACAAGCATTAACTGTGGGCAACCTGTATTTTATGCCTGATTGTTCTGTGAACCCACAACTTCCCTTGGGAAAAAAAAAGCGCTAAATATTAAAGAGTGAAAAACTGGGCTCTATTGAAGTTAGAAACTTCTGTTACTCAGAAGACATCATGTAGAGAGGAAAAGTAAGGCACAAATGGGAGGAGATATTCCAATACGCACATCCGGTAAAGGACTGTGTCTAAAAAATATAGAAACTACTACAAAGCAGTAGGAAAAGGGGTTTAGGCAGGCACTTCACAAAAAAGGGCATCCAAATGGGTGGTGAATGCCTGAACAGGTGCTCAGCCTCGTTAGTCATCAGGGAAATGCAAATTAAAACCACAGTGAGGTATCACTGCTCATCCAACAGGATGGCTGGGCACACTGCTGGTGGGAGTACACTTTGGTGCCACAACTTTAGCACACCACTTGACAGTATGTCTAAAACCAAACGACAGCTCTAAAGTCTTATGACCCAGCATCTCCATTCTGTTTAGCTTAGTCTCTTCTTAGGCACTCTCTCAGATCCTCCAGGCTCACCCCATACCACCAGACAGCACCTCCCCTATCCCCAGGGGCTTCTCTGTTGGCCTCAAGGCAGGAGATGATGGAATACTAACCTTATACGATGAACCTCCTTGTAAGCAGAAATGCAGATGAGTTAATGCACGCTGGGCCTGTTCTTTGGCAATGGCAGATGGGACTCGTGGAAAAATTCTCCCTTCCTTGTCCTGGATGGACTGTTCAGGTCATTCATTATTAAGGCTCTTGAGAGATGACCCTCCACAAAACCCAGCAGTCAGATGGTTTTGCTGGCCATCTCAGAAACCCTCCTCACATTGGCTCTTTCTCCCCTCTCTTCCTCTCTCCCTCCTCCTCTCACTCTTGATTCCCTGGGATTGCACCCCCTAATTAGAATGACCACTGAAGCTTTTTCCCCCTGGCTCTCCCTCATGGAGATCCCTAGGCTAAATGCACTCTCAGGTGAAGTCCAAACAGAGGTGAGTATGTAAATGCACCCAAAAAACATCGACAGTGTTGTTCTCGCAGTGCTCTTCGCAGTCACCCCAAACTGGAAATCACCCAGATAACCATCCGCAGTAGAATGGAGAAACACATTGGAAAACCTTCAAATTCTGGAGTTTCGCACTGCAAAGGAGCTGGGAACCCACCACCAAGCCGCCCTGAGGGTGGTATTCACAAACATGATGTTTTGCACATGAAGCTGGAAACAAGTACATTCTGGATGATTCCATTTATATGAAAGTCTAGAACAGGCAAAATGCATCTATGCTGTTAGAAGTCAAGGTAGTAGTTGTGCTGGGAAGGGGTGCGAGGGGGCTCGGGACCCCTGGGCCAGTTCTATTTCTTATATACAAGTGGTACAATTTGTGAAAATTCATCAAGCTGAACACTTACAATCTGTGATTTTTTTTTCTTTTGTATGTAGGTTACACACGACACGTGTGCTGGACAGGGTCCCTGGCTGGGGCAGGGCCTGCCTGGGGGCGTGTCTGGGTATGCTCTGAGGCCTCCAGTGTCCCACGGGTGCTCAAGCCACCCACCGCCAGCACACCCTCTCCAGCTTCAACCCCCTTCCTCTTCATTGCACATCCCCAGCAATGAAACTGCTGGTTTCAGTTTCATTCAGAGCCAAGGGGAAAAAGCTTCAGTGGTCATTCTAATTAGGGGGTGCAATCCCAGGGAATCAAGAGTGAGAGGAGGAGGGAGAGAGGAAGAGAGGGGAGAAAGAGCCAATGTGAGGAGGGTTTCTGAGATGGCCAGCAAAACCTTGGGAAACTGACCATCCTGTCCCTAGCCATTCCCTGCTCAAATCTCAAGAATGTCCTTGTTGCTGACTCTTGGGGGACCCTTCGCTGCTTCATCTCTGGACACTGTTGCTACGCCCTTTTGCCTTCCTCTCCTCTCTTCTCACCTTCCCTGGCCTCAGTCCTGGATTTCCTCTCTCTTTCTTCTGCGCCCCCTCTGGATGTCCTCCCTCCCACACCTGTCCAGCCCTAACTGGATGGCCTGGGAAGCCTGTGCATCATGTTCCTGAATATTTAGAAGTTATTGATGAAGCTATGCCCACAGCCCAGCCCTCTCTCCTGCTCCCTGGGCAAGCTGTAACCCAGGCCAGCCATGCTACTTACTGGGGCAGCGGAGGGCGGGAGCTGGCGGGTGCCCAAGGCTCCTGGGTATCAGCGTATGCCTGGAATAAGTGCTGGCCTGGTCCCCCTCCGCCCCAGTTGGCCTCTCCAACCTTAGGTATCCAGGCCATTATAACCCCTCTACCCAAATGTCTCCACGGAGCAGGGGGTGGGGGTGGGGTGTTTAGAGGGAGTGCAGTTATGGGGAGCCCGGCTGCCTGGGCCCTCTCCTGCATGAGCCGGGTGGCTGACTTGAAAGAAAGCATCAGTATTGCCTCTTTCTCTGGTAACACTCACTGCTCTTAGCCCAGCATCGTCCGGCTTGGGAGAAGCGGGGGGCTTCCATTACTCCCGTGATTCACCTTTATCCAATTGGTTGCAAACCTTGATAGTTTTTTATGAGACTGAAAATTTGAAAATTGGTGCTTGTGACATTTTGGCTCTCTGAGGTGTGAGACCCCCCACAACCAGGTCTCCCTCTGATCCCCAGCCTCAGTGACTCCTGCTGCTGGAATCATCCAGTAACCCGCATGGCCAAGCAAAGGTATATTGCCCCCCACCCCGGCTTTTTGGGCCCTCAAAAGTCACGCAGAGCCCATTCTCCCCACCCCCACCCCCGAGTGTGACCTGTAACCCAGTCCCCACACTCAGAGCTTGACTGCCCCCACCTTTATCCCTTCTCAGCCCAAGACCTCACCACTCCCTACCACCTACCCCCACCCCAGTGGTCCCCACCACTCACCCTTGCATGGAGAAGAACAGCCTTTTCCCCACCCCAAGATTGCCCCAAAGTGCAAAGCTGTCTTCCCCACCCTGCCCCAAACTCGCTGGCTCTGAGCACCCACAGGAATGTTTCAGGAGGGAGGACGTTTAATTATGACCCAAACTGGGGCCCTTTTGAGAATGCAACACTGTTAGTAATTACATCAGGACGACAGGCGTCAACCAGGATGTCTTGAGCAATCCGGGAAGTATGGTTACCTCCTTCTTTTTTTAAAAATTAGTTTATTTTCTAGAGCAATTGTAGGTTTACAGAAACTACAGAGTTCCCATAGCCTCCTCCTCCCCCCGGTTTTCCCTGTTGTTAACATTTTGCATTAGTGTGGTACATTTACTACAAGTGATGAACCAATGTTATTATATTTATATTATTAGCTTAAGTCCGTAGTTTGCATGCAGGTTCACTGTGAACACAGTCCTTTGTGTTTTTGCAAATTTTATTGTGGTAACATATGTACAATATAAAATTTCCCATTTTTACCACTTTTAAGCTCAGTGGTTTTTTGTTTTGTTTTGTTTTTATTTTATGTTTTTAATACAAAAAAACACCAAACAAAAGCAAACAGTCTTATTTTGATTACTTTCAGGATGTTGTGCTACCACCACCACCACCCATCACTAAAACGTTTCCATCACCCCAAAGCAGAAACTCTGTACCCACTAATCATTAGCTCTCCCTCTCCCACCACACCTCTGGTGATATGTATTCTAATTTCTGACTTTATGGCTTTGCATATTCTAATTATTTCATAGAAGTGAAATCATACATTCATTGTCCTTTTGTGTCTGGTTTATTTCATGCAACATGATGTCTTCAAGGCATATCTGTATTGTTGCATGTATCAGAACTTCATTCCTTTTTATGACTGAGTAATATTCCATTGCATGTATGTACCACATTTTATTTATCCATTCATTCGTGGATGGACATCTGGGTTTCTTCCATCTTTTGGCTATTGTGAAGAATGCTGCTGCGTAACTTTTTAAAAAGCCACCGTCCCTCGCTCTGCTCGGATGCTCAGATGCAATGGACTGCTGGTCACTGTTTGTCTTGACCTGACCGTGAGAAGGGCCTGCACCCCCCCCCCGCCCACGGCTCAATGATCATTTATCCTTTGAGTCATCTTTTCTGGAAAGCCATTAAGGTCCCACTCTGCCCCCACACCGCTGCCCCTTCTTGCTGCTTCTCTCCACACTGGACCGGTTGCTCCTCAAAGGCAGAGACAGGATTTTATTCCTAGCACACAGTAAGTCTGGCCTGGGAACCAAGACGTGGAGGCTTCACTTAACATATAGGGCGTGCGCAATGGGGACAGCACATGATGTCTCTGTGCTCACAGTTGCTTGGCGGCGGGGAGCAGTTTGCTTGAAATCACCCCCTTTGTTCCCTAGCCCCTGGGGGTCCCGGGCCCACTGGTCAGAGGAGGGTAATGGCAGGAGGGGTAATGCTGGTAGGGAGGTCTTCCTGTGTCCCCCACGTTTTCTCCTTGCAGCCCCTGTTGGTGGTGACGGGGCCTGTGGGAAACAGGGAGCAGGGAAATGCGAGAGGTTGGGGCATGAGCCTTCCCTCTGAATACAGGCTCTCTTTTCCCTCCAGTTGTCCCAGTCTCAAATCTCTTGGGCTGAGCCTTCTGGACCTGGACACTGTCCCTGGAACCTTTGCCTATTCCTCTGCTCAAGGACACCTGCCATCCCAAAAAGTACCACCAGAGGGCAGCCTCCTCATCAGCCTTTGAGCCCACGTGCCTGGGATGGACTCTCGTGGCCTGCCTCTTTGGTAAGTCCAGGAATCCAGGCCTCAGGTGGACCCTGTCCTGGGGGCTGGGGGGTGGCAGGCAGGGTCTCTTGGGATCAGCCGGGAACCAGGGAAGCCCTTCCTGAGGGCTGCCCAGGTCCCTGCTGCTGTTGCCCATGTAGGGAGGCTGGCCTCCTGGCCTGAGAGGTGCAGGGGCGGCCCCGGGGTCTGTGGGTGCCGGGCCAGGAAACTCATAGTGAAACCTGAGAGATCTCGCCGTGCAATTCATTCCACGCGGTGCACCTGCCTCGGGGCAGGGCTGGGGAGGGACCGGGAGGCGACAGAGCCCCAAGTGGTGGGAGGGCCCAGGCCTTATCTGATGGGCCTCTCCTTTCTCACTGCTCAGCAGAGCCGCCCAGACAGGTCACCCAGGGCCCCGGCGCTCAGGGGCTCTGCACGCCCCGTGGCTTACCTTCCCCATCTGCCCGAGAATCAGGGACGCAGTAAGCCTGGGAAAGGCGCGGGCGGTGGCCCTGCCGGAGGGGACAGGACCCGCGGGACTTCAAAACCGGTTACCAAAAAGCTGGGGCAATTTATGCGCTGGCCTCTGATAAACAGACGCTTTTAATGTAAAAACAACAACAAAAACCACCAAAAACCACCAAAGCCTTTCCCCTGCCCCAGACATGGTTTGGAGCCGAGAACACCTTGGCTGGCGGGACACTGCGGGAGGAGGTCTCAGCTGGACACAGGCCGAACTTGCCCCAGGGCTGGGGACAGTCCTCAGCCCGGCTGGGGCTTGGGGGCTTTGGGTGGAATGCAAGTCTGGACATGGGACACTGCAGAGATGGCCCTCCTGGATGGCCCCTCCGTCCCCATTTTGGGGACACCCCTTATGGTGACTGAGGCCAGAGGGGGTGGGACAGGGGATATGATGCCACTGGGCTGGGGACGAAGGTAGGCTACTCTGGAGAAACGAGGCCCAGAGAGAACTTCTTTGGGGATCTGTCCAGATGGGGCCTGTGGGTGTGTGTCCCTGGGGCCTCCAGAAGGGTCCACGGGGGGTCAGTCTCAGTGTCGGAAGAGCCCCTGCTGCCCCAGCCCCGAGACAGCACCCTGGCTCCTGCCAGGAGGGAGGTGCTGGCCCTGCCAGCTATGGGATGGGATGGGGGCTCGGTTTGGGAAGACAGGAGGGACCAGCACTGTGCTATCTCCCCATTTCAAAGAGGGTAAAACAGGGGCATAGAGAATGAAAGGAATCGGCCTAAAGTGAAAGAGTGGGGAGCTGAGATGGCTAGGGCCAGAGCCTGTGACCCTGGGGATGCACAGACACCCTGATCCTGGGGCGCCTCCTCCCCACCCTGCCCAGGGGCCCTCCCAGCACTTAGCCCAGCCCTGCCAGGCAGGTTGAATGGGCAGAGACCCAGGTCTGCGGGTGGCCAGGTGTGGCCAGCCTTCTAGGACCAAGCAAGGTCCAGGAACTTCTGCTTCCCAGAGCTGCCTGGGTTCTGGGGGCCCCCCTTAGGTAGGCTGTTTGGACACTGCTTTGCTCCCACCACACCCCAGAACTGCCCACAGTTCCCCTGCCCTTCCCCCCCCCCCTTTCCCTCCTGCTTGGGGAGGAATCCTAGGGGCTCGCCCTTGCCTGCTTCCCAGTCGTCTCCTTTCCCATGAGCACCTCAATCTGGACAACTGTATCAGACCTGGCTGTAAAGAATTTCATGTCTTCTGACCACCCTAAAATAAAATTTAGAGATAATATAATCTACACTCATAATAAAAAAAAGTCACTATAAAATCCTCACTTTAAAATAAAGGGAAAATAATTCAGAACTTCATCATTTGTATTTGATGGGAAAAAATGCCAGGCTCTGACCTCCAGGGGCCTCGGCTGCCGCTTACAGAGAATCACCGAGGCTGTAACTGGTGTCGATGCATCCAGGGCCGGAGATCTGGAGCCACTAGACCATCCTGGGATCAGGGGTCCCCCAAAAGGCCAACAGTCTTTGCCAAGTCTCCAAACCAAACCGAGCTCCAGCAACCCTCGGTGCTCATGCTTGCGGCATCCCTAGGAAATTCTGCTTATAAAACGGAAGCAGCTTCCAGGTTCCAGTCACGACCGGCTGGACTTTATACCAGGACTTAGCCTCAGCGCCGTTGACCTTTGGACAGAACGATACCTTGCCGTGCTGCAGGATGTTTTGCAGCCTCCCTGCCCTCTACCCATCAGTGATGCCCTAGCAACTCTTCCCAAGGTTGCGACAATCAGAAATGTCTCCAAACATTGCCAGATATTTCCTGGGGTGCAAAACTGCTCCCAGCTGGGCACAGTGACCCACACAAGTGCCCCGGGGAATGTTCGGATGCCGTGTCGGATGCAGGACAACTTACTGCTGCACAGAACATCCTGGTATCCCAGCTGCCAACCCCTCCCCCAAATGAGACTGAGCCCTAGATCTTGGGGTTCGCCCCTATGAAGCTTATTTCTGCAAAGGAGAAGCTAAGCCTACTCATAATTATGGCCTAAGAGTCACCTCCAGAGAACCTGCTCAGATGTGGCCTCTCTCTCTAAGTCAACTTGGCAGGTGAACACACTGCCCTCTGCCCTACATCCAGCCTGGCTCCTGGGGGTGTAAATCTCCCTGGCAACCTGGGACCTGACTCCTGGGGATGAGCTGGGACCCGGCATCATGAGAGTGAGAAAGCCTTCTTGACCAAAAGGGGGAGGAGAGAAATGAGACAAAATAAAGTGTCAGTGGCTGAGAGATTTCAAACAGAGTCAAAAGGTTTTCCTGGAGGTTATTCTTATGCATTATATAGATATCCTTTTTCGTTTATGGTGTATTGGAGTCGCTGGAAGGACGTAGCCAAAACTATTGAACTGTGTTCCAGTAGCCTTTTTATCCAGGGTATGGACAGATAAGTAACAACAACAACGACAAAAAAGGATAAAAATAAATTAATAATAATGGTGGATAAAGGGTAAAAATAGGGTAGATTGAAATACTGTGGTCAATGAGGGGGAAGGGTAAGGGGTATGGAATATATGAATTCTTTTTCTTTTTTTGGAGTGATGCAAATGTTCTAAAAATGATCATGATGAAGAATATACAGCTAGGTAATGATATTGCGAGCCACTGATTGTATAATATGGTTGGACTGTACAGGTGGATATTTTTCAATAAAAATATTTTTTAAAAAAATCCAATGCCTATGGCACCCCCACCCCCTTTATGATAATCAGACTTTCCCCTCTCTTTCCTCAACTGCCCAGTGGGAGCAGCACAGCCACTGCTGAAGGCCTCTGACCTACCAGATTCTCTAAACCAAGGAGTCCCTGCTTCTTCCCTGCACACACATTGAGACCTGCTGTCCCAATCTCCCTCAGGCCAGTCCCATGACAACAGCCACCACCCCACTGCCACATCCCTGCAGTGGCTCCCGTGGTCCTTCATGCTCTTGCCAGACTCACCCCTCTTGCATCCCCCTAATTCCTGCCTCCCCCTTCAGGCTGCTTGGATTTCCAGCCCACCCGTGTCTTTGCCTCTGTGGTCACCCTGGAATTCTGTCTAATTCCACGGCCTGGAGGAGCTTTCTCAGTCCAGGTGTCCTCCTCCAGGAAGCCCTCCCTGACCTGCCCCCACCTCACTGGGGCCAGTACTCCCCTACCAAGCTTCCTCAACACTCGGGTCAGAATATTTATCATGTGGCGTTTCCATGGTGTGCTTCTCATCTGCCTGCCTCCCCACCCCACCCCCAGATCTCTGCCCCAAACCCTGGCCATGCTCCTCCTCTTTGCAGGGTCCCCACCAAGTCTGGCTCTAAGAAAGTGCCGTAGCTACTGGTGGCAAAGCTGAGGCCATGACTCAGTTCAATTCTATCTTCAGTCCTTGAGATCTCTAAGGGGCTCCCCACAAACGGAAGGGGGTGCATTCTGAGGGTCTGACCCGGAGAGGCAATGGACAGGGGTGGGCAGGGTTATAGCACTGGCGGGGATCGAACTGTGGTCAGCTGGTATCATACCTCCCTACCCAAAGCTCAGAGCCCTTCTCCTATGGGCTGGTCTTGTGGGGGTGTAGGTGGGGAGGGAGGTGGGGAAAGGTCTTCAGGAGGACCTTGAAATTCTCCTAAATGAAAGTGCCCCCAGGGAAAGACCCACTCCAATCCAAAGTGGAGCTGGGGCTGAGAGCCAGCACTGGAGCTGCAGGGGGTACCCCAATTCCGACCCACAGGGTCCCTCAGGGGGTCTAAGCCTCCAGTCCCACTCCCCAGCACACAGTCCCCTGGAGTTCCCTAAGGCGTCCCTGAGCCATGGGGCACTGGACATTGGTGGCAACCGCGAGCCCTGTGGGGGCTGGCCCTCCCCCCACACCCGTCATCTGCTCCCTGGCCAGGGCTCATGCCATGGTAGGAGGCTGGGACTGCGGGCAGGGCATGCTGAAGCTGCAGCCTCGGTCATTCCTGAGCCCACTGGGCCCCTGTTTCAACCCCGGCAGCGGGCCTGTCCTGCCCTTTGTCTTGCCCATGGGAGCCCCCAGCTTCTGGACACCTTCCCCATGCAGTGCAAGGACTAGAGATGAGGTGAAGGGGCACGGGGTGGGCTGCACTGCTGCATGAGGCCATCCCGGGCTGGGTGCCCAATGAGAAGGGGGGAAGGGCATGGGAGCTGGAGACACCAGACCCTGCAGGACCAACCCCCAGGTCTGGGACCGAAGCCCCCAGCATCTCCTATCTCTGCCAGTCCTCAGCACCCCCCAACTGTAGTCTTCGCCTTACTCTTCTGGCCTCTCCTGGAGGGGCAGGCCGGTGGCATACCCGAAGTTGGCCTGGGGTCCTGGGCGCTGGGCCCCACCCTATGCTGCCAGCCTTGTGTACCCATGCCTTGGTTGGCAGAGTTCTGGGCACCCCCGCCCACCAGGCCTTTCCCCCAGTCCCTCGGGCTCCTCTTGGTGACGCGGGCAGCCCGGCCCTGGCTTGGCAGGACGCTGCTCTCAGCCAACGTGACTGTGTCCGCTCCTGGCCCTGGCCCGGCTCCTGGCCCCTTTCCCCTGCCTGGTGACGTCAGGGCCCCCAGGAGATGCCCCTTGCCCGTGCGGGGACTTGCCCAGGGCTGGCTTCTCCAGAGCTTCTGGTCAGCTTGGCGGCCTGGGCTGTTGCCAGTTCTTGACTCGGTCTCCTGGCTCTGCCTGGTTTGCTTTTATTGCAGCAGCTGTGAGGCTCGCTGGAAGGAGGTACGCAGAGAGTCCAAGGGGGCAACGCCCTCCTCTCTAGGCTGCCCCCAGATGGGCTAGATGGTCATGGGGATTTCCAGCATGGGTGCCTCTGGCATGGGGTGCTAGTGCTGGGTGGGCACTGGAGAAGTGCCCCCCATGGGCCTCGTGGCAGCCGCTGTGCATGTGGACGGGCAGGGCCCCCAGTGAGAGTGAGCATGTGGGTGCCAGCGTAGCCCGTGCAAGAGACGGGAGTGTGGGCGTGAGAATGGGCCTGTGGGCGGGGGCCTGGGGTGGGGCGGACGTGCCCTTGCTCACAGGGGATATCCCCAGGGTCACATGGGCTCAGGACTCGGGGGTGGAGGAAAGGGGGTTTGGGGAATGGAGAGCAACGGTGCAGCAGGAGATCCTGGCCACTAGGTGTCACCAGCAGCCCGTGGGACAGAGGGCCCCGGCCCTTAGGGGGCCAGCGCCCCTCATCTCTTGGCTCAGGTGTGCCCTCTCCCACAGGCAGGGGGCGCTCCCTGCTCCACCACGGTGTCTGAGAGTCCACTAGCCACGTCGTGGCGGGCGGGTTGACGTTGCCCTGTCCTGGCCTCTCTGGCCTTCTCCAGCCTCTGTCCCCGCAGGTGCGTTCACACCCAATGCTCCCTGAAGTATGCTGGGCGCAGGGGATCCAGCCACAAATACGACGACCAGGTCCCACCCCAGGGAGCTTGCATTCTAGAATATCAAAGTCACTGAACGCATGAGCAGGAGAATTTGCGATGGAGTCAGTGTCACACAGGAAGTAAACCTGGGTGAGGTGGCAGGGACTGGTGGGCAATTGGGTGGTGGATTTGGGACATTGTCAGGGAGGGCCCTGAGCAAGTGAGGAGGATCAGCCAGTGAAGACCTGGGGAAGAGTGTTTAGGGCAGTGGATTAGCGTGTGCAAAGGCCCTGAGGCAGGGATGAGCGAAGCCTGGAAGAGAAATACCAGGAGGCCGGGGTACCGGGTGCAGCTTGGGGAGGTGGAGAGGGCAGATCTAAAGTGCCCCGGCCCACGTTGCCTTTTCCTCCCCAAAGTCACGCATGTGGGAAGAGGCCCTTGCGAGCCATACCCTCTGTGGGGATGTGGCAGAAGGACCAGCCCTATCCAGGTTGGGGTGACTGGTGAGAAGAGAAGATGCCAGAGCTCATGGGGACCAACAGGCCCTGAAACTCACACCCTGTGGGCTGAGAAGCAGATAAAACCACACAAAGGGCCTTTTCCCTGCTGGCCGAGGGCCCCTCCAGGCAGGGCAGCGTAGGTCTGTCTCAACTCCAGGCTAGAGGGTGGGTGGACAAGGTCGGTGGGGGAGGAGAAGAATGAGTGGCAGAGATCCTGAGACTCTGAATCCCTAAGTCTCTGCCCCACTCAGCACCTCACAATGTCTCCCCCCTCTCCTCCCCAGAGTGGACCCAAAGACCTTATAGAGGCCGGTGACCTTACATGAGGGTCCCAAGCCCTTACTGGTCTCATCAGCCACTCTCCCTGTCACCCTCTGGGCTCCAACCACGTAGGCTGCCTCATACCTCCTTAAGCTCTCCAGGTGCACTCCTGCCTCAGGGCCTTTGCACTTGCTGTCCCTCTGTTTGGGATACTTTTCCACAGACACCCTCGGAGCTCATTCCCTTACCTCCTTCAGGGCTTTGCTCACGTGTCAACTTCTAGGGAAGCCTTAGCTGATCCTTCTGTTGAAAATCACATCCCCACCTCAGAACTTTCTATCCAGTTGGCCCTGCTTTTCTCATGATCACCACTGGAAACTAGGGATTTTACTTATTTATTATTTGTGTTGCCTGTCTCCCCCACTGCCTCACTAGCTGAATGGTCTGTTTTATTCACTGATGTGTCCACGGCACCCAGCACCACACCAGCACATGGCAGGGGCTCCACAGACACTCCCCGAGTGAATGGATGGAGAGGTGAGACGAGGTTCCAGCCAGGCCACCCCTTCCCTCCTCACCTCCTCTGGCCACAGCAGGACCAGGCCTTGGCCTCAGCAACCTCATCTGCCAAGGTGCTGCCTGTCTTGAAAAATCCTCAGGCTTTGTCTGCCCGGCTCAGTCCATCCTGGGCCCTGCCACGCTCTTAGGGGAGAGTGCAGGGAAGAGGCCCATCTGAGCTGGGAGCAGCAGGGGAGCTGGGGCTGGGGTGGCAGAGCCACTGACCATACCACGTCTGGCTCTGCTTTGTGCCCCTGGGGACTACAATTTACAGCCACCAAATCTCATGTAATGGCCCCAGACACTGCATGGGGTGGAATGCAGCAGGCATGGGGTTCCACATGTGCTATGTGGAGGGGTCAGGGGCATGTGGGGGGAGGCAGGGAGCCACATGGTAGGAAGGAAAGGATGCCTGGGAGAGAGACAAGCCTTTACCCCATCCCCATTGGGGGAGGAGCCAGGGGGTGGTGGGTGGGTATGACCTATTAGTGGGGTCCCCTGTCCCAAGGCCCGGGTGGGGAAAAGGCTCTCACGCATATGCTCCTTTACAGGAATTGGAACCCCGGGTCAAGGCTCCAAGTTGACCAGAGGTCAGGACCCCAGGACACTCCCAAGGCTTCCCAGCTCACAGGGGGACCCTGTCTCTCTTTACTGCTTCTTCTGATTTCCAAGAGATATTTCAGTGAGAATCCACCTGCTTCCACTTATCCAGTTTCCCTAAAGTAATATTGTGCACCTGGCAGGAGATGGTGGGTCATTAATCATTAAAGTCCAATTCTCGCTCTAAAAGATCTTACTGACATATACTTAGACATAGAGTCTAGTGTAGAGATTTAAAAAAAATTTTTGAGAAATCTCTGGAAAGTCCAATACATAAATTTAATGCTCTTATTGAGGAGGGAGCTGGGGAGCTGGGAACTTCCATTTTTGGGAACTCTGGAAGACACCATAAGGATCCCCACGGGTTCCCAGGAGCATAAGTTTGAAAACCACAGGTCAAGCTCAACCTACTGCTCCCTGGAAGGAAGGAACCTCGTGCCAGCAACAGGGCCTGCTTTCATGCGGTGGCTAGTAGAGCAGTCTGCAGAGCCTCCCACCCCAGTAGGGATCACTGCAGGAGGAGGTCCTGCCCAGGCCCTGGGGGGCATCAAGGAGGGCTCCAGGCCCGAGTGGCCCATGTGTCTTGGCCTCAGCACCAGTGACCTTGAGCCTGGCTCTGCCTCTGAGCCAGGGACCGCCACATGCCCTCCCAGAGGACAGAGCTGCCCTGTGGCCATGCCGCCAGCTGGCCAGGACTGGTCGGAAGCCCTCAGCTCCAGGACGGTTGCCAAGGCCAGGGCCACAGGGACTGGTAAGGGTTTCTGGCTAAGTCTGGGCCAAGCCATTCCAAGGGACAGCTGCAGCGTCTCTCCAGTCAGCGCCTGGACGGGAGCCAGCCCGGCCTTGGATTGGGCCAAGCCCAAGGGAACACGCAAGCACACACACATGTACACATATGCCGACACGTGAATATGGACATGCACACATAGACACATGCTTACAATGTGCTCAAAGCACAAACACACACAGGCACGTGTGTGCACACAAACAATGCACTGACAAACATGCAGATGCACACACACACGTACAAATACATTTGTGCAAATCCTCTCTCTCATACACACACACTCCCTAATCTCTCCCCCTAGGCAGCCTCGAGGGTGGATGGGGAAACGCCTCCGGGCCCAGTCTGCTGCGGTGAATTAGGTAGGGGAGGTGACTCCGCCCACCCCCCCACCGTCCCCCAACCCCGACATGGCAGCCCCTCCCCTTGAGGCCAGGGAGGACCCAGACTTCTCCGGGTCCGGACTGGTGGGTGGATGCATATGGGAAGCAAGGTACAGCTGGACGTTCTGGCCACCCCATGGGGCTGCTGTGGGCAGAGGCAGGGGCCGGGGGGTTCCCGGGACTCAGCTACTGCATCGTCCTGGGGTGGGGCAGCTGGAATTGCTCCTCTTGCCCACAGGAGCAAGATGGGTGGAGGCTTTGAAATGAGTGGGGTGCCCAGCTCAGGGTGCTGGGTCACCGGCCAGCATTGGAATGACCTCAGGGTCATTCCTAGAGCAGCTGAGGACCCTCCAGTCTTTGAAAGCCTGTCTCCCCTTGAAGACTCTCCATGCCAGCTTCAGCTTCCTGCTTGGGAGTTGGGCCTCTCTTTCTCTCTCTCTCTCTCTCTCTCTCTGTCCCTCATTTCCTGACTCCCCCAAGGCTAGGCATCTCGAGTCTTAGAGAACTCTGGAGGCTACAGCACATGGTCCCTTGGTCCCTACTGTCTCCCGGCCACACAGGCCCAGGCCCCCTGGGGTGTCAGTCCAAGAGTAATAATTGAAACCAGCTGTGGCCCCTGATGATGGGTCCCTTGCCTGGCGTGGGACCAGGGCCGTGAGAGGGGCTCTGCAGTTCCCAGCCCCTCGTTCCAAAAAGCCTGCTCTGGGGTGGGCCCTGCTGCATGCGGCCGGCTGACTGCCCCTCCTCACCCACAGTCCTCGGCAGGGGACAGAGGTCTGTCCCCCCCACCCCCATCCGAGATCAATACCCCCAAGGCTGCTGTCAGCAAATCTTTAACCTCTGACCTGGCCACACACTGTGACCCCTGGACCTATCGGTCTTCCCACCAATCCTTGCCCTGCTCTCTGGGGTGGATGAGGGGGTGACCCGCTGGCTGGGGACCAGGCTGTGGGGGGAAGGGAGAGCGTGAGGCTATCAGTCCCCCCTCGGCCCAGCCTCTTCCCTTCACTCCACACTCAGGACCACAGCCGGGGCTGGCAGCCGGCCCGCTCTGCGGCCGCCCTGGAGACAGGCGGGGAACGGGGGCCCTGGAGCTCAGGATGCCAAGCAGCTGTGGGCTGGGAGTGGGGGATTTGGAGGGTCCCTCCTGAGGCCATCAGACTAGGGACCCCAGGCTTTCTGCTTCCTGTCCCAGGCAGATGCAGCCCTGCTCCCGGAGCTGCCATGCCTTAGGCCCAGTAGGGACCAAGGGACCAGGGGGGCCACTGAGGCTCGGAAGGTCCGTCTTTGTCCTGGTCCTGGTTGGGAAGGGCCCCTGAATAGGAAAGAAAGCAGCTGGGAGTGGCACATGTTCCACATCAGGCCCAAAGCCGAGGCACCTGCCCCTAAGCCCCTATGGGATGGGTGAGGGGAACATACTGCAGATGGGAAAACTGAGGCTCAGAGAGATGCTGTGTGGCAGGCAAGAGGAGGGGCCAGGGTGTGGGCTTAGCTGGAAGCGACTCCGGGGTGAGGGTGCCTCCTTTCCCCTCTGACTCCAGGAGGTGCTGGGCCCAGGGAGGGCCCCTCGAGTATTGGTCACCCACTTCCCAGGGACACTCTTAGGAACCAGGGAGGCCAGTGGGATGGATGGGCAGGGTCCTGGCACTGGCTGGCCCTTGGCCATCCCTCTGTCCCCTCCAGGAGCCGCCCCCCGCTCTGGCCTGTCTGGGAGCCTCTCTCTTCTCTACCTGGGGCCCGCCCTGTCCGGTGGCAACAACCTGGCCTGCCCTACCTGAGGGTCCTGGAGCAGGGGTGGGGAGGGGACAGCAGTGATGGTGGCACGTACTGAGTGGCTCCTTTGGGCTGAGGTTGGTGCCCAGGTACCGCCCACCTCCACCCCAGGCTCACTTGACACCCACTCTACCGCCGTGGAACTGAGGCTCAGACAAGGGACGTGAACTCCCAGAGTTGACCCAGGAGCCGGGGCTGGACTGGAATCCAGAGCTGGGAGACCCAGGGACTCAGGCCGCTGTTTTTCTCCCGATCTGTGTTCCTAGGTCCTGGCAGGCCCGATGGGGAAAAGGCCCCAAGCCCGCCAGGCTCCTCAGCCCCTCAGGGCAACATCTGGAGGGAAGGAACTGGAGGGTGGGAGTCCAGTCCCCAGGGTGTGCCCCGCCCAGCCCTGCACCTCTCAGAAGGCTGAGATCTGGACCTTTCCTGGTTCTAATGTTCATGCCTGCAGCCCCCCTGTCCCCAGGAGGCCTGCCAGATCGGGGAGGTGCTGGCCAGGCCTGCGCCCTGACCTGTGCACAGACACACACACACAAACACACACTGACCAACTGGCACAGCCCACAGTCACACAGAGACCTGCGCCAGCACTCACTTGCCCCATGCACCTGGCCCCCACGCACGCAGGCCCACAGAGCCAGCCCAGGGGCCCACGTGGCCTGTCCTGGTCCCAGGTCACCCTACAGATGTTTCTTGGCTGCTACTTGTTGGAAGTTGGAGCCCAGGGAGGGCACAGCATCAGGGGCTGAATGCCTCACAGGGAGGGGAGCTTCCAGGGGAGCTCCTGGAGGGCCAGGGACTCAGGGTGCAGCCCTGGGGCTGGGGGCTGGCCTGGACCTGGTGGATATCCCCACGCTTCTTCCCCTCTCAGGATTGTCCTGAGCACCTCTTGCCCCTCAGGGCTCAGCCCCCTCTTCACCCCTCTGGGGCTGTGGCCCAGCCTTTGATTTCCACCCACCTCCAGCGGCTGACCTGGGATGTCCTGCAGGGCACCCCCCCTAGCTGATTTCCTAGTTTGGAATTCAGGAATTCTGAAGGCCCCTGACCCACAGTGGGGCAAAACCCACCATGCACCCCAGGGTACCAGGAGGGCTCAGCCAGACTCCCAGGAGCCACGTCTGCTGGTTCCTGACTCCCAGCTGTCGGGGGGCAGGGGCCCCGAGTTGGAGAGCAAGGAGCACCCTACCCCGTGGCCTCTGCCTGACAATTCACTACCAGAGCCACATTCTCGTGCTGTGAGATACTCCATCTCACATTAGGATCCGTTGACATGCTAATGTCTCGGGGGGAAGAGGTTGCTGATAGCCAGGGGGTCCCCGTGTGAGTTGGGGTTCCCAGGAGGAGCCAGTTTTCACTAGTCCCCTCCCTGCCTGGGACCCAGAATGGTGGTGACAAAGGTGGGGCAGGCGTTGGGCCTCTCCTCGGCAGCCCCCCCCTGCCTGAGTAGAGCAGGCCCCTCATGGCCCCCCGAGGGTCAGAGGCAGCTGGGGTGGGAGGCATTAGTCTTTGGGGACACAGGACCTGGCTGCACAAGAATGGCAAACGGCTCCAGGACCCCCGAGAGAAGCCCCCTATCCAGGGCAGGGGAAGAAGCAGTCCCGGGGTGTGGAGGGTGAGGGGTGCCTTGGATCAGGAGCCCCCAGGCCTGGCTTTGCTTCAGCATGTGGTGCCCTTAGGCTTTCTCCAGTGGGACCCCCACCCTCCTCCTGTTGGCTGCAGGATGCAGTTACCGCCCCAGACTCTCCTAGAGGCCAGCGGGCTCGCCTGCTTGGTCAGGGGTCACATTCAGGACTAAGACGGGATGAAAAGAGGAGGGGACCCCTGTGCCAGGAGGGTGCCCGTCTGCCATTCTCCCCTTCAAGGGCCTTGGTCACCCACTAGGGCTGTCAGAAACCCTGTGGAAAACGCCCCCAGCCACCCCACCCCCAGCTAGCCCTGGGCTGACAGGTGCCACTTTTCTTCCTAGCCATGTGCCCGGCCGATTAGCAGAAGTTCCTCTACTACAGAAGCGAGAGAGAAGGGATATTGGGGGTCAACAGGGTAGTCTCGCCACGGTACCTGTGGGTGGAACTTCTCATCATCTGTTGCAAAGGAAGACGACAAGGGTTTGCACACCATATAGGAGTCAAATAAGTCAAAGTGTGCAGCACCGGGAACAGCGTCTGGCAAACAGTAGTTGCCGATACGTATTAGTTATAATTATGGCTATTATTTCTAACTTTTGTCTTGTCGCTGCTCTTTGTCCAGCAACCATGGCTCGGGAGAGAGATCCAGTCATGCCAATTTCCCCATGAGAAAATGAGTCGGGCCGTGTCCAGTCCCCCTCAATGATGGGCATTTCATCCAGAGGAGGGCATCTCATAGGGGAAGGGAAGGAAAAGGGCCAGGTAAAAATAATCTGAGATAGGCTATGTCAGCTCATAGGGGGAAAAAGTTGCATCTGGTGGGGATTCAAGGAAGAACACACAAAAGTGATAGTATCTGAGTAGAATATAAAGAATGGCCAATGGCTATGTAGGGAGGGCATGGCTGTATCCAGAAGTCAGAGTGGCCCCAACGTTAGAGAGGTCACTTGTGGTCTCTGGCCCTGCCCTGGTGACCTGTCAGCCCCAGATGCAGAACTGGCCTGCTGGGATTCTCCTGCCATTTTATCTCATAGTTCTCTGGAACATACCTCAGTTTCTGACCTTGATTTTCATCACTTTCCCATCTGAAGTGTCCATCCAATGGGAAGCCACCCTCCAAAAGGTCAGACGTGCTTACCTCCCCATCTATGCCTTAGCACTCATTGCTGGTTTTATGG
Source organism: Tamandua tetradactyla (assembly GCF_023851605.1). Taxonomy (NCBI): domain Eukaryota; kingdom Metazoa; phylum Chordata; class Mammalia; order Pilosa; family Myrmecophagidae; genus Tamandua; species Tamandua tetradactyla. The sequence continues at coordinate 33,580,680 of NC_135342.1, read as the reverse complement.
GCAACAGTCCCACTCCCAACCTCAGACATGCCCGTTCTCACCCAGACCCTGCCTTAAGTCCCATCCTTTGTGCTCCAATTCCTTATTTCACTGTAGTTTAGTTTGGAATAGTATTCTTGGTGGAACGCTAATTCTCTCAGCCCCCTGGAAGATATTCTCTGGTTTTGTAGCTTCTATTCTAGATGATGAGAAGTTAGTTGTCAGTCTAGTTGCCTTTTCTTTAGTAATCTTTCATATCTTTATGGTGCTTTTAAGATGGTCTTTTTGTCGTTAATGTTTTGTGATTTTACTATGACATGAATTTGGTGTATTTATCCTTCTTAGGCCTTAGTGTGCATTTTCAGTGTGAGGACTCAATCTTTGGTTATGGAAATTTCTCAACCATTTAGTTTGAATTTTTTCAATTTTCACCTTCTGGAATTCCTATTATATAAATGTTGGGCCTTCTTGGACCATCTCATTCTATCCTCCAAGAGCCTTGGACGCTCATATTTTCCTTGTTTTTATATCTCTGCACTGCATTTAATTAAATTTCTTCCAGTGCCTATCCCCAAATCAGACATAACTAATTTGCTATATAACCCACCTACTAAGCTTTTGTTCTTCTATAGTACAATGGCTATTTTTGAAGTACTATTTGATTTCTTTTCACATTGACCCTTTTAAATATTTTTGTCTTCCTTGCCATCTTCCACCTCCCTAATAGTTTTAAATACTTATTATGTAGTCTTTTACAAATTGCTGTATTATCTTTAGCTCTATGTTCTACTGCTGACATAGTGGCTGGCTTCCTTTGGGTCATTCTTTTTAGTATAATTTCTTTTTATTGTGACCTCATCTTCGTCAGGGGTGTTTCTGTCTTACTCACCCTGGGCTATGCTATGGAGGTGTCTCTGCAGCGTGGTTGGAAAGAACTGTCTTTCAAAGTACTATTAAGTTTTTATGCTAACTTCTAGATCTGGTGTTCTAGAACCCTTGGATTGTGTACATCTGAACCCCACTCATATTTATGGCTCAAATTAGAGTGTGGTTTTTCAAAGGTGATTTCTTTATACCACCCTTGCCCCAGGAGAATGGAAAGCTTTGTTGCCACTTTCTTGGATCAGATTTACAAGTCCCCTTTGCTGGGGGTAGTGCTGCCAATCCTGGGCTTTATGCAAGGGGATCAGTTCCAGCAATCTTATGGGGGTCCAGACCCTGTAGCCAGTGTGTGTTCTGTCCTGATTATGAAGCCTTCTGGCCCTTCTAACCTATGACCTGGGGTGCTTCCTGGCTCCAAGGTGAATTCATTCATGCCTGCAGTGTATCTCCTTGAGCCTCTTTTGAATGAAATCTCCCAGCTTCACTGCCCCTCTTCTAGTAACAGGGGTCCCTTCTGACTTAGGGCTCTCTGTCACTATTGAGAGAACCCCAGATGGAGTATTATGGCACAGAACCCCAAGACAGGCGCGTCCTCAAATTCCCAAGAACCCCAGATCCTGACCGATGACAGCCTCTTCAGTCCATGACTTTCTAGCCCAAAAGTTTAAACAGATCAGTCAACACTCAGAACGTTCTAGCCATGGAAGTCAAGGACAGTCTGATGAATTTAGGTCAATATTTCCCAGTCAATGGCACTTTTGCACCCCAGGGCATATCTAACAATATCTGGAGACACGTTTGATTATCACAACTGGTGGGGGGGGTAGGTGGGAAAAGCTACTGGCATCTAGTGGGCAGAGGCCAGGGTTGCTGCTAAACATTCTACAATGCACAGAGCAGTTCTCCAAGCAACATAGAATTTATATCAACAGTGCCACTGTCGAGAATCCCTGATAGTGGCTTCTTCCCTTCCAATGGATCCTCAACTCTAGGGGCTGAGCACGATCTTTGCCAAGGAATGGAGGCATGGGGCGGAGGGGGGCAGCCTGAGGCTCTGATGTCAGGGTAGTCCCAGCGGCAGTCACAGAGGAACCCTAGGACTTGCCACGGGCTGAGGGCGAATCTGGAGGAAGGGTGACTCCCAGAGGACCCAAAGGACACTGGACGTCATGTGACCAGCCACCGTGAGAGGCCGAGCGTTTGCAGGAGGGCGTCCCCTCTTGCAGGAAGCTTCCCCTGACTGCAGCCACCTTGCACACAGGGTCTGGCCTGGGCCCAGAATCCAGAATCCAGGTAGCATCAGTCATCCCGTCCTCCCCACCCGGGAGGCACCCTCTGCAGTGAGGCCCGCACGCGCCCGCCACGCTGGACCGTGTGATGTGGTGAGCAGACGCGCGGTTGTTGGAGCAGGCCGGAGCCTCCCGGGCCGGGGGCTGAGGACATATCTCTCGTGACATCTTTCCTGTTCTGATAAATAACTGATGTGTGGTTGGGGCAAGAAGGTCACCTCTGCCCAGGGCAGCTCAGGAACAAACCACTTGTGTTTGCCGGGCAGAACCCAGGGTGGGGGCAGCGGGAAGTCTGCCTTCCCTGGCCACCGGGCTGCCAGGGGCAGATTTCAGAAAAGGGAAGTGCTGAGCTGGGGCAGCGCTTCCTGTGGTCGCCGGCAGGCAGGGCATCAGGGCGGGCACTGCCAAATCAGAGGGGCGGCTGTCCTCCGAGGGAAGAGGAGAGCCTTCCCTGGTCAGCAGCCTGAGGCAGGGGCGCGCCGGCTGGATATGGCTGGGTGGTGTACCATCGCCCTGCATGGGTTGGGGCTGGGGGTCCCAGAAGCTGGAGGGTTGCGGGACCCTGCTCAGGAGCCACCCAGGCTCTCCGTCCCCCAGCAATGAGGTCCATGAAGATTTTGAGATTCATTCCTTGGCCCCTGCCTCTCACTCCCTCCCAGACACTGCCCACCCCACCCCTGATCAGGCAGTTCCTGCACCCCCTGCCCCTCGGGGAAGCCCTCAACCCCCTTTCATCTGCTCCAGGGAACCCTATTCCTCCTTGGGTAGCCCCCTAGCTCCTGACGTCCCTTAGGTGGTGTCTATTGTTAAGGAGAGGACAGGGGCTCGGGCTAGGGACTCCCAGGGCGAGGGAAGTGGCCAGGGTCCCTTCTTTCCTCCTCCGCTGAACTCTGAGCCTCCCAGCACGGGACCCCAGCCTGTGACCCCAGAGGAGCCCTTGGCCTGGGAGGGGCGCAGGGAGGAGCCCGGGCCAGCCCCAGGGTGCTGGCTCGGCTGGTACCCGGCTGCCCCCTGCCTCCTTCAGGTCCCTGCCACCCTCCTGACCCACTCTCATCTAAGGTCCCTTCCTTGGATCGTCCACATCAGGTCCCTTGTCTTGGGGTTTCTGGGCCCCCATATCATCCCTCCCAGCATGTGTCCCGCATATGGCACCATCGGGACTCTGCCTATTCCGGGTGCCCACCTCCCACCAGGCGACGTTGAGTGAGCCGCTCCCACTCCGCCCAGTCCCTTCTGCCTTGAGCTTCAGTCCCACCAGGCCCCCCAGGAAACAAATAAGCCCCAAGGTTCTCCTCTGTCCCTGGTTGAGGCCCTCCTCCTGGTGAGCCCTCTCCAGCCACTGGAGCCCCGTGGACTGGCCCAGTCAGCCCCTCCCGGCTGGGGGCAGCCCCCTGTTTCAGCTCTTTCTCCCTGCGGCTCTGAGGCCGGGGCGCCTCAGGCTGGCCAGGGGATGCAGTGTGGGGGGTTGCGGCTGCTGCACCTTCCTCTCCAGTCCCCGCAGGGGGCCTGAGCCCGGCAGGGGTGGGAGCAGCAGGCACAGCACCTGGGGAGGGCCAGGGGGGCCCCTTGCCCCCTCTGTCCGGCTCATCACCTCCACCTCTACTGTGCTCTTACTCTCCCCATCCCTCTTGAACTTGGGCCACTTCTCTCTCTCTCATTCGGTCTTTGTCCTTCTTATTTTCTCTGCATCTCTACTTACACATCTCTGTCTATATAGGACACATCTATCAGTCAGCCTGTCTGTCTCTCTATTGCTATTTTCCCCTCTCTCCCTTTCCTTTTTCCCTTCACTGTTTGTCTATGTGTGGCACCCCTGTCTCTGCTTTTGTCTGTCTGCCTCTCTTTCCCCCCACCCCTCCTTCTCTCTGTGTGTCCGTCTGCCTGTCCCTGCACGTTTCCCGGGTCTCTGATGGCCCTGGACCTGCCCCCAGTGCCCTGCAGGCAGCAGTCTCAGCTGGCCTGCTGGGGCATCTCCTCCTCGCCTCCGGGCGCTGGTCCCATTATCAGTTGGGAATGAATCAGATTAGGAAACGGGGGAGGGGAGTGTTATCTCCCGGTGCCACACGGGGCTCTCGCTGATCTCCGGCAGCCCTGGGTTCGAGAGGAAGTGCAGTTGCGACACCGAGACCTTCTTACCATCACTGTCATGTCCGTGGCGAGGAGGTGGGGACACCGGACGCGAGACTGGAGAGGGAAGAGGGCAGCGGGTTGGACCCAAACCCCTGACAGGTGTGTGCGCACCCACACTCATGCACACTTTACAAGGCAAGTACATGAGTGCACAGGTGGGCCCACATACAGGCTTCCTAAAACCCGGAAAGCCTCCTCACCCCTCTGCATCCCTCATCGTTACCAAGCCCTGCATCTCAGCCTTCCATTGTCCTCTCGTCCCTGGGCCAGTCCGTATCTCCCCACCCCCACCCCTACACCCTAGACACTGTCCCTCTTTGCTAGACAGTGGCTCTGGCCTGGTCCGGTGCCCCGCAGCCCGCTGTCCTCTCAGCAGAAGTGAATGCCACGTGAATGGGTTACTTTCCTGATGGAGCCCTGGCACAGCTCTCAGGCTCAGCCCTCCAATGTCACTGCAGCCTGCGCATCAGGCCCCTGCCTACTCCTGCCCTCGCCTCCTGTGTCCCCTAGCTCCCTTCCCTCTGCTGCACTGGCCTCCTTACCCTTCCTCAGCACCCCTGCCTTCGCCTATGCTGTTCCCTCTGCCTGGAAAACACTTTCCCCCACCATCCACCCAGCTGACCCCTCACATCCCAGGTCACGTGCTTTCATGTCCCTTCCCCGGATCATCCACATCAAGCCCCTTGTTATGGGGTTCTGGTTCTCTGCACCGTCCTTCCCAGCATGTGTCCCACATATGGCACCGTCGGGACTCTTCTGTTCCAGGGGCCATTCCTCATGCACTGCCCACCTCCCACCGGGCCACGGGCACTACGGGGCCCGTGTTAGACACCCAGTGGTTGGATGAACAGATGCCCAGAGACATGGAGGCTCCCAGGCACACACACAGGGCACCAGAGCATCTGCAGACGAGGTGCCGAAACTCCCATGTCAACGGACACCCAGACAGACCACGGACAGGGGCATGCAAACTTAAATACACAGAGAGACACAGAAAGACTGAGACATGCACACACCACAAGCTTCTAGCATTGCATTTCGTCAGCTGCTGTGCGCCCCATAGGTGAACTGATATCTGTCCCCGACCCTGCCCCGCAGGCGGGGTTCCCCCAGTCCAGAGGCCTCCTAAACTTGGTTGCCATGGCCTTGGCTTCAGAGGTAACAGGCCCCCCAACCAGGAGACTTGGGGCTCTGGCAGGGATCTCACAGTAGTACACCTTACAGACAAGTGGCTTTCACACCCCGTGCATACTTTAAGAGCCCATACTAACGAGACCACGGGAAGTCTAAGGGCCACAGTGTCACCCACCTCTTACACAGCATTTCTTTTCTATTCATTGTTTTTAAATTTATCTTTTAGAGCAGTTGTAGGTAGAAAAAGCACGTAGAAAGTAGAGTTCCTATATACCTCCCTCCACATGCAATTTTCCCCATTCGCATTTTGCACTAGTGCAGTACACACTTGCTATGTGGGTGAACCAATATGATTATAATTATATTATTGACTAATATTCATAGTTCACAGTAGGGTTCACTCTTTGCATTGCACAGTCCTATCGTTTTAAACCTTCCATGCTGACCACTTTCAAGGATGCAATTCAGGGGTGTTAAGTCTAAGGGCCATCACTGCCACCCATCACCAAAACTTTTCCAGCACCCGAAACAGAAATTTGTTTCCATTAAGCAGCAAGTCGCCATCACTAACCCCTACCCCAGTGACCCGTATTCTAATTTCTGACTCCGTGAATTTGCATGTTCTAGGTATTTCGTATGAGTGAGATGATTCAATATTTGTTCTTTCGCGTCTGACTCATCTCACTCAACCTGAGATCTTTAAGGCTCATCCATTACCCGGCATTTTAAAGAAAAGTCACAGTACAATTAGGGGGAGGCTTGGAAGGACAGATACAGAGCTAAAGCTGAGAATTGTTCTCGTCACCATTTCACTTTCAGAATCACCATTTCAGTCAATCCACTTTCCCCTCTCAGGCTCAGGGACGTTCCAGCGAGAAACAAGGTGGGGCGCGGAGATGCAGGCCGTGGGGTGGGCTGCAAGGGTGGTGCGGACAGGAGCTGGGGTGCCAGCAGGGCCTGGTCCAGGCCGAGTCCACTGAGTGGGCAGGAGGGACCCCACCCGCTTCATTTCTGGGGTAGGGACTGGGTGGGGCATCTGGCCAGAGAAAGCGGGAAGGCGTGTGGTGCAGGGACAGGCTTGATTAGCAGGGAATGGGGGCTTTGCGGCTTCGAGACAGCGTGCCACCCAAAGCTCTTAGGCGCAGCCTCTCACTTTCTGTGATGACAAAAACCCAGCTGAGAAAAGCAGCAGCCCATCCCCAGGGTCCTCGGTCACCTCTTGGAGTGTCTGTCCCCAGTGAATTCTTGCTTGGCGAGTGACCGCTTGTCTACCTAAGTGGGAGCGAATGGAAGAGCCACTCCTGCGAGGCAAGGTGGCGCCTCTGTGCCCTCCTTTTCAAATTCAAGGTCACCTGCCTAGTAACCAGCCTTCCGATTCATCCCCTGGATTCCCTCCACTCCAGGAGGGCTGCTCTTAATTTACCCCCACCAGACAGCCCTAGCAGCTTCTAGGTTTCCCTCGGTCCTGATTTCCAGTTTTCCTTCTAAGGCCCAGCCTCGTCCTTCCCCAGACCCCACATGCACAAATGCGCTGGCCGGCCTGCTGTGCTCGGGAGGGGTCTCCATGGCACCCCGGGCTCCACACACTGGGGCCTTGGTCCCTGGGGGCCGGCTGGCGGCTGGCCTGGCTTCTCTCAGATGGAAATGCTGAAGACTCCTCTGCTGATCTAAGAAACGTGAGAACGGGGCTGGGAAAATCGGCCGTTTTTGTGGTTTGGGGGTTTGAAGCAAGTTTCACAACTGATCTCCTAGAATGCTGTCTGGTCAGATGTGCTCCCCGGCCGGGGGGTGGGCCGTTCCCCTGCTGACCCAGGTGCTGACCACCCGCCAGCACGGGCCCAAGGAGGGGCGGCCGGGGCCCAGGCAGGGGGCATCCTCACCCGCCCTGCCCGTGCCCTGCTTTCCTTCGTGGGAGGATGAGCATAAGGAGCTGAGAAGATGGAGCCATTCGGGGAAGGCCAAGGGGGGCTTGTGGTTTCAGCCTCATCTTTCAGCAGGGGACCCTTCCCTCCTATCCTGGAAATCTTTTCCAGAAGCTTCTGGAATAGCTATACCCATAAAGCCTCCATTTTTGGGGGGGAGGGTTCACAAATAGGCCCCAAATTATTTTGCTGCCATCACCTTGAGCTCAGGGTGCCTCGGGAAACTACTCTGGAGGGTTGGGGAGAGGGAGGGACCCCAGGAGGGCACCCTCCTTCCACCCCTAGCCCCCCAGAGTCCCCCTTGCAGGCAGCTCCCAGCAAGGGTAAGAAGAGGCTCCTGAAGGCCCAGCCCGGGCTCCAGCCCCCAGTCTGTCCTTCCACCTTGGGAAGTCCCAAGAGTCCTCAGGCCAGCTGGGGCAGAACCGAAATTGGTGACATCTGTCTCTCTGGCCCCCTGGTTCCCCCCCCACCCCCACGCCCCCAGCGTCCTCCTGCCAAGGCCTCCAAACCCCGAGAGGCCCAGCCTCCAGCCTCCCACCCACCTCTTCCCGGGCCCCCGCCCTGCAGGAGCCAGGAGACGCCCCATGTCTGGTGGCTGGTGCAGGATTCTGGACCCTGACTTGCCTCTGTTCGGACTGGGCCCCCTGCATTCCTCGCTCACTGTCCCGCACCCACAGGATAGGAGGGGAGACTGGGGCACCAGCTGAGGACGCTGCGGCCCGGGGCGTGGTGGGAGGCTGCAGTGTGTCCGCCCTGGGACGCGCTCAGGCTTCCCGCCTCCGTGGAGGTGCCCGGGACAGTCCCAAGTGAGGGCGGGGGCCGCGAGCCTGTCATGTCCCGCGGAGCCACAGTCAGACACACGGCCAGACAGACTCACAGCCAGACAGCCGGGCGGTGGAGAGCTTGGTCAGGGGATTGGCCGGGTGGGTCGGTGGACAAGGGCCGCCCTGAGAGAAATCCACCCAGCAACCCCAGCCCCAAGTGCGTGGGCGGACAGGGAGTTCCGTGCAGACCCGGGGGCTTCCCGGTCGGAACCACTGCAGCCTGTGCACCTGGCAGGTGATGGGCTACCCCCGAGGGACCCTCAGCGCGCCCCCCACATCGGGCTGGCACGGCTGGTCCTGGGTGAGGCTGGTGGCCTCCGTGTCCCCCAGAGATACCCAGACCTGGCCACCGCCTGGAGGGGCCCAGACACTTGGTGAGGGGCTCGGGGGGGCTGTGGTGTTTGGGGCATCTGCCAGGGTGCCTGGGTCCCCCTTCCCGTTCCCTATCCTTGTACCCCCCTGCCAGCTTCCTGTTTCTGTTTTGGGGCTGCAGGAACTTCCTCTTCTCATCACAGTTCAAAATGGCCTCCGGGTCTCAACTGGAGGCCCAGTGGGGGGCTGGTCACCCTAGCCCAAGGGACATCCCACAGAGGAGGGAGAGGCTTGTCTGGGCCCCTGGGGGTGGGGGGTACTCTGAGGTGCAGACCCTGGCTATTGGGATGGAGCCTCTGCCCCACGCCAGGGTGGGGTGGGGTCCTCCTGCCTCGGACAGGGGACCTCAGGATCCCTGGCCTTTCCTTCCCCAGGAGTACTGGCCTGTGACACAGACCCTCACAGGCAGGGTAAGGGTGTGCCCAGCACCACCGTGGCCCACGCACGCGCATGCACACGAGGCCTCCGCGTGGCCCTGTAGGAACTGAGCAGCTTCCTGGCTGCTGAAGCAGCGGGAGGGCGGGTCCGGCTGGGAGCACCCTGTGTGTGTGCCCTATGAGTGTGCCTCCGCGTGGTGGGATCGCGTGGGATGTGGGGACGGCGTGCGAGCGTGCGTGTCTCCCTGTGTGAGCATGTGGCTGTGTGTGTGTCTGAGGGCCACCAGTTCTCTCTCCTTCCAGCCCCATTCTGCTCCCCGCCTCCGCCCTGAAGAGTTGCTCCCCAAATGAAGCTGAGTCATGCCCTGCTAAGCCCCTGGGCCTACCCTCGGGGGTGCCCAATGCGGATGTGGGAGACATGGCTGTGCACAGGCCCCAGGGCCCGGGAACCAGAAGCGGGGTGGGCCTGGGATGCCAGGGAGCGTGCACAGGGCTGACCTCAAGCCATCGCCTCGGTGATGACCTTGACCCATGCGGCCAGCTCTGCTCACCCACAGGAGGGGTGACTCCAGCCAGGTCAGGCCCCCTGTGAGCAGCACTTCGTGCCTTGGGCTAGGATGAAAGTGGGCAGGTCTCCCGAGAAGCCGAGCCCTTGGCCCCCCTCCCTGCTTTTGTGGCTGGTCCAGGGTGGAGCTGGGGAGCTGGCTGCTTCCTTCCAAGGGCTAGCTGCAGGGCTCGAGGTCAGGACCCCAAAAGGCTACCCGCTGCCCATCACGGCCCCTTCCCAGCTTGTACTGAGTATTCTCTTGTGCAGGCGCTCAATGACACTTTGTCCTTTAGTGCCCGGTGATCATCATGGCCATTTACAAGAGAGTATTCCGGGGCCACATGGAGGAGAAGGTGTCCTGGGACCAAAACCTGGCAGCCACACTGCAGGGATGCGTGCTGAGCTTGGGACCTGCTGCCTCCCTCCTCCTCTCCAGGGACGGCCACATAGGGAGACAGCAAAGCCCAGGGTCACCCAGACCCACTAGCTGGCACCCAACTTGAGCTCCCCATTAGCACCGGGGCAGGGGGTGTAGCAATGCAAACACTTGGCCAATTGTTCACACCGAAGTCTCGGGGCCATAATTAAATCTCCTCACACCGGGCCCTTATCTGACAGGTATCTCAAGCAGCCTCCAAAGGGGAAACATCCTGGAGCATCTAAAGAGTTGGAAGTCGGACAGGTTTTCAGACTCTCTTTTAAACTGTGAAGAATAGGCCTTTGTTGCCAGCTCCCCGCCTGTGGCAGCCTGCCCTGGCCCTGGACTCCAGCAGCTGTCTTGGGGCCAGGGGGGCAGATCAGGGCAGCCCCAGCCCCCACAGCCCCCGACCTTGCCCAGCCAAGCCCCCAGGTCCCAACCCACCTGGCTGGCTCCTCCGCTTCCAGCGGCACCCCAGCCCCTGCCCTCAGTGCCCCACCTCGCCCTGCCAGATCCTCCTGCAGTCACCGCTGGCGGCACCAGTGGCACCTGAAGCCAGACCTATATGGGGGCAGGGCTGGTGATGGGGAGTGACCTCAGATTGCTCCAAATCCTTCATCCCATAGTCCCATACCGTGAACCCTTCCAACCCCCAAGGTACAGGCTTGCTACCCTCTTAAACCTCTGTACCGTTCCCTCCACCTAAAATGCTTTACCCAGCTCCTGTCCCCCTGGCAAATTTAAGACTTAGCTTGGGCACTGTTCCCTCTGGGAGGCTCCCATGCACTTCGGGCTGGGTTCCCTGGACTCCCTGCTCCTGCACATGTGTCCTTTGAGCCTTGGCCAGCCCCGCACTGGGCGCAGAATAAATAAGTGCCCAGTTCATATTCACTGACCAAATGAATAAAATAATGCAAGGAAGAGTGAGGAGGGGACGGCCCTGTCACGTGGTGGTGGACAGTGAACTCTGGACTCCTTGCTGCTGCTCTCCGAGAGAAGCACTGTTCACCCCATTTTGCAAACAAGGAGATGTTTTGCAAACAGCGAGTCCTGGGAGCAGAGATGGTTTGCCTACAAACCAGCCAGTTGGCTGGTGGGTGGAGGGTCTAGGGCAGAGGGCAACAAACATTTTCTGGAAAGGGCCAGATGGTAAATATTTTCGTCTTTCCAGGGTATATGATCTCTTTGCATTCCGCCCTGCCATTGCAGCTATAAGAAGTACATCAGCAAATGGAGTGGCTATGTTCCAATAAAACTTTATGTTGGAACACTAAAATGAGAATTTTTCATAACATTTTCATGTGTCACAAAATACGCTTCTTTTAAATTTTTTCCCCAACCATTTAAAAATGTAAGAATCCTTCTCAACTCACAGGCTGTTCAAAAACAGGCAGTGGGCAGGTTTGGCCTGCGGGTTGTAATAGGTTAACCTGGTCTAGGGTGAAAACCCAAGTATGTCCTCCCTCATCCCTTCTGGAGACCAGCCCCGTCAGTCCTCCCTCTGGGTACCTGGCAGTTGTGTGGAAGGAGAGGGAGCAGAGACCCACCCCACCCCAATATGAAGGAATGAGGGGAGCCAGCAAATGAGTGCTGAGCTGACCCACTAGCTAACAAAGCAAGGCCCCCTTCCCATCTCTGCCTGACCCCTTGCCTAACCCCATCTTTCTGACCTCTGGCAAGGCTATTCATCCACCCCTCAGCCTGACCAAGGCTGAGAACCCCGAGAAGCCCATTAAGTGCCTGAAGCTGCTGAGGGCCACTCCAGGCTAGCGAGTCTGTCCCTGTGTAAGCTGGCAGAGGAGCAACCCTGGGTCTTGGGGCCTGTGTGCAGTGAGGAGGGGACTTCAGGGCTGGGAGAGGGCTCCGGCTGGATCCAGGACTGGCCCGGTGAACAGTGGACGCATTCCAGGCAGCAGAAGGTCCTGGACCACGTTGTGGCAATACCTGCTGGTAGGGCTCAAGTACCGGAAACTATGTGCCAGGGGCTCTGCAGGGTGCAGGGCTCCTCCAGGCAGCCAGAGCAGAGCCTATTCCACCAGCAACAAAGGGCCTGGGTCCAGATCCCAACCTTAGCCCTCACCCACTCAGCCGGGCCTGCCTGCCTCATGTCAGCCAGAGAGACCTCAGGAGCCCCCAGCATCCCTTTGTAGGCCTGATACATGCCTGACGTGTGGCCATTCCAAATTCTCTCATGCCTCTGGGTTCAGCGCTGCCCTCTCTCATTCATTCATTCGCCCAACAAGTGCTGGTGGACGGCCACCCACCTGCTGGGCTGGCCCTTTCCAGGCTGTGAGTGAGACAGATGTAGTCCTTGGCCTCATGTTGCTGATGCTCTAGCAGGGAAGACAGATGACAGATGAGTAGAGCAGGGCCATGTCAGAGATCAAGAACAGGGAATAAGGAGGCATGACTGAGGGTGATTCTCGTGGGCCTTCCTGGGGAGGGAGCCCTCGAGCTGAACCCTGGGTGACAAGAAGGGGCCAGCCACGTGATGATCCAGAGGCCTGGAGGCAAAAGCAAGATGCTGGGAGAACAGAATAGAGATCGTTCTACTCTGAAGCTGAAGCTCAAGTGAGGGGCAGTGACAAGTGTCAAGGGCCACATGTGTGGCCAGCAACAGGTCAAGGACCTGGAAGGCCTTTGGGGCCAAGATTGACATGTGGCTGAGGTTGGCAAAGACCCCTGGCGGCTGCCCCTGGTGTGAGATACCTGTCCCCGCGGGGAGGGGGCGTGAGGAGGGGAGACAAGTCCTGCCAGGGCGCCGAGGGCTGGGGCTCTGCTGGAGCAGGTATGGAAAGCTAGGCAGCCCGTGGGCGGTGGGCAGGCCCAGAGACTGCTGCTCTTGGCCGGGCTCTGGCGTTGCCTTGGCGTGCGGCCGCGGGGGAGCCGTGTGCGGGCACGTCCTAGGGCTGCCTGCCCGCCCGGGAGACCGGAGCTGAGGACAGGCCGTCTCGCCGGGGCCGGCTCTCAGCGAGCGGCGGAGGTGAGCCTGGAGATGAGGCAGGCAGCAGAGTGGCGGTGACCTGCCTGGGTCCTGAAGTCAGCCCCGACCACTCCATCCTGAGGCTCTTCTGTGTCCCCCCCGGGACCCGTCCAAGCAGGCAGAGCCACAGGGAACAGGCGAGAGGTGCCCCTCCCACAGCGGGGCCCCAAGTACCTCAAGCCCCTTCCCGGCCAGGCTCAGAGGCATGTCGGATGCTACCCTCCCTCTACCCGGCTCCCATCTCCCCAGGGCACTGGGATGTCCTTGGCAGGGTTTGGCCCTAAAAACAACACCTGGTCTGAGCCTTGACAAAAGGAAAACTTTTCCTGCAATTTGGGATCACACAGCTTTATTGAGCGACTCGTGAATCCAGCAGCAACCCATTCAGAAAGTAGAAGAGAGTTTGTGGAGGAGGTGGAAAGGGGAAGCTCTTATAGGGCCAGCGCAGAAGCAAGTGAGGAAATGTTCTGATTGGCTGACACTAGGTTTCCATTTCCCTTAGGGGGGTCCTCCAAAGTGGGGAGCAGATGCACATTGATTGGCATGGTGCGTTTGTCCCTTCTGATCACTCTCTCTACTGCTTTTCTCACCAGGTGCTGCTTATCAGCGACCCTGTAGGGTGTGCTCTGTTTTCTTGGAAAACCCCTGCAGGTCAATTGTTTTTGTCTTCTGGAAAAGCCCTTCACCCAAAGGGGTCTTCTCCTGTCGATGCCCAGTGCAGGCAGACGCTCAGGTCTCAGAGCTCCTGGGCTGCCGGAAGTGTTGGCTCCTGGACACAGTGTGGCTGCAAGGGAGGGCATGAGACCGTGCCGGGGCCGGGAGAGCACAGCCGAGTGTGTGCGTGCATGAGTTGTGTCTGTGTGCACATATGCAAGTGTGACTGCATGTGTGTGCATGTGTGGCTATGAGTGTGCATGTGACTACAAGTGTGTGTGCACACATGACTGAATGTGTATCTAGCTGTGAGTGCACGTGCGGTTGTGTGCCCGTGGGTCTGTGCATGTATGCGTACGTGAGTGCAAGTATGTGTGTGTGTGGGAAGCGGCACTCTCCGGCCTGGACTCTTGGGGCTGGTGCGGCCTGAGTATGTCCTGTGGCCTGTCCCCTCCTCCCCACCTTCCTTTTCAGTGTTGACTCAGGGAGGGGCTGGCAGCCTGGGTTCAGGATTTCCTGGTTGGGGGCAGAAGCGGTGCCTTAAAAAGGGAGTAATTGTGTCCTGAAGTGGACCCTGGAGGGTCTGGGCTGCACGGTGCCCAGGACAGCAAGGCTGCCCCTGCCCGCCGCGGCTGTTTTCCCAGGCAACTGCAGAAAGGCTTAACCTGAGCAAACCCTCAGGACCGGCCCAAAAGCCTTTCCCAAGCGTTTCCCCTCCCGGGCAGCATGGACTGGGGGTGTCTGGGTTTGGACTCCCCGATACGGCTGTGGAGGCAGGGTGAGCCCTTCTCGCCATGTGAGCACATGAGGCCCAGGCTGCCCCCAAGATTCTCCCCACCCGGGGCTGGGCTACGACCCTCCCTCCACTGGCTCCATCCCCCAAGGCATCAGCAAAGAAATACAAAAATCTTGGGGTGAGCTCTGCCTTGTGGGTGGACTCTCTAGAAGCATTGCTCGCCTCAAGGGTTCCAGGAGCTTTGGTCTCATCTGGAGCTTGTTAGAAATGCTGAATCCTGGGCCATGGGGCCTGCCGAGTGACCCGCACTTGAACAAGACTCCCCGGGGAGACGCCCGGAAACCCTCCCAGAGGTGCTGGCTCAGGGTCTAAGGAAAGCAGCTGCTTGCCGTGCAAATGCCAAGGCTCTGTCTGTCTCCTGTCACCCCCAGGACCTTTGGCATGGCCGCATGTCCTGGGTCAGGCTGAGGGCTGACCCCAGACAGGGCGAGCAGCCTCCCTGCTCCCAGGTCCTTGTCCTTGGGAGACCCCCCACCACCCCCACCCCACCGTTGGGCACTCCCTTCTCCGCCCTCCCCTGGGTAGGGAGGCTTAATCTGCAGGACAAAGCAGGGATTTGCAGCCCAAAAGCTGCTAATGCAGCTACAGCTCTTCTGTCAGCACCTGCTCCTTGGTGAGGGAAGAAGCTCTCCCTGGGGCACTGAGATGGTTGGAGGTGGTGGGGACGGTGATGCAGAGCTCAGCTGTCCCTGAGCAGGGTCAGCCTCTGGGGAGCCCTCAGTCCAGACCACCGCGAGCCAGCCTGACTGCCCCTCACACCCTCTTCTGCCACTAAACCTGTGCCCAGCCAGAAAACCAGGCATCACCTGACCCTTCGTGCACAGTGTGCCCCTTTTCCTCCTGAACAAGGCTTTCTGTCCCCGCTGCCACCTCTGCCCTACCCTCCTTGCTGGACATGACACTCCAGAGACTGGGCAAATACAACGGCCTCCAAGAGCCTCGGGAGCCCTTTTGCCTGCCTTGGCGCCCGAGGGTCCTGGCACAGGCCTGCCCCAAATTGGGAAGGAGGTGGAGCATGCACACAGCTAGCACCTCCTGGAGCTGAGGCACTCCAGAGGAGCACTCCAGGGGAGCACTCCAGGGTCCCCCTCGTGCAGGGTGGCCGCTAGTGGGGAGGGGAGGAGGCGGTCCCCAGGCTCCCGGCACCTGTTAATGATTATCCCAGACCCAGGCCTTGACCTCTTTGGCCTCTGAGCAAACAGGCCTTTCTGGACAAGTGTCCGCAGGCTGCTGGATCCCGCTGGGCCCCTCACGGCCTCCACTTCTTGGCCTCTTCTGCCCTGGGCTCTGGGCCTCCCTCCCCTTCCTCAGCTGCGGCCCCGGAGCCGTGGCCGGAGGTCTGAACCCCCAGCCCTGGGACCCACCACCCAGTGTTCCTGCCCTGCAGGCTGGCCCTTGTCCTCTTTGCACCCCTCTCCCCAGCCCCCCGACCCTCTGGGGAAGCAGGCTTCTCTTTTCAAGACTGGGGTTGGTGACTGGGGGTTCTCAAGCCCTGGCCTCAGCCCCCTGCCGGGATCCCCAACCCTGCCTCCAGCCCATCAGAGCTGGGCTCCTGAGGCCAGAGCAGGGACAATGTGATTTTGGTGGACTCTGATTTGACTTGGGATGTGGGGTAGTGTAGACCCCACCCCAGGCTGACTTATTACTGTAGATGGAGGGAAGACTGACTGTCAGAGGCCTGTGTCCTCACTTCAGTTTCCCCATCTGTATGACACAAGTCCAGGGTTCTAGACCCCATTCCAGCTCGGAATGGGGTCCAGCACCTACTTCCTCCATGTGAGGCAGCACCCAGTTTCTCTCAGATCGTCTGGTTCAGGCAGGCTGACCCAGCCCCAGGCTCCAGAGATGGGACATGTGTCCTAGACTTGGCCAGTGAGGGTCAGCTCTGAGACTTTTGCTGGAAATGAAAAAATGAGCTCTGTTTGCCCTAGGTGGCCAAGCAGGGGAACGTGAGCCCAGGAGTTCTACTTGCGGGCGACCTGCCTGAAAATGAAGGGGCACGACACAGAGCGCAGTTGTCAGGTTTTGACAACCGAGATCTAGCAGTGCTGCAAACCAGCCTCACCCTGGACTTTTCCGCGACAGGAGCCAGCAAATCCTCTTGCTGCTCAAGTCTGCAGGAGGTGAGTCTCCCCCAGCTTTGCACACTCTCATACCCCATCTCAGAATGTGCACAGGAAATGCCACAAACTCACAGCCAGGGGGCCATGCACTGCTCAACATTTGTGCAGAAAATGCGAATAAAGAATAGGACCAGGGAGGAAAGCAACCTGACTGCAGTGAGGCAGTTAAGAAGGCAATTTAAAAAGATGAGGAAAGGACTGTGCAAGACAGCAGTGACTGGCAGAGGAATTGGTTGGTCCCTGGGTCCCTGAGAATCCTTAGGGGTACTGGACAAGCAGATAAATCAAATGGTGGGTGAGGCTGGCAGGCTGAAACCCACTAACGAGGGCACAGATGTGCATGTCTGTGCTTGTACGCATATGCACACACAGTGCTTTGCATTCAAAAAACATTCTATGGCCCACTCTAGGAGCACCTGGCATCCCTGCCCACTGTGGAGGCCTAGAGCTGGCTCAGCTCAGCCCTCTGGCCAATCAGGCCCCTTGGTCACTCAGTCCCACTCTCATCTTCATACTGCCCCTGTCCTGCTCCTTGGTCAGGCCAGAGTTGACCTGCCCTTTACCCTGGACTGCCAGCACCCCAGGGGCCGCTGGCCTTGCCTTCTCCCTCCAGCCTCTGCAGCACCTCCTCCTTCCCCAGGAGTCTAGTCAGTGGACTGGGCCATGGCCGAGAGGGATGGGGATGGCATCAAGCCAGGACACATGTCCAGGCCCATGGCTGAGCCTCTGCCCTGGCAGCAGAGCCACCCTGCACTGGTCCATTAAGTGGGGAGTAGACACCATTAACGTGGGGCCACCTTTCTGGCTTAGGCAGTCACTATCCCAGGAGCCAACATTTCTCCCGGCCCTCGTAGCACTCACTGTTGCCATTCAGGCCACAGTCTGAGGCACCTGCCTCCAGGCAGCCCACCTGGGCTGAACACGAAGAGGAAGGAGCCCACAGCAGCCAGCTTGCTTCCCCTTCAAGTACCTGATGCACGGCTTGTCTTTGCCACACTCGTTAGGGCAGAAGTCAGAGCCCCAGAGATGGGGTCGGGCCCCTACTCTTGAAAGACCTCAACCCCACCTGACACGCAGCCTGTCTGGATGGTGGGAGCCTGCACTGGAGGTGTCTACCTTCCAGAATCCAGAAGGCCCATCTTCTGACCACAGCCCGCCTCGAAGGGGCTGCTGGAAGGAAGCCTTCAGATCTCTTGGTCCAGCAAATGACACCTGGGCAGTGTGAAGAGATGCCAGGACTTATAGGCCGGGCAAGGCAGCACAGCAATCAAGAGGTGTCAAGGCAATGTTAGAGAGCCTGGGGTCCGCATTCTGGCCCCAGTGTCCAGCTGATGCTTTAACTCCAGAGTCTTCGCTGAAATTTGGGGAGGACCCACCTCCTTGGGCAGAGTCAAATGAGGTGACATGAGCAAGGGCCCGGCCTGCTGCCCGGCTCGCATGTAGCTCCCCAGCGATGTGGCCGTAGGCCTTGCTCAGGCCAGTGGGGTTGGGAGGGCTGCAGAATCCAGGTCATTTCTGCAGCCACCAGGCACAGGGCAATGCTCACACTTGGATCCCCACCCCCACCCCCAGCATCCTCCAGGCACAAATGTGCACTTACACACACATATATACACACGCATGCATGCACCTGGCTCGGCTCCCCAGGACCCAACCACCTGCTGGAAAACCAAGAGCTGACTTTTCAAAATAATGATTAAGAATTGGCATGGACGATTCAAACTGAAACTCCCCAAACCTCTCTCTGGGGTGCCCAGCTCCTCTGGAGCCTGTGGGCGGAAAGCTCTTACCATAGCAGAAAAAAATATTCTGCCCAAACGGAAATCTTCCTCAATTTAGCTGAGTCATTCTCTGTGGTTAAGGAAGTCCAGGTCACCTCTGGCCTTTCCCGTGACACCCTCTGCCCAGCCAGCCTGGGGGACCCTAATTCTTGTTCCTCCCTGACAGGGGAGCACTCCCGGCCGAGACCATGACTGTAAGACACCCCCTGCCCCTCCAGGCTTCCTCCCAGAGCCAGCCGCTTCTGGCTGGGGTGCAGAATCCTAGGGAGCCAGGAGCCAGGGCCAAGTCCCAGAGCTGCCTGTGGGCAGACCCAGTGGCCACAGTGGCTCCCAGAGGACTGTGCTCTGGGCCTACAGGCCTGTTGCCTGCCCAGGCCTCCTGTCCTTGAGAAAGAGGCCTTCCCTGAATTGAGGCTGTGGGTCTGCGTCTTTTTAGCTTACGACGGGCACCAGAAACCCCAGCCCACTGGCACAGAGACCCCACAAGGGCCAGGTAGTTCTGGGTGAGTTCTTGGGGGATAGATTAGCAAAGCTGGCAGGTGCTGACTTTGCTCTGCTCTTGGGCCCGGGATTGGGGTTCACTGCAGCTGG
Organism: Tamandua tetradactyla; assembly: GCF_023851605.1. NCBI lineage: Eukaryota > Metazoa > Chordata > Mammalia > Pilosa > Myrmecophagidae > Tamandua > Tamandua tetradactyla. The sequence continues at coordinate 33,561,878 of NC_135342.1, read as the reverse complement.
AGATGGGAGCCCCATCTTGCCCCAGATCCCAGGAGTCTAAGCACCTGGCCCAGGTGAGCTTGACCCCTGCCCAACTGGGGCTTCCAGCGTGCTGGAGATTGGTAGTGGTTGGGTCCTGGCCGGGAGGGGCTCTGTGAGCAGCTGGCGGTGGCCCCTCCAGGTGTGCTGCGTCATGTGCCAGAAACCAGGAACCTCCTGGGCTGGCCCCACCACCCAGCCTCGGCCCTTCCTGGACTGTCCTGCGAGTCAGCAGGAGCCAGGCAGCTGCCCACTTGTCTGAGCTCAGGCTTCCCTCTGCAGACATGTGTCATATGCAGTCTGGGGTTCCATTTCCTCCTGAGAAACAGAGGTGCTGATACCCACGGCCAGGATTTTCAGGAAAATTAAAAGAGAGGAAGAGCCCGAGGGGAACCAGGAGGCTGAGTTCCGGCATGTGCGGGGAGCAGTTGGAAGCCCAGATTTGTATCTGGGGGGGGAATCGAAGGGCCCCCCTGCTTCACTTGTGGGGTCCTGTGGGTGGCTAAGATTTGGCACTTTCTAAGCTGTCCCGGAAGGAGCAGTGAGACCTGGGTGCACATCCAGGCTGAGTATCTAAGGCCGCCTTGTAGAGTCTTCGTCCTGAGTTGGGAAGGGGGAGTGCAGGCTGCCCCACATTACCTGTGTCCCCAGATGCTGCGGAGATGCTGCTGGGGCCCACAGGAGACTCGGGACTGGAGGGACCAGAGACGCCGTGGCCGAGGCCAGGGAGACACATGGGAACCAAGGCCCTTGGCGGAGGAGACCTTCCTCCTACCTTCCCCGAGGGCCCGTCCAGCACCTCTCCATGCCCAACAGGCATCTGGGGGCCACGCCGCCCCAAGACTCCTGCCCCATCCCACACCCACTTGGAATGGGTCCTCCTGAGCCCTGGCAGCCAATGTTTGAGAAATTAGGTGAGGGGGGCCTGGGACGAGGGTGAACAAGGGAGTGATTTATGTCTAAAAGTCATCTTGAAATTTTCAACATATTTTTTAAAACAAAAGCCTTAAGCTTGGGGGAGGGGGGGCGGAGAGGGGGCTAACATTGTGGGAAATGAGTCAGATGGCCATAAAATGTGTTTTTCGCAGCCGAGGGGATTATTTTACATCTTGCGGCATAAAGACACTGAGTGGGGGCCCTCCTCCCAGCCCTCTGGGGAGGGCCCCTCCTTGGGGGTGGGGCTGCTGGGGGATCCCACCCGCCTGGAACAGCAGTGCAGCGTGTGGCTGCTCCCGAAGGCCCATTTCCCACCTAACAGGCCCCTCCCAGGCCACCTCCAACTCTTTTTTTTTTTTTCCTGCACGGGCAGGGCCTGGGAATTGAACCCGGGTCTCTGGCATGGCAGGCGAGAGCTCTGCTACTGAGGGCCGTGGCCCGCCCCACCTCCGACTCTTTTCAGCTAGGTGTTGGATGTGGAGTCGGTGACCTGGGTTGGAGCCCTGCTTCACCATTTCCATTCTGAGAATCTGGGTGAAGCCCAGTGGGCCCCAATGGGCAGGGTGAAGGTGGGGCCACCTCCCAAGCGACCACCAGCATGAACCGAGGGGCTTGAGAAAGCACCTGCACGTCAGTGGTACTCGGCAGCTGGGTCCACCCTTCCCACCCTCAAGGAGTGTCCTGGGCATGGTGGGGGGAGTGGTGAGCGGATGGCACTAGGGGTGACCTATTCCTTTGGAGACCCATCCCAAGGCCCCAAAGGGTAAGGTCCGTGCCCGTCCTCTCCCACCCTCCCCTGTTTAGCCAGCATCCCGTCCCCAGAGATGCACCCCTCCCTCAGCTCTGGTCCCAGGGCACGGAAGTTGTCAGGCCAAGGAAAACCTGGAGGCTTCAGACACTTCGGGTCCTGGGTCCTCCACCCTCCCCTCCCCACAGTGAGATCAGTGGGAAATCAGTGGGAAGGGGCTCAGCTTCCCTAGGACTGCAGCATACTGCCAGACATCTACTCTGCAGCCCTTCCTCCCTGGACCTGGGGCACAGACCCCAGGAACTGCCCACGGCCCAAGGAGGCCCATGTTACATGTGAGGAGAAAAAACTCCGGCAGTCTGAGCCAGAGGCAGAAGTCAGGAACAAATCTTAAGCCAAATCCACCTCTGCTGAGTACCAGAAACCCACTCTCCACCCCCACCAAGGCCGTAAACTTGCTTTTTCTTTTGGTGCAAGGGTGAAGGAATTGGCCGGAGTTATTCTTCTCATTCTCCACGGCTCCTTTTCTTTCTGAGACAGAGGGCAGATGGTTTTGCCTGTCCCAGCATCCGTTTTCTCTCCTTCCAGCCACAGCACCCAGATTTTCCTCAGAGAACCTTTCCCCTCCCCACTCTTATTCCACACAGTTTAAGTGGGGATGACCCCCCCAAACAGGGGTAAGGGGAAGGACACGTGACTTAAGATTGGCCAATCAATGTCTTCCAGATACAGTGATTGATTCATTGATGACTGCATGGTCTAACAGAACACAATTCCAGGACTTTACATGGAACTATTCAGAAATTGAAGCTCTGCTTCTGGGAATTTGGGTGTCTGTTTGAGGGCCCTGGGTTACTGGAAAACTCCCAACAGGAGACTAAAGCCAGCACAGAAGATGGAAAAACCAGGAGATTAAGGGAGAGAGGAGGACACCTGATGACATAGTCTGGACTGCTGGATCCAGCCATGCCTGAAGGCAGATACCATGGATTATTAAAAAACTTTTATTACATGTACTAGTATAATGTCTTTTATGCTTAGGCCAGTCAAACTGTGATTCTGAAAGTATTTTAAGCCAGTTACCTATAGCTGAGAATAAGCCTGGTTCAAAAGGCAAAAGCAGAGCTCCCAGCATGGAGCAGGGCTCTGCTACCCCAGATGCCTGCATATGTGAGCAAGAGTGGGAGTTAGCAGCAGCCCACACCAAATGTAACTCCCAGCAAAGACCTCCCCTGGGAGGTAAATTTTGGAGTAGAGTTTATGGGAAGCAGCTGAAGATTTTCCAATTGTTAAATTTAGAAAAAGTAGCAGCAAGATGTTCTTTTGCCTTCATCTTTAACCCCGTCCAATGGGCACCTTGACATGTCCAGGGCACCAAGGGCTGTGGAGAATTGATAAATTTTGTTTGATATCAGCATTTCTGACCCTGAAGGTAAGCTTTACAAGAGCAGTTTTGCCAAGTGTGGCTCATTGCTGTGTCCCCAGAGCCTAGGAGAGCACCTGACACTCAGTAAATATTTGGAGAATGAGTGAAAAGTTTCTAATCCTGTCACTCCCCTGCCCCAAATCCTCCAGTGACCTCCCACTGCAGTTAAAATACAATCTAGACTTCTCGCTCTGCCTTCTAAGTGGGGTGACTGTGTAACTTATTGAATAAATGGAAACTTTTTGCAAGTCAAAGGGGACGGAGCAGCAGGAGGAAAGCAGGACTCTCCCAGGTCAACTGGAATGTACACCCATCCCATTTGGGGGCCCTGGGTGACCTGGTCTTTGCCCTCCGCCCCTGCCGGACCTCACTTCCTGCTCCTCCCCCATCCAGCCACACTGCCCTTCCATCCGCATTGTTTCTCTACTTTCTCTAGAATGGTCCTTTGGAAGGACTAGTGGTTCTCACCTTGGACATCACTGAGCACTGCTTCTTCAGAGAGATCTTCCCTGACCACCCATCCCCACCCAGGCAACCTCTCCCACGAGGTCATGTTTCATCTTCCTTATTGCACTGGGCTCTCTGCCTGAGCCTTCGGCATAGGAGCAGCAGGGAGTGAGTGCTGAATGAACCCATGAGGCTTTGGAACACAATGCCTAAGCATCTGTCAACCTCAGAGGAGATCCTGTGTCCTCAGCACACGTCTCTAAAGTGAAAGTGAAGTGAAGCAAATTTCAGTTCAGGAGGCGGAGGAAGCAGGGGAGGCAAAGGAGAGGGGGTGGGGTGGGGGGTGGGTGGAAATCAAGCCTGTAGCAGGCAAGCCAAGACAGAGTTCTTCCCAGACCTATGCGCGACACTGAATCAATGGGGCCCACCCCAGAAATCAGATGCCCTTTGGCATCCATCACTTGGACATTTCTTTCAAGAAGTATTTGGAACCTGAATTTGAATGCAAACTGTAAATAAAGCCCCCGGGCTGGAACGTCTGGCACATGCACACACACGGATTGCGCAGCCAAGAAAGAAGATATCGGATACGTTTCTAATTTTCCTAATTACTTCTGTCCCTTTCTGGAGCTGTGGCTTCAAAATATTGTCACAGCCTTGTTTGTCATTTGGCTCTAGCTTGTGCACGCACGCGGGTGTTGGCTTACAGCATGCAGACAGCAGCAGGGACCTTCATGTGGCCTCTGACACCACCCCTTTAGCTGCCACGAGGGACTGGCCCTTCTCCAGGATTCCCAGACAGATTTGCTTCTTGGGATTCTTTAAACCAAAAAAGAAAATGAAAAGAAAAAAAAAAAAAAGAAGAAAACCTGAGTATCACTGATCACTCCGGGTCCTGGCAGAAAACAAAATTCACCCCATGCTTAAAGAGATGTTAACAAAGGGACTGTTTGTGGAGGTGTGGCTAGAGTTAAGGGGAGTAGGAGGGATGTTGAGGCCCCCAAAGTCGAGTCAAAACAGTAATAGTCCATGAGAATGGGAGAAGGGGAAGAACAGGGGAGAAACGCCCCAACCTCTCTCTTCTTTCTCCCCCTGATCTCCAGTTGGTGCCTCCCATTGGTGAAACCCAACCAGAAGCCAGAAGGCATTGGAGGTTCTCATGCGGTCCACGCAGGCCCGACTTCCAGGGCAGAGAATAGGGTGTAGAGTGGATCTAGGGGGCAAACGAAGAATAGCAATCATGCTCAGGTAAGGCGTTCTGGAATTAATTTGGCAATTCTGCAGTCCATCTGGGTGGAAATACTTCTTATCTTATCCCCCAAATATCTCTGGAATCCATCCACCTTTCATCTCTTTGCCACAGAGCCTCCTTCTTGGCCTTATGATATCCCCTTGTTCATCATGATCCATCCTTCATGCAGGAGCCAGAGTGAACTTCTCAGTAAGCAAGTTTACTTCTATTCCCTCATGGCTCCTCATGGCTCCTGTTGCCCTTGGGATATTGACCAAAGTCTGAACAATTGCTTTTAAGAGCCTCTGTAGTCTGACCCAGCTGGCACTCTCCCTCACCCCTTATCCCTACCCCCATCCTGCTCTGGGCACGCTGGACATGTTTCAGTACCTAGGATGTCACACTCCTTCCCATTTGGGGGTCTGTATATACTGTTGCCTCTGTCTCAATTTCCCCGATCCAGCCCTCAACTGCTTAAATCCCACGTGTCAGATATCAGCTCAAAAAGTCACTCCCTATGAATGACTTCTCTGAGGCCACACACCAGGTGATGGCTCCCAGTCAGACACTCTCTCCACCCCTGATTTGCCTTACTCCATAACTTGCTTCACAACTGTAATTAATCAATTGTGAAACTCTATGTTTATTGTCTGTCTCTTCAAAGAGACTGTGAGCTCCATGAGAACTCTTTCCATCTGTCTGTCTTACTGCTGGGTCCCAAACACACTGCCTGGCATAGTAGTACTCCACAAATACTAGCTGAATGAATGAAAGGAAGATTTCAGTTTCCAGTAATGGCTAGCTGGATTATTTGGGCCAATCCACTTTCTGAAAACAATAAAAAATGTTGGATAAAAATATATTTAGTATATTGAAAGTACCAAAGAGTTGGCAGTATAAAAGAGAGTTACCAGGCCAAAATTGAGGGTAGAAGGAATCCAGGCAGGTAAGCAAGAGGAGAAACCACTTTTGCCCCAGAGCATTTCTAATACCAACAAATTTGAGGCACTTTTTGTGCCTTGCACAATCTTGCAATCTAAGTTTTTCTCTCCTATATAGTTTAGGGAACCTCAAGCATTAAAGCTTGACTAAGTTGTGTTTGACTAGCAGTATTCCTGAATGTCCGGCAGGAGAAAATGAAAATGTGCCCTAGTGAAAGGTAACTTGTCCTAAATTCCAAAATTTTCTAATAATTTTTCAAAAACAATGAGCAGCACATAGTCAAAGATAATCAGATACATAAGAAAATAAGACAATATATAAGTGAAAACCAGAAAAAAATCACCAGAAAACATAAATACACCCTCAAAGACTTCAAATTATCAGCTACAACCATAAAAGATTGTGCATATAATGTTTAAAGAAATAAAAGATACTTAAAAATAACTGCAGGGAATGGTAATCTACAAAATGGGACAGAGCTGATTTGAAAAAGAATCATGTAAAACCTCTAGAAATAATAATTAAAAAATAACCAAAATCAAGAACCGAGTGAACAGGTTTAACAGCAGATTAAACACAGCTGAGGAGGGAATTAGCCAACTAGAGAAGAGGTCAGAAGAAATAATCATGACTGTAGCACTCAGAGATAAAAAGATAGAAAAATATAGAAGAGTGAATATGAGATGAAGAGGAAGAGAAGGTTTAGCATTGTCCCTGAAAGAGAGGGCAAAGGATAGAGATCAGAGGCAATATTTCAAGGATTAGTGGGGGGAGAATTTTCTGGAACTGATGAATGAATATTTGAAGGGAAGCACTGAACCATTTAATGGTTGTGCTTTGGTGACATTTTATCTAGCATCATGCTTCAGACAACTCAGAGCTCAAAATGTACTGATGGGAGATTTTGGACCCAGTTTGGCTATAATATTGTTCAATACCAAGTTAAATGTAGCAAAAGACACATGAAAACAAGATCAGGGAACAAAAAAAAAAAAAAATCAACTCTTGCTAGTCTGCTGCCTCAGTGATTCACCTCTGCTTTCTTCTTTAGAGCTGTGTGGGAAGCCCTGAGACAACCACAGCTGCATCCTCCCTGTTCATTCTTCCTTCCCATGGGCTGTGCTGACCAGTCACTGGGAGGTAGCAGAGTGCCATTCCCCAAGGGTCCTTCTACAGTCAGTTGGGGGTCCAGGGACATGGGTGAATGGGACGACAAAGGGCTCTCTTCCACCTGATTCACTACTGACCATGGCCTCCTCCTGGACATGGTGTCCCTTCTTTCTGATTCTGTCTTCCTGTTCCATGGCCAGGCTCTGCTCGGGACCCTGAGAGGGTGTTGTTGGAGACTTATTGGCGAGTTGACTGGCTGATGGACAGGGACTGGTCTTGGCTTGGATGGGAGGATCTGGAAAAAGGAATGCGCTGAAGTGATGGTAGAGTGTCCCTTTGCCATAGTGAAAGAAGGCCTGATGATGCCAGCAGCATCACCTTAGGGTCCTTCAACCCTAGCCTCAACATGGTGGCACCAAAGAACATTCATGCCCCTCACTGCTCAGCCCACCAGTGTCACTTCGAACCTGAATGGCAAGGATCCAGGAGTCAAATCCCAGAGGTGGGCAGAAAATTACCCAACACCGGGTCCTGCTCCCAACCCTGAGCTCTCTTGGGCAGGCGAGTGATCTGACCGGCAGGTGGGTGGTTTGTTTCTGACTCACTCTACCCTCTTGGCAGCCAGGGTCCTGGTCCTTCTCAGTGTGATGTGGGACCAGGTTCTCGTGGTTGCTGTGTTCTGGAGGGACACCCATTCATCATCTTGCCTCTGGGAATTGCGGCACACCTCTCAGACATGCTCAAACAGAGAGGCTGCCAGACCTGTGCTGGGTCACACAGCAGGTGTGTGGTGAGGCTGGGATACACATGGTCTCACGCCCCCAGTGGGTGGGGACACAGGCCCGGCCCTTGTCTAACCGGCATCAGGATCTGGGTGCTGGGAGCAGCTTCTCAGCGCAGCCTCCTGGAGCCTCCGGCCCCACCCTGGTCCTTGGGCTTACGCCAGACTTCCCCATCCCCAGCACCAGGTCTCCACCCCCGGTCACTGTGCAGTGGGGATAGCAGTCCCAGTGGCTTGTCTCACGGGGACAGCCGCCAGCTGACAGTAATTCCCTAGCTTGCAATGAGTGGAGATGGGAGTGCCATCTGGGCCCTGAACTCAGATTCGCAGCATCTCTGACATGTTATTTCAATTTCTGAAATTCTCAAAGAGGTTCCAAACAGCGGGTAGTTGATTTAATTTAAAAAATTATAAACTAAAGTAAATTAAGTTGAGGAATGTTGAGTGGAGGAGGGCTGGGAGGGGGTGTCATGGAATAAAGCCGATAATGAGAGTGTTAAGAAAACATGAGCATTCATTCCCTTAGATGGGGTTGGGGGTGAAGGGGATTAGGTTAACCCAGTGGGCACAGAGCCTAGGAGCCTGGGTTCTAATCCTGCCCCTGTCTTCTCACTGCTGGGATGGGACCTCTGATGGAACCTGCTTGGCTCTGTGACTCGAGACACCTGGCCGGGGCACGTCTCGGGCCCCCTCGCTCCTTGGTGAGTGGCTGCTCCTGGATACAGCCCCGCTGACGGAGAGGACCTGAACGGGCTGCTCTCCTTTCTCGTTTGGCTCCCACCCCCCCCACCCCAACCCCGGGCAGCACTGCCCCACATAATTACATAAACTCTGCGTCACTCAAGATGCTCATCTCGCCTCTGACACATTTCGGGCTTGGAGCCTCCGTCCCCACCTCCCCCCGGTTCAGCGGGCCTGGCCCATGACTCATGCCCCCGCCTCTCCGAGTTGAGACGGCTCCTCAAACCCAGGAGGCCGGGGCCTCGAGGAACTTGGGAACGGCTCATCGGGGGACACTTTTCCGGCCCCTCCTGGGCCTGAAAGCTCCTCCAGGCCAAGCTCACAATCAGCCCAAGTCTATCAGCATGGGGCACATTCCTGCTCGCCCGTGCCCACCCAGCCCTGCTCTCCTGGCTACCTGGAGTGGCCCCTGCCAGGGCCTGTTCTCTCTCCTTTCTGCTGCCCTGCACCCCGCGGACCCGGGTCTGGAGAAGCGGGGATTTAAGGCGCTCCCAGCCCCACTCAATGCCCCGTGGCCCTGCAGGTATCATACACTGCTTCCTGTGCTTGAGCGGGAAAGCGGGGGTGGCTGAGCGCTGCCTCCCTGCTCTGCTTGAGGAGTTTGCTCATTAACTAGGAACCTTCTTTTGGCGGCACTCCTGGCAGTGAAGGGTGGAGCAGGGCAGGTTTCCCCAGCTCTTGCCCCTGGAGAAGCTTTGGCCCAGGTGCCCTGCCATCTGCCCTTGTGTCCCCTCCTCGGCCCTTCCAAGACCCCAGGAATGCCCCTATTTGTCTGAAGCCCACCCCACAGAGCAGAGGGCAACCTCTCTACTCTTTCTCTGGGACCCAAATGGCCCAATGGGGGCTGGAGGCAACAGGCGTGAGGGGCTTCCCTCCCCCACCACAGCAGAGGCCTCCTGCTCCCCTCTCAGCACCCCGGGATAGCACTGCTCTCCAAGTGGAAGGCAGATGGTGGGGACGCCTGTGGGATCAGGGCTGTCAGGATTTGGAGAGTCCCAAATGGGGACCAAGCAGTGGGTGTCATCTGGGATCATGCACTTGTATCAAGGACCTTTCACTGTGGGATCTGTGTCTGCTCACGGGGTGCCCTGGCCAACTCTGCGGAGGGGAGGGGAGGGTTGGACCCCCCTGTCAGCCTTCAAGGTCACCGGCAAGAGTAAGTGTTTTCTGAACAAATGAAAACCACCTTTTGGGAACATCTAAGCTGCATTAAAATGACATCAGTGATGATGGGGTGATTCTGGTTCAAGGTTTTCACCCTAAACTCTCCTTCCACCAGAGTTCTTTGGGATCCTCTGTCTGCAACCCGCCCCCCACCTCCCCACCCCACCCCACCCTGTCTCCCCAGCTCTGCCTCTTTCACCTTTCACAACCTGACGCCTCCAGTGCCTGTTTTGCATAAAAGGAAATTGAACCTCAGAGAAGTTAAGAGACCTGGCCAGGGCCACACGGGCAGTAAAGAAGCAAAGCCAGGATTCGGATGGGGCCGCCCGATGCCTGCCGGGCACAGTCTCTCTCCCCGGGAATGGAAGAGATCAGAAACTTCCACTCATCACCCGGGAACCTGCGTCCTTCCTCCAGAATCCAGCTCAGCACACACTTTCCACAGGTGCCATTTCAGAGCTGGGTTCATCTGCTCACTGAGAGCTTGAAGGCCTACTATGTGCCGGGCCCCAGCAGTGGCCCCTAGCCCCACTCGCACTTTTAGTGGTCCCAGGCGCATGGCATGCCATGCTCAGTCCCACATCTCTTGCGCCTTCAGGTTCTTTTGGGATTTAAACCCTCTGTCCTGTGGACTCCTGGGCTGGGGCCAATTAAACTGCTGCCAGGTAGGGCAGATTCCCTATAAATCAGTGGGAATGTGGTCACACAAATTTTAAATATCAGATTAAAATCAAATTAGTGGGAAAATTTGGAACAAATTGCCTTCAAGTACAGTGAATGAGTCTATTTTTAAAATGTTGCCGCACCAGGCAGAATAGTGAAGCAAACGCATTTCCTAACAGCGAGCAGACATTGTGTTGGGAGTGATTTGTCATGCTTAGTCACTGTAATTGCTCTACCAAAACTCAGGAATCAAATAAAACGTGTTTGCAAATTGTAAATCACTCAACGAGGCTACTCCCGGCGGGTCCTAACCTGATGTCGAAGGTCACGGTGGCTCCTTCTGGAGGGACCCGTGCAGGGCATACCCCCCGCCCCGACACCCCCTTGTCCCAGTCCTTCAGGCAGGGCCTTGCCCATCAAGTCCTCCTGAGCCCATTGCCCAACGTACCCCGGGGAAGGCTGCAGTAAATCAGCCGCATTTCCTCATCAGCGAGAGGGGCAGGACCTTCCTGGAGGGTGTAGGGGTGGGAGGACGCTGGGGACAGTGCTCTGGTTGGCTTGGGGGCCAGGGCACACTCAGAGAGGCTGCCAGGGCTGGAGCAGGGAAGGGATAGGGGCTGCTGTAGGAGAGACTTTCTGGTGAGAGGTTGGGCTGCTCCTTGCAGAGGAGCCAAATGCCTTCAGATATGAAGGCGCAGGGCATGCTGAGATGGACTTCTTCAGGCCGGCCGCGTCCCTGGGAGGCACTCCCTGAACCTATGCCGCCGTATTTGGCCACTGGTGTCCTTACCCTCTGGCCATCTTCCCTCAATAACCAGCTTGACATTCACCCTACAGTGTGGATAAGACCGGAAAAACCTTTCAAGCAGAAAACCCGTGGTCCCAGAGGCCCCGCAGCAGCTTCGGGGTACACGGCACTGCCTCGCCTTTCCCTCATCCCTTCCCCTCTCCAACAATCCAAACTCCTCCGGGTCCACCGGCCCCCCTAGAGCACAACCATCTTTCCGGAGCTGGGAGGGAAGCCAGTCACACAAAGGCCTTGAGAACCACCGAGGACCCTGCGGACCACCTTTCTTAAGACTCTTACATTTTAAGAGTAACTTTGTAGAAGCAACAGTGCAGCTGCAGTAGGGTGCCAAGGTGGAGATTCATTTCTGGCGGCCTTGTGTTGTTTCCTGCAGTAGGGAGCTCTGGTCCCCAAGCCCCTGCCTGGCAGCTCTTTAGGCCAAGAATGGAAAGGAGAGGATGAGGTTGTCTCTTAAAGAAGAGCGGTCCAGGCCACCCCGACACTATTTTCTGGTGGTGTTTGGTACAGGCAGTGGATGTGGGCACGGTAAATGAAGAGAAAAGGCGCCTTGGGAAGCCCTACACCCAGGGAGGCCTGTTTCCAGTGGGTGGGGCCAGAGGACTAGAAAATAATAAATAAAAACAAAAGTGAAGAGAAGCAAAGCCCTTGGGTGCCAAAAAGGGGCTGGTCGAGGCCGCAGCTGCCTGAATAATGGGTTCCACGTTTGTCTGGCTCCATCTTTGCCGCGACCGCGGCCAGAATCCAGGCTGCACAGTGGGCCTGGCAGGGACTGGCGGGGAGAGGCTGGCGGGGGCCAGACCTCGGGCAGACCCTGGCGATGGCCCCTTCCCGGCTACAGCCTGGCTGTGCTGTCCCTGCGAACTCCCGTCCCGGCACTGCCACAGCACAGCACCCGCCCTCCCGTCCCCCTTCTGCGGCTCCTGGGTCCCTGCCGGCCTTCACAGATTGTTCGCGTTATTAATGCTATTTCCCAGAGATTCCATCTGGCTTTTTAATTGCTCTGGGATGGGGCTAGGATGCTTTGATAGTGAATTGGTATCTTTCCTATGTCTCTGCTTACGTCAAATGCTCCGTCCACGGAGAGGGGTGTGGAGGAGGTGGAGGGGTCCTGGGAGAGGGGGAGGGAGCACAAGTCTTTTCACAGAATCAAGAAATATTTTTCAAGGTGCTGGTTGTTCAGTTTTAATTAAAGAAAAAGAAAAAAGAAAGGAAAGGAAAGTCTCCTTCCACCCGGCAGCAGAGGAAAGAAACTGAACGGGACATGGCTGCCACCCAGGCAAGGGGCCCTGCCCCATGCCTGTGGGTGTCCCTGGAGAGGCCTCTTGGCTCAGCAAGGTAAGGGTCTCTGTGCCCTCTTGACCTTCACTGAGTGGCCTCCCGCTTCCTCTCCCCGCGGCCCCCGCCCCTCCCGTGAAGTCAGCAGCCCACGAAGGAGGCCTGACAGGCTCCTGCCTGGGACCTGGGACGGAGGGGCCGGGAGGCCTGGGAGGGGCAGACGCTCCTCCCCAGTTCCAGTTGCTCATGGCAGGTGTCAGGACCAAACCCCGTCTTCACCAGATTCCCAGGCGATCTAAAGATAAGCGTAACATCCGTGACAGCACTAAACCACCAGGAGTTATCTGCGGGTAAAGGAGTTGCTTCCCTATTGCCCTCCTTCCCCGGAGGCTGGCTCCTTTGAGCACAGCTGTCAGGGGCACCCAAGCTCAGGGGTGGCCCAGTGAGGGGGATGAGTTCCCTACTCTCAGGTGCCACCTTTCGTGGGGAGAATGGTGCAAGGCAGAAGCATCCAGGCATTTGAGACAAGGCCTCACCAGGTCTAGGATCAAAGCCACTGCCTCCAGGAAGCCTTCCCTGGTAGCCCCTATTCACCCCATCATCACACTTGTCACACTCAACCACATCTTCAGGCCACAAGACTGTGAGCTCCACAACAGCAGAGGTCAGTTCTGCCTGCTCCCAGCTGAATGCACTGTCCTTGGCACACAGTAGGATTCCAATAGATACTTGGGGTACACTCAGTGCCAGGCTCTTGCAGTGGTTCTTCATGAAGGCTGTAGTCAGGAGGGAACAGCGGGTGGCAAGGGGAAGTTCTCCCTAGGAGATCTCTCGTGCTAGGCACCGCCTCCTCCTGCAGGAGGGCTGCTCTGTCTCCTGTGGACCATGCTGGAGGTTCCACCAGCTGCACCCCTTTCCGGGGGCTGGCTGTGGTTGGATGGGTCCTTGAGGAAGCCTGCCCCGGACCTCAGGATCAGCAGTGGGAGGGAGTGTCCTGTGCGCTGACAGCTTTGAAAGAGGAACCCCCCAAAGGGGCAGTGGGAGGGGAGGAGGAGGGGGGAGGAGAGGAAGAAGGGGGGGGAGGGAGGGGAAAGCAGTTCCTCCCCCGCTCATCCTGGGACCTGTTCTGGGGGCAAAGGGGGAAGCCCAGGATCAGCCCCTCAAACAAGAAAAACTGGAATCAGCGCTGAACTCCGAGAGGGTTGGCTGGGTGTACTAGCAAGCCGCGGCCTGCCCCAGGCCCCTGGGCGGGCAGTACAGCTCTGCATCCTCGGTTCCCAGGGCGCGGGGCAGGCCGCCGCCTCCTCAGAGGGCTCGTGGCCTGTCCTCTGCCACGGGCGCCCATGGGTGAGGAGGCGGCAAGGCACAGGATGCAGAGGGCGGGAGGTGGGGGTGGGAGGAAAGGGTGGGGGCAAGGTGTCCCTGTTCACCATGCAGGCAGGTAAACCTAAAGCTTGCAGCCTTTATAAATGAATGTTATTTCTTGAAAATGCCCCCATCGCCGCTGGCATGTGCTGCCAGCAGCGCAGTGAACACTCTCGGGGTGGAAACAAGAGGCAAATAGCGTTTTACTCTTGAAGAGGGTAAAATCTGAAGGCCAGGCCGACCTCTGGGCTACTTCCTCCCAAGCCCTGTTATTTCAGGACTGAGGGCGCGCCTCCCTTGGTTGGCTGCCGCTGCTGCTAAGGGGGTGCTGGGGTTCCTGTCCTCACCAGGAAGCCGTCGGAACGGAGGTCTCATTAGGAGTCAGCCTCCCGCTTGGTGCAGCCTGGTCCCTGTTGGGAAGCTAATGCAAGCCTTGGCTCCTTGGCAGGGGGTCTGCGGGGAGGGGCTAGACAGGCAGTAGGAGGCAGCTCCGGGCCCCTGCGGGCTGCTGTGGCTCTCCCTTCCTGGGGTGGGTTGGCTGGAAGGGTGCACAGCCTTCAGGCTGCCTCCCCAGGACATCACTGGAGTAGGCTGCACCCACATGGTCCAGAGAAAGTGAGAGGGGAATGTTCTTACCAGTCAGGGCCTCTTCCTGCAGGCTCAGGGGCCTGCCAGAGGCCGGGGGCAAAGGTGGGTGTTCAGGCTGCTTTAGAACTGGAGCTGTGAGTGATCTGGAAGTGTGTGTGGCCAAGGGGCGTCTGGGGCCTGGAGCTGCTGGGCCAGGCCTGCCCAATTCTAGAAGGGGCGAGCAAACCTCCGCTGAGAGCTCCCTCTCCAAAATCCCAGAAGCAAATGAGAGGCCCTCCACAGTTTTAGGGACCTCAGCCAGGACCCCAAGACTCCTTCCTTCGAAGAAGAAGAGACTCACTGTCCTTTGGGCTCTGGGTATTCTCAGCTTGGAGTCTTGTCCTCCCCCAGCCATTGCTTTGCCTTGATTGGGAGAAGTCACCTTAAGGTAAAAAGGGGCTCAGGATCAACAAAGAACTAACGAAAGTCAGGATCTCAGCCAGAGAATACGCGGTGATTGTTTACAAATGTGACCTGGCTCATAAAAAACCTTGGAAGGAGCTCTTTCTGGTTTTAAAAAGACACCAAAATTCACTTTGATATGTTTATATTATAGATATAATACATAAAACATCGAACACAAAACTCTACGTTCTCCCCAAAAGAAGAGAACCAAACTGTCCTTCCCTGCCCCAACCCCCCCGAGGTCTGTGTTCCCAGTCTGTGCGTGTTGGTTGGAGACCGCCTCCCTCCCAGACCTGGAGCCAGGGCCCCTGGGGGCACAATCCTGTGGCCAGCCTGGGCTGGAAAAAGCCCCCACAGGGACTGAGTCGGCCAGAAAGGACGGAGGCCCACCACCACCACCCCAGGAAAGCCGAGGGGGAAAAGGGGAGCCCACCTCACCTCACTGGCCCCACGGGAGGAAAAGCAATCCCAAACCAAAAGGAAAGAGAGCCTCGGACCCTCCCCCACGCTGCTGACACAGAGTCTCATTTTGGCAAGTATCTGAGCAAACCAAAACAAAACAAAACCCAAATAAAATGGTGGTTTAGCATAGAAGTGCACATCCACATTGCACAAGGCACCGCTGGGACGCAAAGAGGCCAGATGCAAGTGTTGATATCGGCTGATAAAGCAAAATATTTGGAAAGTTCTCAGGACTCCGGCCCTCTGGGATGGACTGAGTGTGCTTCAAGTTCATATGGCAATGCTGGCGACATCCAGCCAGGGTAGGCTGAGGCTCCCAGGGTCTCTGCAGCCCCCATCCCCACCCCAGAGGAAGCCCAGAGGTTTGCCTCTTCCACCAGGCTACTGCTCCCACAAACACATGTCCTTATGGCTGACCCATGGCTCAACTTTCTGGTCTGGCTGTGGAAGGGTGGGGAGGTGTCCTCTTCCCACTGGTCACTTGGTGACCCCCATCTCAGGGAGCCTTGCCAGGGGAAGCCCAGCCTGTTGCAGGCTCATAGGGAGAGGCAAGGAACAAGGGACCCTCCCCCTTCATGTAGAACTAGGGGAGCAACCTTGGGTTGAAAATCCCCAGTCCCTGGGTTTCTTTCCTCTGTAAGAAGAGGTACTATGGGGAGGCTGGGCTGGTTTGTCAGAATCTGCTCCCTGAAACTTCCTCCCGCAGTGGGCCTGCTGCAGCCTCCAGAAGGCAGCAGGAATCCTCCCAACAAAATGGCAAGGCACGTAATTGCTCCCCCTACTCCGTAGGAATCAGAGCCGTGAGTTTTCGTTTCCAAGGCACAAGGTTATTCCTTAATACTAGAATTGCCCGGCTCCCGGTTCAGCCTCACTGCGCGTCTCTTGCACCGGGAAGCCACTGCCCGACCCCTCTCTCAGACGCACCGAGCCCGGCGTAGAGGACGGGGGTGGAGGGGACACGCGGAGCAGACCAGGCTTTCAGTCTACACCGGAATCACC
This sequence comes from Tamandua tetradactyla, assembly GCF_023851605.1. Classification (NCBI taxonomy): domain Eukaryota; kingdom Metazoa; phylum Chordata; class Mammalia; order Pilosa; family Myrmecophagidae; genus Tamandua; species Tamandua tetradactyla. Next base: position 33,545,730 of record NC_135342.1, on the reverse strand, counting down.
TAGTCCTGGCTTGCGCGGCTCGGGCCCCCTTAGGGATCCGGCGACCCGAAACCACTCTTCCCTGGTCCCCGCCAGGGGCCGGCCTAGGGCGGTCCCGCCGCCGCGCGCCTCACGCGCAGTTGCCCATGGCCTTTACCAGGGAGCTCTCGGGCAGCTGGCGGAAGATGCCCCGCAGAGTGTCCAGTTCGCGGCTCAACTGTTCCACCCGCTTGCGCAGGCGGTCATTGTCACTGGTCAGCTCCAGCACCTTCTGCTGCGTCTCCACGTTGCGCTGCTTGGCCTTGTCGCGGCTCTTGCGCACCGCAATGTTGTTGCGCTCGCGCCGCACCCGGTATTCGTTGCTGTTCTTGTCTACCGACTTCTTGGCCTTGCCCGCGCCGCCGCCCGTGCGGAGGTCGGGGTGCGCGGCGGCCAGCCCCTTGAGCGCGCCGCCAGGGCCGGGTAGGCCCGCGGAGCCGAGAGCGGGCGCTGGGTGCGGGCTGGGCACGGGCGTGGGCGGCGGCGTGGGGTGGCCGGGCTGCAGGTGCATGGTGGTCTGGCCGCAGTGAGCGATCTGGAACTGCAGGTGCGGGGCGGCCAGGTGTGCGGACGGCGGGTGCGAGTGCGGCGGCGGGGGCGGCGGCGGCGGCTGGTAGGGGAAGAGGCCAGCCAGCGCCAGCTGCTTCGCCTCGTCCTCCTCGCGCGGCTCCTGCTTGATCACCAGCGGCCGCAGCGCCGGCGCCCCGACGCGCTCGTACAGGGGCTCCAACCTTCCGTCCAGGTAGCCGGCCGCCGCGCAGCCGTAGCCGGGAGGGGGTCCGTGCGCTCCCCCGGGCATGACTGCGCCGCCGGGGCCCGCGGGGGCGCCCGGGTAGTCGTAGTCGCCGCCGCCGCCCACGGGGGCCGCGGCCGCCTTGGCCTTCTCCTGCTGCCGGCTGTGCTGGAACAGGTCGGCCAGGAACTCGTCGTTAAAGGCGGCCGGGTCGATGTAGGCGCTGATGTCGATGGACGTCTCGTGTTCGCAGATACCGCCCAGAGGCTCTAGAGCGGCAGGTTGAGCTGGGGGCTGCGCGGGGCCCGGGCCCCGGGGAAAACCGAAGGCGGCGCTGCCAGGCGCGTGCGGGGGACTCTGGAGGTGGCTGCTCATCGGGGGCCGCGGCTCCGCCTCGTAGAAGTCGGCCGACTCCATGGGGGAGCTAGAGTCCTCCCGGCATGGCGAGCCTGGGCGCCTCCAGCCTGCGCGGGACGCCGCTGCCGCCCACCCGGAGTCCCTACTCGCTGGCGCCCGCGCAACTCCCGGTCGCGAATGGCCAGGCCTGCGCGGGCTCCGCATTTATACCGACCCGGGTGGCGTCGCCCTCTAGTGCCCAAACTAGCCTCTGACCACCGGCGGTGGCGGCGCGGCGCCTGCCGGGTCTTAGCGCCGCCTCTCCTGGGGCGGTGCGTGGGGTCGGAGCAAAGCGCTGGCTGCCAGAGGCCGCAGCGCAACGCCCACTGACTCCGGCGCTGCGAGCTGAACAATCCTGGGCGCGCTGGGCCAGATCCCGGGACGGTCTGTTGCCCCCGCACACACGTGGTCGGCTGCGGGGTCCTGCCCTCCGCCTCCCCAAGGCACCCACTTCCAGCCAATTGCCAGGGAACCCGGGATCACCCACAGGGGCCGCGCCGGGGGATGGAGGGCGAGTCTCGGTCTCTGAGCTACCGTGGTGCAGACTTGCTTTAAAAGGAGAAATAAGTCCCCAGAAGGGGTCCGCGCAGAGTGGGAGCACAAGGACGCTGTTTCGGAAGCGCCGCCACGCACAGCGCCGAGCGGAGAGACCGAAGAAAGAGGTCCAGGGGCGATGACCCTGTGTCTTCCACCTCTGCCCTCCAGGCGACCTCTCCGATTCCGCGCAGAAGCACCTCTCCACCTCTCCATGGCTCGGGGTCCTCCGGTTCTGTTCAGCGCCGCAGCGCCGGGCGCTAGGACCCGCGGGGAGCGGAGGGTAGGGGAGGCGGTCGCGGCCTGGGAGCCCGGAGGACCGGGCCGGTCGGTCTGCCAAGGCTGGAAAAGTTTTTATTTTCAATCTCTTTTCCGGGCCCCAGCGCGAGGGTTGCAAGACACGCGGGGCCAGCGCTGCTATTAGGCACAAAGCCGCCAAACTGTCCCCGAGGAACGGACGGGCGGCGCTTGGGGCAGGCAGAGCTGCACTCCGAGACCAGGGTCCCGAGGTGGGGGTGAGAGGGAAGGTGGGCAGGTGCCGCGTGGGGCCGGAGGCCGCTGCTTCCTGCCCCCATTCCCTGTTCAGGTGGGCGGGAGCAGGCGCTTGGAGGGAGCCGGGGCCTCGGAGTCTCCAAGCCGGGGGCTCCGGGTTTGAGCACCCACGGGGACACCCCGCTCGGTGGACCGTAAGGCGCGGACTCCGGGGCCCAGGCACCGAGTCCCCAGGATCCTGGAGGTCGAGATGGCCAGAACTCGGCGCCACCCCTGCGGCCGCTCACCTCCCCAGCTACATGGCGTCCCGAGCGTTTTGTCCTGGGATCGCCCCGGCGGCCTGGCGCGGGGCTCGTGGGCCGGCCGAGTCAATCCTGCACCGCGCCTCGCGGCTTCTTGGGCTGAAGCACGGCGTCACCTGGGTGCTGGTTTAAGGTGCGCCTGCCTGCGCATCTCGGGGCCGCTCAAGTTAAGGCCCCATCCCAGATCAGATAGCGGCTTTTCAAGGCCCAAGAAGGCGCCCCGACCTGCCCCGGGAACCCTTCAGCTGGTGCAGCGCAAAAACGCGGCGGGGGAGGCCCGCACTTCCACTGGTCACAAAAAAGACGCGACTTCGGCTGGCGAACACGCACTGCGCTTTAATCATTTTCTATTCAATATATTCCCACTGAGTAATGGCCCAACTGCTTCATTTAGGGTCTAAAGCTCACAAACTAAGATATCTTGAGCTTGAAAGCTTTGCAATTGAGGGTGTAAAAAAGACACTAAATATCTAACCTGGGGGGAGCCGAGTTGCTGCCCTCTGAGTCAGGTGCAAGACCCATTTTGACATAGTACCTTTCTGCAGACCTGGAGAGAATCTGAAAACACGGAGTGGGATTTTCCTTTATTCTGCAGGGCTCATGACTTCTCCCAGAGCAGGAACTCAATAACAACCACAAAAGAAGGACAGTGGGTGGCGCAGAGGGAGGTGATGCCACCACCTCATCCACAGAGTTGTTGTGTCCTGTGCAGGCAGCAGGAATTTATCCTTCCAGAACTGGAAGAAATTGAAGAGAGTTCCAGAGCTGGGGGAGCAGGAGGACAGAGACTTGTCCAGGCTCCAGTGAGTCCGTGCAGGTGAGAGAGGTGTGGCTGGGGCTCCCACTCCAGCTGGCAGCATCTCCTCCAACTGGACCAGAACGTCCTGTTAAGGCCTGCCCTGCACGAGGGGCTGAGCATCCATATGAGAGGTGGTCCTCTCCCTACCTCTCCCACCCCCACCCCCAGCTCACAGTGTGATAGGAGAGAAGAGTTTACAGGGGAGGTGACACTGGAAGAGCCCAGGAATGGCGAGGTATTCATCATTTATGCATCCAACATCTAAGGGCCCTGCACTGGGGCAGCACTCTGAGACACAAGGGGGATTAAAGGATGTGCTGTGATAAGAGCACCTTCTACCCTGGGGAATGTGGAGCTCTGGAGGAGGTGGTGGCTAACTTTGTCTGGGGATCATGTGGCAGTGGGCCTTTGTGCTGCACCTTGAAGGATGAGCGGGAATTTGCTGGAAGGATAAGGGAGGAGGGAAGGGCAGGTGCAAAGGTGGAGGGACTGCTAGTGCATGGTGTGGCTTGGTAACAAAGGACAAGCTCTTTGGGCAGTTGGAGTGTGGGGCGCTTGTGTGTGTGTGTGTGTGTGTGGGAGGGGGGTGAAGGGGGAAGGGTGGCCGAGATAAGCCTGGATCTCAGACAGCTGTGTTGATGACTCCAGGTGAAGGAGTTTGGACCCTGTCTCACAGGCTTTCCTCCACCAGTTTTTAGCAGGGGAGTGCCCTGGTCTGATTTGGGTTCCTAAAAGGCCACTCTGACAGGGAGTGGAAAGGGGAGACTTCATCAGAGCCAAAGGATGGAGGTGTGAGCTGAAGCCCCCTGTCAGGGATGGAGGGAAGAGCTGGCAGGATATGGGGTTCAGGTGGGGTCTGATACATATGGAATGCAGGGAAAAGGGGAGGACACCTGCCTTCCTTTTTTGTGCTTTTGGAGGAGAGGGCCATGGCCTAGAAACAGCGGCCAACATCCACTTGCCAGATTCTAGTCTTTCCTTGAGGTCTAAGGGAATGTCTTGGCACAAGGAGGAAGCGGTTCAGAAGGTCAATGGTGGGTGCCAGAGCGGGCTGGCCAGATGCTCAGAGGTGAGGGGGTACCCAGGGGCCTGAGGTAGTGGTGTCCCAGAGCTGCCCAAGCTCGGGAAGAAGCTGGGGAGGCCCCAGGGGTGGGGGAGCCACTTTCTATGGGAGGCACAGAAGGGGGTATGTGGGTGGGGGGCAGCCTGATAGACTCTGCAGTCAGCAACTGGAATATACCTGAACAAGCTCTGGCTTTACTTTTTTTTTTTGCATGGACAGGCATGAGGAAACGAATGGTTTTACTTTTTACGAAGGAGAAAATCAGCAACAGAAATGACAATGCATTTGATAGGTGTGAATTGTGCTGCTGACAGCTCCCCTGCTGGTGGAGGGCAGGCCAGGTTGTGGACAGGCCAGGTAAGGAGAGGGTGAGCAGGAGTCGGCTCTGCAAAGTATGTCCTGAGTTCTGGGTATTCCTGGATGAGGCCTTGTTTCAGAGTCCCGAAAAACTCTTAACTAGTTTGAGGAGATCAACAAGGCCCTTGGAAATTTTTGTTTTGACTCACCCTTCCTAGTCCAATGCACACAAGAGAATTAGTACATAGTTTGAAAACTGATCAGATTCCAAAGAACAAAAACGGAACTAACCCTTCCAATTTAGTTTTCTAACTTTATCTTAAGCTAAAGTGTGGATGTAAGATGCATCACTCCAAAGCATGACTAATCAAGATAAGATAAGGGCCAAAAGCTATGATTTTCAGGCACAGTTTCAATGATTCAATAGAATACACTCCAAGACCTTTCTAAAGCTTAGGCCAAACAAACTGTTAATTTTTACATAAATGCATTTGCAAATGAGTTATCTTCTAATTGACTTAATGTTTTAGGTATTGATGGTTAAAGAGTGTGGGCCCAATGGACAATCAGCCACAAAACCAGTGTTTCTTATCAAGAGCCTCCCTACCCTTGGAGAAGCCTTTCTTATCACACTTTAGCTTACATATCCTATCTCTCCAGGAGGCCCAGTGGTTTGGGGGGGGGGGGAGGTTCCTCAGACTGGGTTAAAACCCCTGCTTCATCATTTACTAGCTTGATGACCTTTGGCAAGTTACGTGAATTTCACTGAGCCTCCATTTTCTTCTCTGTAAATCAGGGACAATAATTTCATTTTAGGGTCATCGAAAGGATCAGGGAGAATGTATGTGTGGAGGCCAGTTCCTGGCACACTGTAGCTGTTTGCTTGATAAATAAAACACTGGTTGTCTTATTCCTCACCCTTTTAGGCTCTCCACAAACACAATTCTGAGGTTCTATTGCAGTGTATTAGGGCACTGTTCCAAGGCTTATTCCAAGGGCTCTAAGGCAAAGCACCTGGAAATTGTGATGCTCTTTGCAGAATATTGTGAAGCACAATTAAGCCCATCCTCATGAGCTAAACATGATCGAACTGGGTGCAAAAGGACAATATTGTATGCCTGCTATATGAAATCACAACCATGAGTGCTTGCAAAAAACCCATGCCGTCAAAATCACGAGAATCCACGGTTTCCAGCTTTCTGTTAATATAATACATCTATATGATGTACTTGTGGCTTCTTTTGTGGTGGCTATTGTTCTTGTTTGGTTATTTTACATGCTTGCAACTGTTAGCGGAGAAGTAGTGACGGATGCCAAAGATTTCAGCAAAAGGAAATAGAGTCAAAATTTGAAAGTCAGAAAATCCTATCCACCGTCTTAATTTCGTTTAGCAAAATGGGAAAAGCCTATTAGTCTCAGTAGGTGGCAAACGCCTTCGTTAGATGATGGAGCCCAGAACTCCCCGTCTACGGCATGAGAAGCCCTGCATGCGGTAGCTGTGGGCAGGCCTGGCCTGCACATTTTTTGGGCTCTGGGACAAGAGTACAAGTGGCAGCCCACACACCATCTGTTTAAATATTAAAAGTTACCAATCAAACTAAGAAACTGTTAAATAAAATATGTTTAGCTTCCTGCCTTGACGAAGATATCTTCATCATGTCCTAGAAGGCCAGATTTAAGTTTAGAACTTGGCCCTGGATCACGGTGGGGGGAGAGCTAGCTTCCCTCCTACTCTTCCCACTCCCTGCTCCAGCCCCCCCACCACAAGGATCCTCCATCAGGCATGTGTAGATTCCCAGTCTAAGGGCTCCAACTCTGTTCATACCTCTGGAAATGGGCACCCCTGGGTTAGGGGCATGCTCACAGCAAGCACCCTGGTAAAGGGGCCCACCTAGACCCCGGGGATTCCTCAGCTAGCACTGAGAGGAGGGAGTGGGCAGCAGAGGCCCTGAGTGAGGCCCTTTAATGTGGGGACCTGTCTAAGGGTGGCACTGGGGCCACTCCAGGCCCTGGGCTGGTCAGTTCTCATCCAGTGCAAGCAGGAGGCCTCCTGGCCCTGCTTCTATTGGAGGACACGAAGGTCAGCAACAATCTCAAACCATACGCTCCCAGTTCGTCCTTGCATTCCATCTTGCCGCAGCCCCACCGTGCTCTCTCCCCTGAATCACTGCAACAGTCTCTAGCCCCTCACCCCCGCTAGGATGTCAGCCCCACAAAGGCAGGGACCTTGTCTGTCCTGTTCTGCTGTATTTCCAGAGCTAGAGCAGGCCTTGACCCATGGAAGAGGCTTAAATATTTACTGATTGTACACAGAATGGATTCTGTTGGAGAAAATTACTACCTGGCCACCCACCCTTCCAGAACTCAGCTTGATCCCAGATCTTTGGGGTGGCCCCATAGGATGGCAGGGAAGACCATACCCCCTTGGGTCAAGGCTTCCCAGAGCAGGCATAATCCAGGGCTTTCGGAAGCTGTTCTGGTCGAGACTGCCAGGTTCTGGAGAGCTAATTCGGGCAGATGTGGCTTCCTGGCACTTGGCTTGGCTGCCCAGCTGAAAATCACCCCCTTCTCTGGGGAGATGCAGCTTGGCCAGGATGCAAGACTTGTGGAGTGGAGGCCTCCTGAGAGGGGCTCCTTTGTGCACAAACTGTTCAGCCCCTTGAGGCAGCTCTGATGTGCTCCTGCCACCTTGGCTTTAGAGCATCCCCTATCTGTAGGCTACTGCTGGAGAGTGTCCCAAGAGAGCCAAATTAGTCCTTAGGTGTGGCCAGACACAGATCCACTTGGGAAAGCTTGCTTGCCTTTGAACAGGCTCAAGTGGGAGGCAGGGGCTTCTCCTGCAGGTAGAGTTGACAGAACTCTCTAGTCAAGGGACTGGGTAGGGATCCTTGGAGCTCAGTCCTGGCCACCACCATTCTGACCCTATTCCTTCTTCTTCTGCATTCCAAATGCATCTTTAAAAACAGATAGAGAGGAAGGAAGGAAGGGGAGGAGGAAGGGAGGGAGGGAGAGAAGAAGGAAGGAAGGAGGAGAAAGATAAAAAGAAAGTGAGAAGGAGGAAGGCAGTGAGGGAAGAAACCTAAAGAAGGTGGAAAGCCAAATCTTGAAAATTAAAACAAGAGTTTTTAAAGACCAGTTGCATGAAGGCTGAGTGTAGTCCTCTTTCCTTGTGATCATGCTCAGTTCCCCCAAATCTAAGCCCCTCAACACAGTCCCCTAAAATGCAGACATGGCAGCTATAGAAGAAATGAGGTGCACCCAATGGGTTACTTTAGATGCTCCCCCAAACTGTATCTGTTCTAGCCGGTTGGTTGGGGCTTGATTCTTTGGGAAGGGAGCCATTGTCAGGCCCTAATATGGTTTCTGTCACCATGTCAGCTTTCAGATGGCCATGCGACTGGCAAAGGTTACCACCCACCATAAAGTCCTAACTAAGAAAACAACAAGTTGCAGGACAGATATTGCTTCCACTTTTTGTAAAAAAAAAAATTCTTTAAATATGTATTTCTTGGTGTATAGAAAGCCACCGAGAGGAATCCAAAACCAGCTGTTAACAGTGGTTCCATCTGTTAATAGTAGGAAACAGGACAATTTGCACTTTTTACTTTATATGCTAATGAATAGTGGAGTTTTTAAATGAATGAGTATACATTTATTACTTTTATAACTTTATAAATCATGAAATATTCTGTCACCTTATTTTATAGTTTTATGATTTGATAGTTTTCCAAACTATGAAATTTTTAAGCCACCTTAATTTATTCTACAAATATGTAATGCCACAATGGGTTGAATAATTTTGTAAATAACTTCAAAATGCTTTTCATTGGCCATATTTTTCAAATAAAAATGTCTGAAAACATGCTCTAAGAATTGGTTGGTTTCTAATTTGTGAATTTGCTCATATGAAAACTGGTAAAAGGATATAGACACTTAATGATATACAGTTCTACATTTAATAGCTCATGTTTATTTTACAAGAACACAATCTCATTTATTTGTATATGATGGCTGTCTCCAAATCAATATGAAAGTGAATTACAAAAAGTTATAAATAATAGAGGAAAGATGAGCAAAACAGAGAATTTACTTTAAAAAAAATTAAATGCCAGTGGATTTTAAACGTGTTTTAAAGTGTTGATACTCTGAATAAGAGATATACAAATTAAAACGATGCCAGTTGGACAGATAAAGATGAAAACATTTGATCTTGTGCTGTACTGATGGGTTGGGCACACCCTAGGATTATATATTGATACAACCTCTTTGGGAAACAATTTAGCAATACCTATCTAATTTCAAAGTGTTATTTGTCGTTCACTTTGCAATTCCACTTGCAGAAACTTAGTGCATAAGCTCACATAAGCACACAAAGAGGTACTTAAAGGGTATTGACCAGCGTATTATTAATAACTGCAAGAGCCTGGAAACAACCAAATGTCTGCCTATTAATAGAAGACTGATTAAACAACTTCAAGACCACTGGATAAAAATCCTCTGTGTCCCTGTTAAAAAGGAGGAAGAAAGTTTGTATGAATGAGTATGAAAAGAGCGCTGTCATATGATGATATGAAACACACACAATTAGCGTGTATAACATGCTTTCCATTTATGTAAATAGAAGGGGAGGGCTACACGTATGCTTCTCTATGAGTAGACTGTGTCTGGAAGTGCATCGAAGGGGATCTGTGAGGAGCTGAACTTGCAAATAGGGGTGAGAAATGTTTATTACAAATTCAGATATATAAACTAATTAAACAGTAATTATGTAACATGAAATCCAAAACATACGATTGCTATATATATCCAGGAAACACTAGACAATGTGGTAATGAGAAAGGGATGTAGTTTAGTTTTTATATACTTGAACAGAACTATATGGACTATAAAAGCCTAAACAATCCTTTACTTTCACTGGAGACCTTCCAGAAATGTGTGTTGTATGTTCTAGACAACACGAGCCCATTTCCCCCAGGCATGGAGGTTCCTGCCCCATGTTGATTTAACAGTTCAGGGACTGAGGCTGGGGCAGTGTCATCCACTTCTACCCCTCCAACTGGTCCCTTCCCTTCCCTACCATTTTCAGTCAAAATTCCAAAGGTCACTCAGAAAGCACCAGTAAGCGCTCCAGACACTCCCTCTTCACCAGATAACCCCCCAGTGGCCCAGAACCCAAAGCAGGTCCTGGGAACCAGCGAGCACTGCTACAAATCCTTGTCTAGGTAGCCAACCAACGGACATGGCACCCTACAAATTTAAAGTTTTAAGAAATACATCTTGACATTCAACATCGTATTAGAATTTATTGGAAAATCTCACTGATGTTCCAAATGCAATTTTTTTTTTTAAATCTATGTCAAGGTGCAATAACAGTTAAACAAAAACCCATATGAGTCACTCTCCCATAAAACCATCTGCTGACAGAGTTTGGCTTTTCTCTGAATGAAGGAAATGCGCAGTTAGTCAGCAAGGGGTTGCTCTGGCCTCTTACTTTTCTGGGGGAAATTATTGCAAGACAAGCAGGTCGCACGGAATCTGCCCTGTGGCTCAGGGGTATGGAACGTGCACACTGGGTGGACGTTAATTGATCCTTTGGTTGCCCAGCACTGCAGAGTCTGAGGATGACCTACCTGAGGGGTCCCACACACCCAAGCAGAAACCGGAAGCGCTGTCTCCCAGCCTCCTTCGCAGCTGGGGTGAGGGATGGGAGAGAGGTTTCCACAACACGCATGCATTCCGGTAGGAGCTGTCCGGGCTTGAGGGAGAGATGGAAGGAGCAGGCACTGCCAGATTCCTCTCTGGCGAGGGCGGCCAAGAAACAGCCAGCGTCTGGGGTGGTGCGGGCATTGCAGCTGGCCGCCCAGCCTCCAAACTGGGTCCTCTGCCTCCTAGAGGTGCTGTCAACTCCCCAACAGTCTCCAGTACGTTTGCTTCCTCTTTAACTAGTTAGCGTGGATTCTCTTTGTTAGGTCCCTCTGGGATAAGCCTGGGTCTTGGATGACTAACGGGGACCTGGCAAAAGGTCAAAGTCACAGATGACTCCTGCCACCTTCTCATCCAGTTGTAGCCTTAGTCTGGGCATTTACTTGTCATTTCTCAAAGCCAGGTTAAGAAAGAAAACAGACTGTGGAGGCAGCAACCAGATTGAATGCCACCCATACATGGTGACTTTGGCCAGCGACTTCACTTCTCTTGCTCAGTTTCTTCATCTGTAAAATGGGGATAATAAAGACATCTTCCTTTGTTGTGAGGCATAGATTTTAAAAGCCATTAATAGCACTCACATGAATCTTCAGGACTAACTCTCCCAGCAAGAAAATAAAATAAGACTCATGTGGGGTGATAGAACATTTCTTATTGTAAAGGATAAACATCAAAATCCCTTTAACAACTAGACCAACTGGTCATATCCTTTTCCTTTCTTTGCGGGCAGAGACTCTTTTAGAATTCAATCAACAAATATCCCATGGTTTCCGACTGTGTAGCCAGCACTGCAGAAGCTGACAATGTCTGTGCTCACACAGAGCCTATATTTTGGGTGGGGAGGAGGTAGGCAATAACATGCAAACAGCTGCATCCATCAGTTCAGATATTCAGGGGTGTGATGACAACGGATAGTTTTACTGAAAGTGACTGGTAGGGAGGTGGCCCCTTTGCATTGGGTCATCAGGGAGGGCCTCTCTGAGGAATAACACTGGAGCAATGACCCAGAAAAGGAGGGGCCCAGCATTCTGAGAACTGAGGGAAGAGTGTTCCAAGAAAGGGGAGAGCAAGTGCAAAGGCCCTGAGGCAACTGGACCCTCTTCCAGCAAAAGGCCCTGATTCAAAATACTTTGTGGACTTTCTCAGGCAACTTGGAGACCCTTCTCTTGGCACTCACTTCATGGGCTGAGAGCACCTGGCCCCTAGGTGTGTCCAAGCTGGTCTCAAACAGCCGTATGTTGGGATGCCTTGGAAGGACTTTCCGGTCTGGGGCACACAGTCAGAATGCCTTTGTTGTTCTAAGATTCACGGGTGGATTACTGCATTGTGTTCTAAGTACTAAATCCATTGCCAGCCTATTCACATGTCTCACAATCACGCCCAAGGCAGGTGCTGACATATGTTGGAACTGAATTGGACATAAGGAAACACTTCCTAAATTTTCCTGATGTTCATTTCTTCTTCAGCGCCATTTTTCTTAAAGCCTTTTCTAAACTTGAAAGGGCTTGACTAACCATTCCCCCAAACCATCATTTTTTTCTTTTAAAGAGACAGTCTTTATTTTAAGGATTTTTACAGTGAAAAATTTTAAGAGTCTTAAAGTTTTTTAGAATTTATTTATTTATATTTAAAAGAAACCATTGACAAAGATTCACCAGAACAAGTGTGAAAATTCAGTTAATGCTATTGAAACTCTCCTAAAGGAATTCCAGGACACACAGCCCTGGGTGGGATAAAAATCTCTGCCAATGATACGAAAGCTGAATGCTTTATTACTTTTCCAAACACATGGCGGTATAATTAACAATATTCAACCTTTTTTTTTCTTTCATGAATATACAAAAATTAAAATGCCAATTGAAAAACTAAGGTATCTGCTCTTTAAATGTTTCTCACAGATATATTTTCATTCAACAGTGCTGTGGTTTAAGAGATTTTCCATTCACAAGTGAAGCAACAATCCATCCAAAGTGAACTGATAGTCTATAGGCTCATAGGACAAATAAATGTTCACATTGCAGCAAATGACATTTTTAATATACAGAACAGATAAAACTCTTTTTTAAAAAATATTTTTATTGACAAAAAGCAACACACAAACACGAACACTCTTAACATATGAACATTCCATACTTGGTGTACAATCAGTGACTCACGATATCATCACATACTTGTGATGATCACAATCATTTCTTTAAAACATTTGCATCACTCCAGAAAAAGAAATAAAAAGAAAAAACTCATACATACCATACTGCTTACTCCTCCCTCTCATTGACCACTGGTATTTCCATCTACCAATTTATTTAAACATTTGTTCCCACTATTATTTATTTATTTTTATCCACATTTTTTACTCACAAAACATAAAATTCTTACATGCACAAGCTTTACTAGGCAGATGTCACAGAGCTAGAACATTTAATAATTTTACCGTTGACGTCAATGGGGTGCCGGATATTGCCAAACTCTATTGATTGACTTGAGCTCTCATCTCAGGCTTTGTGTTTTGCTTCTCCAATTTCACTAAAGACACACAAAGGAGTCAACCCCCTAAAGTATTCATTATAGGCAAGGGCATATCTGACAACAGACTTGTCTGGAATTTCAAATCCAACAAAGTCTCATCTATGTCCAACACCAGTTAAAGTGGATTATACTCTCCCCGTCTACGTGGGACATGACTCCCAGGGGTGTAAACATCCCTGGTAACGTGGGACAGAAATCCCGGGATGAGACGGAACCTGGCATCAAGGGATTGAGAAAACCTTCTTGACCAAAAGGAGGAAGAAAGAAATGAGACAAAACAAAGTGTCCGTGGCTGAGAGATTTTGAACAGAGTCGAGAGGTTATCCTGGAGGTTATTCTTACACATTATACAGATATCACCTTTTTAGTTTATGGTGTATTAGAGAGGCTAGAGGGAAGTACCTGAACTGTAGAGTTGCGTTCCAGTAGCCTTGTTTCTTGCAAATGATTATACAATGATACAGGTTTTACAATGTGATTATGTGATTGTGAAAACCTTGTGTCTGATGCTCCTTTTAACTAGGGTATGGACAGATGAGTAAAAAATATGGATCAGAAATAAACAAATAATAGGGGAAACAAAGGTTAAAATAAATTGGGTAGATGGAAATACTAGTAGTTAATGAGAGGGAGGGGTAAGCGGTATGGTATATATGAGTTTTTTTTTTTATTTTTTAATTTCTTTTTCTGGAGTGATGCACATGTTCTAAAAAATGATCATGGGGATGAATACACAACTCTGTGATGATATCGTGAGCCATTGATTGTATAACATGTATGGATCATTTGTATGTTAAGAATGTTTGTATGTTTTTATGTCATTTTATTAATAAAAATATCAAAAAATAAAACAAACAAATTTTTAAAAAAAGTGAATTATACCCTTTGAACAAGGAAAGCAAGGCTTGCATTGTTTTGCCAGTGTCAATTATATCTCCCACCATCAAGACATTCTTTCCCATTAAAGTTGAGAGATCACCTCCACCGATTACCTTTATGTCCCCTCTTGACTGGTCGCTACAGTAGCCCTTTAGTCTATAAACTCTACAGTCCGAGGAATGGATCGATTGCTATTTTTGTTCAGTGCTTTGATGTAATCCTGTAAGTCAGTAAAGAATGCATAGCCCCCCTGGAGCAGATGGAGGATTACAGTGTGATGGTCTCCCATCTCCTTCACCACATCTGGAGCAAACCGTGTGACTCTGGCTACAATTAATCCATGAGGAATAAATATACTATCCACATCTTTAGCATAATGATTGGGTTTACAAACTAAATTTAGGTCACAACCTGCTTCACCATCACTAATCATGACACTGGGGCTGCCTGTGGCCATAATGGAGGCTGGTTGGGGCAAGGGTGGAGGAGAGGCAAGTCCGAGGAGAGGAGGTGGAGAGTCCCTGCACAGCTCTAGATGGCCACAGCCACCATCACCACCCCAAGAAATCATTTTGATAAAATGGCTGAGATGGTGAAGGGTCCTTTATTGCATTAATATAATCACTTTATTGTTGCTATTGTATGGGTACAGATGGGCAATTTAATTTCCATACTTTCTAATTTCTACTATGTTTACTGCATTGAACTTTTTCCTTTATTATTGGTAAAAGAAAAGAATATAAAATCAAAGAAACTTTTCATAGTTTTGATTCTCTAAATGTGTAAGTTAATGTAGTCAAGCCTATTAATAGTCAATGTATTTCCAGGACACGCTTCTCTGTACAATAGCCAAATGGAAGTAGCATTTTCCTTTTAATCAAATAGGTGCAGGGCTATCCTTTAGAATTCTTGTAAAGATTTCATTCTGCTGTCAGAATTTGTTTTTTCCACATAATGTTCCTATTTCATATGAGGAAATAGTCCATAAAAGTCAGGAGAACTGTCAATCATGGAGCACCACCTGCCTGGACGTAAGAGCGGATTTTGACCATGGTGGTGCCAGCTGTTGTCCCTCAAGCTACTTATCTAAAAGGATTGGTCTTGGGGTGGGCATGTGACCAAGGCAAGGCCAATCAGAGAGAGATGTTGGAGGCAGCCACGCCCTCTCCCACTGGGGTTGCTAAGCAGGAGGACGTGAGTTTGGGTCTGAAGAGAGCCTTATCCCCTGCCACGTGGAAAGTCCATCTACTTGTATACAGGTAGCATTTGGAGGCAACAGAGCCAAGAAATGAGCTCTGGATCCAGGTTTACCTGACTGTTACTCCAGTTTTGGCTTATCCAGATTATAAACCAATGAATTCTTCTTTTCATTGAGCTTTGCTTTTACAAGATGGATTTCTGTCATTTGTCAGTCCTCACTGATTCACAGACCAATTATAAAACCCTCAGCACACCATCCTTTCTAAGAGGGCATTATCTCGTTAACATAAAAAGGTAATCAGGGCAGGCCACGGTGGCTCAGCAGGCAGAGTTCTCACCTGCCATGCTGGAGACCTGGTTTCCATTCCCATTGGCTGCCCAAGCAAAAAAAAAAAAAAAAAAGGAATAAGTGACCCTCATAAACAGACATTGCTCTTTGAGCTCAAAGCTTGGTGCCCATCACCATTTTATTGAGATTTGACTCAAAAGAGGAAAAAGAAAGGTTTGCCTCTGGTCATGGCCAAATCAGCTCCTAATGTCACACTCTCCCAGGGATAGCAACTATAAACTTGCACAATCTAAAAACCAACCACCTGAAGGCATTGGAGGGTGAACAAAAGCAGGTAGAGCTGGAGGGGCGCTGACACTTGGAAGATGGGGACAGCACAGAGTAAGTTTCTTTACTATTTAACATGTATTTTAGCCTGAGAGCAGCCTGGGGTGGGGGAGAAGGCAAGCAAAATTCCTACAGAAAAGCCTCCAATCTTGACTTGAACCACAGGATGCTGTTCAAAGCACCCAGTCCCTGGAATGTGAGGAGGGGAATCTAAGAAAGGAGGGGAAGGTCTTAAATTCTGTACATAAACGCTGCCCAAATCTCTAGTTGACCTCCGAACCATGCATGCATAGGAAAGTACTAAGCAGCCAGTTAAGGCAAAAAGGACTGAACTTAAATTTGAGTTGCCACCCATCACAGAGGGGCAGAGTTTATGGTTTAGGTATCGCCGAGTTAACTGTATGCTAAAAAATTTATCAATACTCCTCCGAATTACATAACAGAATTCAGAACCTCTGCAATATAGCATTCATAATGTTGACAACACAACTGGAATTCCCTGACATAACTCAGAATCAGGAAAACATGACCCATTCTAAGGGAAGGACAACCAGTGGAGACCAACTCCAAGATAATCCAGAAACTAGATTTAGCAGACAAGGCTTTAAAAGTGGCTATTGGAAGTACGCTTAAGGACAGAAAGGAAATATGTTTCAACAAAGAGAAGAATAGAAAATTTCAGCAGAATGGAAACTATGAAAAAATAGCCAAAGGGAAATTTCTGGAAATGAAAAACTCAATATTGGAAATAAAAGATTCACTGGAGGCTTTCCACTGACACGAGTCAGGGGAATTGAGGAAAATAAATAGAAATGATCTATTCTGAAGAACATTTATATTAAAAATATAGCCTAAAACAAAACAAAATTGAACATTGCCTCAGGACATGTGGGGAAATATCCAAAAGGTCTAATATACATGTATTTGGCCCTTAGAAGGAGAGGAGAGAGAAAAGGGGACCGGCAAATGTTTAAAGAAATAGTGGCCTAATTTGGGGAAGGCGTCAATTTACAGATTTGGAAAGCTCAGCGACTCCTCAAATGGAGAAACAGCAACAACAACATTCCTAGGGAATTGATAGTCAAACTGCTGAATGCTGAATAAAACGAATGTCTTGAAAGTAGCCAGAGAAAAATGACATATTGGCAAACAGGGGTGCAAAGATTCAAATGACTTGTGATTTATGTCAGGAACATTGGGGACTGGGAGAAAGTAGAATGACATCTTTAAAATACTGAACAAAACTGACAACCCAGAAACCTATATCCAGTTAATATACCCTTCAAGAATAAAGTAAATAAAGATAATTTCAGACTAAAAAAAAACCAACAAGAGAATCTATTGGTAGCAGACACGCACTATAAGAAATGTGAACGAAGGTTTTCAGGCTGAAGGGAAATGAAACCAGATGGAAACTCAGATCTAAGATGAAATGAAGGTCATCAGAAATGGTGAATATGTGAATAAATATATGACTATTTTTGTTCTCTTACTTTCTTAAAAATGCAAATAACTGTTTAAAGCAAGGATTATAGCATGGTGTTGTGGGTTTTATAATATATTTGGATGTAATCATTATGGTAACAGTAGCTAAAGGACTGGGATGTAAATGAACCTCATGCTTGTAAGAATTCTGTGTTACGTGAAGTGGCACGTTATCAGCTCTAAGCAGACTGAAATGTTAAATATATATATTATATATATATTAAATATTTTTAAATTGTGAAATATACCATATATAAGAAAAAAGCAAGAAGTTTCAAAGTGCACTGTAACAAATGTTTATAGAACAGATTTCAAAGTTTGGTGTGGGTTACAGTTCCACAATTTCAGGTTTTTCCTTCTAACTGCTCCAAGACAGTGGACACTAAAAGAAATATCAATATAGTGATTCAGCAGTCATTTGTTAAATCCTATCTTCTCTTTTATAACTCCTCCTTCTTCTTGATCCTTCTCCCAATCTGTTGGGGTATTTGAGCCATGCCCATTCTAACTTTCTCATGTTGAAAAGGGGTGTTGACAATATGGAATAGGAGGACGGAACTAGTGGATGTTCTGGAGAGGCTGGTCCCTCTGGGTTTCAGGACTTATCTGGCCTAGGAACCCATCTGAAGGTTCTAGGTTTCCTTAAAGTAATCTTAGTTTGTGAAACTTTTGTAGAATCACAGATAGATCCCTAGTGCTCTTTAGCGTTAACAGGAATGGTTTCAGTTGGGGTTTGGCAAACCATGGTAATTAGCAATATCTAGCTGAAGCTTGCATAAGAGCAGCCTCCAGAATAGTCTCGACTCTATTTGGACTCTTTTAGCCACTGATACCTTATATTGTTACATTTTCTTTCCCTCTTTTGGTCAGGAGGGTGTTGTTGATTCCACGGTGCCAGGTCCAGGCTCATCCCTGGGAGTCATCTCCCATGTTGCCAGGGAGACTTTCACCCCTGGATGCCATGTCCCACATAGGGGTAAGGTAATGATTTTCTTTGCAGAGTTGTGCTGAGAGAGAGAGAGAGAGAGAGAGAGAGAGAGAGAGAGACCATATCTGAGCACAGAAGAGGTTTTCTAGAAGTAACACTTATGCATAACTATGGGTAGCTTTAGCTTCTCCACTACAGAAAAAAGCTTCATAAGAGCTCCTGTTGATTTGGGAATCCCTAATGTTTGAGACAGTATCAGGGATTTTCCTGGTGGGAAAGTTTAATAGTTCCATATTTTTTCTCCCATCCTTCAAGAGACTTTGCCAATACTTTTTAATTATCTGCTGAACATACTCTGGGATTTATCCAGGCCTTAAATTAAGCCACACAGAATGACAAGCCCTCATTTCCATTCTGGGCTCCCTGTGTTTGGGCTGTTTAAATGATCTATCCAAACAGGTTGGGTAAGATTATGTGTTACAGAAAATTTAAGTTCTTGACAAAATAAACCTCTCTTCCTTTGGTCTCATAGAGTAGGTGAAGTTTCAATATACAAACAATCTCATCCTTACCCCTGCATTCAGATTTACCTTAATCCTGACCAGATCAGCTTCGTTCTTAAAGAGATACATTTCTAATAATTTGAAGCTGTTATGGACTCCAGGAGATCATGTTTTTAAAACTAATCCATTCCTGTGGGCTAAAACCTATTGTGGGGGGGACCTTTTGATTAGATTATTTCAGTTGAGGCATGCCCCAGGTGGGTCTTAATCCTCTTGCTTTATAAGAGGATGAAATAGAAAGAACAGAAGCTGAGAGGGAAGGACACACGCAGAAACAGAGAGGAAGCCACTGAAGTCAAAAGCTGGTAGCAGTGAAAACCAGAAGAGAAGGGAGAGACCAGCAGACACTGACATGTGCCTTGCCAGGTGATAGATCAACAGCTGCCTTGTCTTTAGGAAGAAGATATCATCTTGATCATGGCTTCATATGGACATTTTCATGACCTCAAAACTGTAAGCTTGTAAGCTAATAAATATCCATTGTTAAAAGCCAGCCCATTTCTGAAATATTGCATTTCATCAGCTTTAGATGAATTTACAAATTAAAAAAATATTGTAACCTTAGTGCAATAACCAAAAAACTAAAGCAAAGAGGTAAACCTTAAAAACCAATAGACAAATTAAAATAGAATCCTAAAAAATAGTTAATCCAAAAGAAGGAAGTACAGGAAAAAGCAAAGAACAAAAACGGAAGGCACAAATAGAAAATGAATAGTAAAATGACAAGCCTAACTCTAATCATATAAATCATTAAAAAGGGCTAGTATTCTAATTAAAAGACAGAGGTTTTCAGAATTGATAAATATGCAAGGCCTAATTAATGCTGTCTATGAGAAACCTGTTTTAAATATAAAGACACGAATGGGGTTGAAAGTAATGGATAGAAAAAGACCTATCATATAAACATGAAGTATAGCAAGGCTGGAGTGGCTATAATAATATTTGTAAAACAGTCTTCAAGAGAAGCAATATTACTGGGGAAAAAAAGGGACATTTCATATTGACAAAAGGTTTAATACCTTATGAAGATGTGATCATCATAAATACATACGCAACTAATAACATAACTTGAACATACCTAAAAATTGACAAAACAAAAGCTTGTGATTGGAGATTGACAGTGGGCAAAGATTTATTTTGCATTTTATATACTTCCTACAGCTTAAATTTTGATACTAAATCATCTCGTCATTGTCATTATTGTCGTCATCGTCATCATCAAAAGAGTGGACATGATATCTGAGCCAGGTCTTGGAAGATGAGTAAGTATTTTCCAGCAAAATGAGGGGCGGATATTCCAGGCTGAGATCACGTGTGCCAGGGTGGGGCAGCACAAGCGTGCTGCTATGTTCTGGAACTGCAATTTGTTTGGCCTGCTCACAACAGAGAGTTGGGTTGGTATGAACAAGGAGGGAGGAAGCCCAACTTTGAAGGGTATTATAAGCTATGCCAAGAAATTTGACCTTTATCTTGAAGACCATGGAGAGTCATTGCAGGGTTTTTCAAAGACAGGAGACAAGATCCATGGGAAAGGAAATCAGTTTTGAAAAGTACATAAGAAACAAAAGAGTGAACGTTAGTGATTCAGGATCTGGATGATAACAGAAAAGTGACATCTACTAACTCCTGGAAGTTGAAACCACTTGGTGGAATGTTACTTTGTTCACATTTCCCATAAAATAATAATAATAACAACAACAGTAATAATATCTGCCATTCTATAAGTTCATTTTATTCAATGTAATCCCTATCGGACCCCCAGCAGGCTTCTTTTCTTTATTTTTTTAAAAAAACCTTTTGAAATTATATAATATAACACATATGTAAAGCAAAGAAAGAAAAAAATAATAAGTTTCAAAGCACGCTTCAACAAGTAGTTACAGAACAGACCCCAGAGTTAATTATGGGCTACCATTCCATCATCTCAGATTTTTTTCTTCTAGCTGCTCCAAAACACTGGAGCCTAGAAGAAATATCAATATAGTCATTCAGCAGCCAACCTTGTTCTTCAAATCCCATTTTCTCTGTTATACCTTCTCCTTCTCTTTTAATCCTTTTCCCAATCTATAGGGATCTTTGGGGAATGCTCGTTCTGACCTTTTCATGTTGAGAAGGGGTGTCCACACTGAAGAATCAGGGGATGTAATTAATTGATAATCCTGGAGAATCTGGTCCCTCTGGGTTTCAGGATTTATCTGTCCTTAGGGGCCCTCTGGGGATTATATGTTCCAGGAAGGCAAACCTAGTGCATGAAACCTTTATGGAGTCTCAGCTCCAGCTCTAGGCGTTTCTAAGCATCAGCAGGAGTGATGCTGATTGGGTTGTAGCAAATCATGGTAATTAGCACTATCTAACTGAAGCCTGCATAAGAGTAGCCTCCAGAACAGCCTCTTGACTCCATCTGATCTCTCTTGGCCACTGATGCCTTATTTGATTACACTTCTTTTTCCCATTCTGGTCAAGAAGGCATTGTCAATCCCATGGTGACAGGGACAGATTCATCCTTAGGAGATGACTCCTGAGAGGACAGTGATTTTCCTTGGAGAGTTGGGCTTAGGGAGAAGGAGAGCCCACGTCTGAGCAACAAAGGGGTTTCCTGGAAGCAACTCTTAGGCCTCCTTATGGGTATTCTTAGCTTCTCCCCTACAGAAATAAGTTTTATAAGGGCAAGCCTCAAAATCCAGGGTTTGACCTATCTTCTTCGGAGTCCCCAGTGGTTGAGAAGGTACCTGTGGTTTCCCAGATGGGGGTATTTTAATAGTCGGTTGGCTTCTTTATAGAAATTGACAAGTTCATCCTAAAATTCATGCAGAAACTCAGGGAAACAAGAAAAGCCAAAATAATCTTGAAAAAGAAGAACAACATTGGAGAACTCACACTTCCTGATTTCAAAACTTACTACAAAGTGAAAGTAAACAAGACAACGTGGTATTGGCATAAAGAGAGACGTATAGATAAATGGAATAAAATATTCAAGAAATAAACCCATTTAACTGAGGTCAATTAGTATTTTTTATTGTGAAAAATAACATATATACCAAAAAGCAACAAATTTCAAAGCACACTGCAACAATTAGTTGTAGAACAGATTTCAGAGTTTGGTATGGGTTACGATTCCACAATTTTAGGTTTTACCTTCTAGCTGCTCCAAGACACTGGAGATGAAAAGAACTATCAATCAAATGATTCAGCAGTCATACTCAATTGTTAAATCCTATCTTCTCTGTTATAATTCCTTCTCCTTTGATCTTCCTCCCAATCTTTGGGGATATTTCGGCTATGCCCATTCCAACTTTTTCATGTTGGAAAGTGCTTTCAATAATATGGGATGGGAGATGGAACTAGTTGATGTTCTGGAGAGGTTGGTCCATCTGGGTTTCAGGAATTATCTGGCCTAGGAACCCATCTGGGGGTTGTAAGTCTCTGGAAAGTAATCATAGTGCATGGAACCTTTGTAGAATCTCAAATAAAGCCCTAGGTGTTCTTTAGGGTTGGCAGGAATGGTTTTGGGTTGGAATTTGGCAAACCATGAAAAGTGGCAATATCTAGCTGAAGCTTATATAAGAGTAGCCTCCAGAATAGCCTCTCAACTCTATTTGAACTTTCTCAGCCACTGATATCTTATTTGTTACACTTCTTTCCCCCCTTTTGGTCAAAATGGCATTGTTGATCCCATGGTGCGGGGCCAGGCTCATCCCTGGGAGTCCTATCCTACTTTGCCAGGGAGGCTTTCACCCCTGGAGGTCAGTCTCATGTAAGGTAGAGGGTAATGATTTTCCTTGCAGAGTTGGGCTCGGCCACATCTGAGCAATGCAAGAGGTCCTCTGGAAGTAACCTTTAAGCATACCTATAGGTAGGCTAAGCTTCTCCGCTACATAAATAAGCTTCACCAGAGCAAGCCTCAAGATCAAGGGCTTGGCCTATTGACTTTAGAGTCCGTAATGTTTGAGATAGTTTTGGGGTTTCCCCGGTGGGAAAGTTAAATAGTTCCATATTTTTTCTCTCATTCCTCAAGAGACTTTGCCAATACTTTTTTTTTTAAACATTTTATTTTGAAATACTTTCCAACTTGTAAGAAGTGGCAGAATCAATACAAAACCCAGAACTGCATAATACCCTCATTCAGATAACCAGATCCACCACCTTTTAACATTTCCCACATTTGTCATATCATTCTATTTTCTAAATATTTGAGAGGCTTTATATATCATGCTCCTGGAACATTTGATACTTCCACGGATATCTCCTAAGAACAAGGATATTCACTTCTGCAACCACCTTACGTAAAGCTGTTAGGTTCAAGAAATTTTAACATTGATATAAACTTTACAGGGTATAACGCAATATGCTCCAGTAATGTCCCTTTGGACATATTTTGTGCCATTTTTAGATTCAGTCCAGGGTCATGTATTGCGTTAATTGTCATTGTCTCTTTATTATTATTTTTTTAAATTGTTGGAACCACATACACAACACAAAATTTCCCATCTTAACTACTCCCAGCCACCCCCACCCATGCAATTCATCGAGATTTATCGCACTCACAATATTGTGCTACCATTTCCACCACCCATTACTAAATGAAACCCTATACTCATTCTGCATTAATTCCCCACGTCCCACAGCCATAATTTTCCTTCTGTTTCTGAATTTGTATATTCTAGTTATTTTATGTTAGTGGAACCATATAATATCTGTCCTTTAGATATTTCACTCAACATGATGTCTTCAAGGCTCATCTATGTTGTCGCATGTATCAGAACCTCATTCCTTTTCACAGCTGAATATAGTATTCCTGCGGACGTACCAAACTTTGTTTATCCATTCATCTGTTGATGGCCATGTGGCCTGCTTCCAATTTCTTTTTATGCCAATATTTTCAAAGAATCTGCTCAATGTGATCTGGGATGTATCTGGGCATTACATTAAGCCATACAGAATCACAAACTTTCATTTCCATTCTGGGTTCCCTGTATTCGGATTCTGCAAATGATCCATCCAGACAGGTAGAGCTAGATTATGTGCTACAGAAAATTTAGGTTCTAGGCAAAATAAACCTCTCTTCTTTTGGTCTCATAGAATAGGTGAAGTTCTAAAACACAGATAATGTCTCAATTGATTTTTGACAAGGGTTTCTTAGATATGACATTAAAAGCAGAAGCAGCAAAATAAAGATAGATAATTGAACTTCATCAAAATGAAAAAAAAAAAACTTGTGCTTCAAATAACAACTATCAATAAAATAAAAATACAATTCACAGAAGGGTAAAATATTTGCAAGTCATATATCTGATAAAGGATTTGGATCAAGAATATATCAATCAAGAATACAATCAAGAATAGAAAAGCATAACCCAATTAAAAATGGGCAAAGTTTCTGAATATCTGAATAGATGCTTCTCCAAAGAAGATACATAAATGCCCAATAAGTACCTGAAAAGATGCTTCACATCATTAGTCATCAGGGAAATGCAAATCGAAACCACAATGAGATGCCACTTCACATACAATAGGATGACTATAATAAAAAGATATTAACAGGTGTTGATGAAGAGGTGGAGAAATTGGAACCCTCCTATACTATTAGTGGGAATGTAAAATGGTGCAGCAGCTTTGGAAAGCAATTTTGCAGTTCCTCAAAAAGTTAAGCAGAATTACCATATGACCTTTCAATTCCACTCTTGGGTATGTACTCCAAAGAATTGAAAGCAGTTACTCAAATACATGTACACCTATGTTCATGGCAGCTGTCTTCTCAATAGATGGAAGGTGGAAATAGCCCAAATGTCCATTAATGAATGAATGAATAAATAAAATGTGATATATCCATACAATGGATTATTATTTAGCCATAAAAGGAATGAAGTACTGAGACATGCTACAACGTGGATCAATTTTAAAAACATACTAAATCAGAGTGGGCCATGGTGGCTCAACAGGCAGAGTTCTTGCCTGCCATGCTGGAAACACAGGTTCAATTCCTGGTGCCTCCCCATGCCAAAAAAAAAAAAAAAAAAAAAAAAAAAAAAGCTAAATCAAAGCCCATCACAAAGATCACACATTATGTGATTCCATTTTTATGAAAGTGGGCAAATCTATAGGGACAAGAAAATAGGTTGGTAGTTTTCAAGAAACAGGGCGACAGGAAAATTGGGGGGTGATAGTTAAAGAGTATAGGATTTCTTCTGGTAGTGAAGAAAATGTTCCAAAATTGAATGTGACAATGGTTGCACAACTCTGGGAATATAGTTAAAAGTCATTGAATTGGGGCAGGCCATGGTGGCTCAGCAGGCAAGAATGCTCACCTGCCATGCCTAGAGGTCCCGAGTTCGATTCCTGGTGCCTGCCCATGTGAAAAAAAAAAAAAAGAAAAAGTCATTGACTTGCATACTTTAAATGGATGAATTATATGGCTTGAGAATTGTATTTCAATAAAGCAGTTACCCACCTACCCCCCCCAAAAATGAAGTTGCAAAACAAGAAAAAAAGCTCGGTTTATTTTTAATATTATACAGCTTATGCATGTATGTTTTCTTTTTCAGACATTCAAAATATAGCAAGATATAGAAGAGAAAGCTTAAATTACCCTTAATCACCAGCTTCTGATCCTACTACAGCCTGAAAGGAAGCCACTATATCAGATTAGGGTAACTTTCTTCTCATTTTTCCTTGAATATGCCTATGTATGAACATAAACAAAGATACAGATACATAGTTTAGTTCTGCAATTAAAAAAAATAAATGAGACCATCCTGTATGTCTTTTTTCCACTGCTTGCTTTTCTCACTAAACATTGTGCTCTAGAGTTTCTTCCATATCATTCCATATAGCTCATCCTCCTTCTTTGAAAATACTTCATAACGTTTTCTACTAGTAGTGGAATTGTTGGGTCAAAGGGCACAGGGTTTAAAATTAAACAGCAACTGCAAATTACTCTCAAAAAAGACTGTATATTTTCACACGCCCATCAACAGTGAAAACAAATATCCCCTCTTTACACACGTGCAAACAATGGCCATTATGAACAATTTAAAATTGCTCTTTGCTCTCTCGCTGTTTTTTTTTTAAATTTATTTATTAATTTAAAAATTTAGAAACAAAATAAAACATCAACATACATAATCAGTAATTCACAATATCGTCACTTAGTTGCATATTCATCATTTCTTAGAACGTTTGCATTAATTCAGAAAAAGAAATAAAAAGACAATAGAAAAAGAAATAAAACGAACACAGGAAAGAAAAAGAAAAAAAAAAAAAGAATATGCCTACCATACACCTTACCCCTCGCTTTCATTGATCACTGGCATTTCAAACTAAATTTATTTTAGCATTTGTTCCCTCTATTATTTATTTTTATTTCATATGTTCTACTCCTTTGTTGACAAGGTAGATAAAAAAAAAGCATCAGACACAAGGTTTTCACAATCACACAGTCACATTGTGATAGCTGTATCATTATTCAATCATCCTCAAGAAACATGGCTACTGGAACACAGCTCTACATTTTCAGGCAGTTCCCTCCAGCCTCTCCATTACATCTTGAATAACAAGATGATATCTACTTGATGCATAAGAATAACCTCCAGGAAAACCTCCGGACTCTGTTTGGAATCTCTCAGCCATTGACACTTTCTCTCATTTCCCTCTTCCCCCTTTTGGTGGAGAAGTTTTTCTCAATCCTTTGATGCTAAGTCTCAGCTCATTCTAGGGTTTTTCTCAGTCCCTTGATGCTGAGTCTCAGCTCATTCCAAGATCTGTGTCCCACGTTGCCAGGAAGGTCCACACCCCTGGGAGTCATGTCCCATGTTGCTCTCTTGCTGTTTTAACTTCAATATTCCCAACAACCTAGAAGATTAGTTAATATGAAATTTCCTAATATTTAAAAATATATATCTTTAATAAGTTATCTCCATGCACCGTACTGTCCACCCAAAGTATACAATCAGTGCAGTGGCTCACAATATCATCCCATAGTTGTGTATTCATCATCATGATCAGTTTTAGAACATTTGCATCACTCCAGAAAAAGAAATAGAGTAAAAAGAAAAAAAAACATA
This sequence comes from Tamandua tetradactyla, assembly GCF_023851605.1. Taxonomy (NCBI): domain Eukaryota; kingdom Metazoa; phylum Chordata; class Mammalia; order Pilosa; family Myrmecophagidae; genus Tamandua; species Tamandua tetradactyla. The sequence continues at coordinate 33,519,133 of NC_135342.1, read as the reverse complement.
TATTCCATATACCTTACCCCCCCCGTTGACCACTAGTATTGCAATCTACCCATTTTTTTTTACCCCTTCCCCTCATTATTTATTTATTTATTTTTGTCCTTATTTTTTTTTACTCCTCTGTCCACAGCCTGCATAAAGGAAGCATCAGCCATAAAGTTTCCACAATTGCATGGAATTGTGGAAATAATATAAAAGCTATATCATTTTACAATCGTCTTCAAGTATCAAGGCTACTAGAATACAGTTTAACAGGTACTTCCCTCTAGCCACGCCAATACGCCACAAACTAAAAAATGGATATCTATATAATGCATAAGAATAACCTCCCAGATAACCTCTTGACTCTGAAATCTCTTAGCCACTGAAACATTATTTTGTCTCATTTCTCTATTCCCTCTTTCAGTCAAGAGGTTTTCTCAATCCCATGATGCCAGGTCCCAGCTCATCCCCAGAAGTTATGTCCCATGTTGTCAGGGAAATTTAGATCTCTGGAAGTCATGTCCCATGTAGGGGGGAGGGCAATGAGCTCACTTGCTGATTTGGCTTCAAGAGAGGGGCCACATCTGAGCAACCAAAGGTTCTATGAGGGTGAGTCTTAGACATAATTATAAGTAGGTTTAGCTTCTCCTTTGCAGGAATAAGTTTCATAGGGGTGAGCACCAGGATTGAGGGCTCAGTCTATAAAATTGATTGTCCCCATGTTGCAAGAATATCAGGAATTCCCCAGGTGGGGAAGTTTAATATTTCTTCCTTTCTCCCCAGTCCCTAAGGGGGTTTTACAAACACTTTTTTATTCTCTGCCCAAACTACTCTGGGGATGTATCAAGACATCACATTGATAAGTACAAACCAACAAGATGTCACTCCCTATTCAAGATTCCATGAAGTTATAGTGTTTGAATAAACTGACCATGCAAGTTAAATTGGACATTGTGCTACCAAAAATATAAATTTTGCACCAGATAAACACCTCTTCCTTTGGTTTCACACAGAAGGTGAAATTTTAAAATATAGGTCATATCATCCTTTACCCTGTATTCTGATTTATTTGAGTTCTATCCAGATGCTACTTTCATATCTGTAGTTGAAGTCTGACCACCTTTTCAACTTTTTAAACAGTTGCTGCATGGGGTACTGCTGACTTTCCTAGCTTCAGAGCCCTAATGAGTCTCAGATGTCACATAAATATCCGAAGTTCCAGGGCATAACCAGGTTATATACAAACAGCTCAGCCTCTCAGAATTTAGAAATTAGTTCAACTCAGGAATATATGTGATTGCTGTAAGAGCTTACAACCTAGGAACATTTACAATAGGCCCCAACCTGATAACTTATGCTTTCCATTTCAAATCTCCGAGTTTGTATATTTTAGTTAGTCCATATGAGTGAGGTATGATGATATTTGGCTTTCTGTTTTTGACATTTCATTCAACATTCCGTCCTCAAGTTTCATTCACCTAGTTGCATGCCTCCCAACTTCATTCCTTCTTGCAGCTGCTCGGTAGTCCTCTGTATGCAAGCACCACAGTTCCCTTCCAGTCCTCAGTCAGTGCACCCTTAGGCCACCTCCATTCATTTATTCTCTGCCCAAACTACTCTGGAATGTATCAGGACATCACATTGATAAGTACAAACCAACAAGATCTCACTCCCTATTCAAGATTCCATGAAGTTATAGTGTTTGAATAAACTGACCATGCAAGTTAAATTGGACATTGTGCTACCAAAAATATAAATTTTGCACCAGATAAACACCTCTTCCTTTGGTTTCACCTCCAAAGCATGAAAACTGCCACCATAAACTCCAGTGCTCAAATGTCCCTTTGTGTCCCCACTCTCAGTTCCTCGAAATATGCACCTAGCAATGGGGTTGGGAGATCATATGACAACTTCACCCCCAGCCTCCTGTGGCTTCACCACCACACTGTCCTCCAGAAGGGCTGACCACTGCTTCACTACCAGCAGTGAATAGGATAGGAGCATCTCTTTTGCCGCATTGTCTCCAACACTTGTATCTCTCTGTTCATTTTTTTAAAACCGTTTTCTCTGTTCATCTTTAAACAGTTTTATTCTCACATCACACAATCCAACCTAAGTAAAAAATCAATGGTTCTGGTATAAACACATACTTCTCTAATAGTTTTTCACCCTGAATTATTTTTTAGGATATCTGGTATATATTTTATATCCCTTTGTTTTCAAGGGTTTTATTTTTATTTTTGCTTTGCCCGTATCTCTTGTAAATCGCTAGATTTTCTTGATTATAGCTCCTGAAGATTTACCTGATTTGGGAGCAGGGAAAAAAAAAAGGGTTTGCAAAGTGCAGTGAAGACCTTGTTAATGACTGATAATCATATTGTTTTACAGTCTATCTCTATAGGTGGATATCTTTGTTTAATTATTTTATCAGGTTTGCTGTATAATTAAAGTTTTAACATTTGTCTCCATAGTATGTTTTCAGTTTTATATTTTAAAAACCCACTTGGTTATTATAATGGCTTAATATAATCCTTTGTCACATCTCCTACAAAAGGTGGAGTCTAATTTCCCTCCCCTTGAATATGAGCTATGCTTAGTGACTCACTTCCTACAGGTAGAATGCAAAGGAACACTGTGTTGCTTTGCAACTCCCAACTGGGGCCTCAGCCTTTATGAAACAAAGACAAGACATCTCCACTTGCCCTGTCTGAATTCTCGATCCACAAAATCCATGGGCCCAGCAAGCAATGGTTTTATGCTATTATGTTTTGGAGTAATTTGTTACACAGGCACAGTGACTGCTGTATTTGTTAATGAAGAGTGTTTTAGGGACATTAAGGAATGACTTAAGATGAAGAAAAGCCAATTTTACCCAGAAATTTTATTATGTATTTCTTGTAACTCACTCATTCACTCCCCTCACTAGGATATGCTTGGAACTGTTTATGCCATTTAACCATTTTAGCTTTTCTATTTCTAAATAGAAATATTTCTTTTTTTTGTGTCTTCCCTTTTTAAGTTTTTTCATTTTGTTAACCTTTTGTTTTCTTTGAATTTACAAGGTTTTCATTGTTCCATTCTTTCCCCACAGGTATTAATACAGAGAATTTATACATCTTTGATTCTTCTAGCATTATGGTTATATTTTGAACACACATTTTTTTCCATTAACATCTAGAGGTAATTGGCATCTACTCCCTCCCCTAAACAGGATAAAGAATTCAGTGGGCTTTCATTCCCTCCTCCCTGTCTTCTCTGCTGTCTCCTCTTATTTAGTTTCAGACAGCCTTTTCTTTCTTTCTTTTTTTTTTTTTGGTACGCTCGGGGTCACATTTCATTCTTTTTCCATGTGAGTATCCCCTTATTGCAGTACCATTTGCTGAATTTTTGTTTATTTGGTTTTTTGTTTGTTTTGCTAAGTGCCTAGGCTGAAAATCGAACCTGGGTCTCCCACATGGCAGGTGAGAATTCGACCGCTGAACCACCCTCCCACCCCCTGCCTTTTCTTTTAAACTGTCAGAAATTATTTAATCTTAATTGCAACCCCCTTTTTAGTTTCTTTGCTTGTTATTTCTTTAGTATCACATGTTTTTCTCCTGGAGTCATTTTCTGACTTGCTGGATTTCATCTTCTAGTACATTTTCAGGGAACTCTGTGAGTGTAAACTTTATGTGTCCTTGAGTGTCTGAGAATGGCTTTATTTGTGCCTTCCGTTTGAATACTAGTTTCACTTGGGATAGACTCCTGGGTTCAAAAATTAAGTTTCTTTCAGAACTGTCTGTATAATATTCCGTTGTCCTATAGCAGCCAGTGTTGTCAGTGGAGAGGTAGGCTGTTAATAAGACTCTCACTCTGTTGTGGCAAATTTGGTTATTATCTTTCTCCCTCTGAGAGTGTTTGGGTTTTCCTCTGTTTTTGTGATCCAGAAGTCTCATGAGGTGGGCCTCTCCTTCTCTCTTCCAAGGAATTAGTGGACTTTCAAGCTAGGGACTATTTTCTTTCCTTTATTCTGGTAAATCTTTCTTTCTTTCTTTCTTTCTATACCTATCTATCTACCTACCTACCTTTCTATCTCTCTCTCTATCTATCCTCTTTTCTTTGGGGATCTTGTCCTCTCTCTTGGCTTATACCCACATTCCAACATCCAGCCCAGATACTAGGCCTGAACCATCTGACCTCTTTCCACTGGGCTGTTTCAAAATGTCTCAGTGTTAACAAGTCTAAGACTGAATCTCATTGCCCCTCCCCGACCCCGAACTCCCTCCCAACCTGTTCTTCCTATCCAGTTCCTCAAGCCAGAATCCTATAGGTGTGAATCTCGACATCCCACTCCTCCATATCTAACATCTAAGCATAATCTACTGCCTGTATCAACCCTTCATTATGACTCATAACATGTCTATCAGCCTCTCCCTATACTCACTGCGAATACTGGAATCCAATCTCCCACTGGGTCTCACTCAGGAGGACCTCAACAATATCCCTTTAACGGGGTCCTGACTTATACTCCTGCTCCATTACAAAGCATTTTCTGTTCAGTAGCTGAAGGTATCTTCTCCAAAGCACAATCCTGATCCTAGCTCTCCCTTTGCACTGATAATTAATCCTACAACCCCCTGCATGATCCACTGCCTGCATCTCACACAGGAGCTAACGTCTTATGCCATGCTCCATCCAGGCCCCCTTCACTCATTCAGGGACTCTGGCCTTTCACCTCCAGCCTTTCAGATGAGCAAAGAGACTTCAGCATCACTCCATTTCGAAGGGAATTAGCCAGTTGAGGAAGAGATAACTGATGGGTCAAGGCCAACACGGAAGCAGCAAGTTGGATGTATTTTCCTTGGACATGTCCAATGATATCTAGTTTTCTGACCCAAGACTGGGAAGAGTGCTTGCACACTGCAGTGAAGTGTTTGATATCCTTGCTACACAAACACCCCCAACTTGAGGAGAAAAGCACAAACAATCCAATAGAAAATTAGGAAAAATGTATAGATCGGCATTTTACAGAAAGAGAAATTCAAATAGCCAATAAACATGAGAAAAGATCAGCTTCTTTAGTAATCAGGGAAATGTAAATTTAAGAAACTGAGGTACTCTTTTAAAAGCTAATCAGATTGGCAAATATTAAAGAATGGCTAGCAAAGATATGTTAAATCAGACACTGTCTTACATAGCTGACAGAAACATGCATTGCACCGATGCTTTGGGGAAATATTCTGGCAGTGTCTATTAACATTAAAAATACATCTTCCCCTTGATCTAAAAAATATGTATATCTTCCCTTTGATCCAGAAATGACACTGCTAGGAGTCTATCTTATAGACGTAAAATTACCAGTCTTAAGTATCTTTACACCAAGATGGCATTTAACTGTTTTTAATTAATTGTTTACAATGGCAAAAGTCAAGGGAAAATTAGTGAAAGAGCGTAAAAAAATGGAAAATTATTCATGATATCACGTTAAGAAATATAGGGAAATACAAAATTCTACCCAAGTCTGCAAACATTGACCACCCACATAGATAAGGACTGAGGGGTACCGGAGTTGTATAGAAATATTGATATCAATAGCTCATGGGTTCCTGGGGAATTTTTGTCTTGAATTTCTGTTGCTATTTTAGTATTGTTTTGCCAATAACGTAACTTCTAAAAAACACACATGATTTTGTGGATTGACTCATGTCCTGTCCCCTGGTCCAGTGAATATGAATCCGTTCATATGTGGGCCTTTGAAGATGTCAACACTTAAGGTGTGCCCGAACGGAATGGGTGGGGGTGGGACTTTAATCCAATATGGTTCAAGTCCATAGAAGCATAGGAAATGAGACACAGAAAGGAGAAGCCACAGGGAGCAGCCAGAGGCTGGAAGTCCATAGAACCCAGAAAGAAAAAGGAGACGCCGCTGTCATGTGCATTGCCATGTGACAGGAAAACCAAGGACCAAGGATCTCCTTATTCACCCCCAGAACACCACACTCTTTGCGGAGAAAGCATTGTCTTGCTAATGTCTCAATTTTGAACCTCTGGCCTCAGTGCCAGGTTCTTGCCTGCCATGCCGGAGACCTGGGTTCAATTCCCAGTGCCTGCCCAGGTGGAAAAGAGAAAAAAAAAAAAGCCAATAAATTCCTATTGTTTAAGCCAATCCATTGTACGGTGTTTGTTTTAGCAGCTGGGTAACTAAGATATATGATGAGTTATGGAAACGGTGATTGTTTATGGGTTGGAAGTTGATTTGCCTTGAAGGCCAGTTTAAAGTTGTAGGACAACTCTGTGGGAAAGCTGGTGGTGAACAGGTTTGGGGTGTGATCAGTGGTGCGGGGGTTTGGGTAGGGTAGGAGTGTAGAGTCGCTGAGATGGAGACTAGAGGTGAGTCCCCAAGAGTGAGGAAGTTACTGGCACACTCCATAGAAAGGCTGGAATGTGACTCAGATCGGTAGAGACTGAGAATGAAGGGAGGAGGCAGATTCAGGAAACAATTCATAAGAAAGCACCCGACTGGGTAAGGGAACAGGAGGAGGAAATGGAGTTGATTCCAAAGGGCAGGGGAGAAGTGTGGCAGTGCCACTTACCAGGATGGGAGAAGCCAAGGGGGGATAAGGAGAAAACCTTTTTTTTTTTAAGGTGGGGAGAAAAGGAAGAGTATGTGGTTATTTTCGGAGGCTGAGTTTGAGTTTGAAAGTTTTCTGAAAACAATTGGGAATGGGGAAATGTTCACTTTGAATGACAAAATAAAAAAATAAATAAAAATCAAGAACTCCAAAACTGAACATTCTTCCCTTATTTGATTGATCTGTGAAAAGAGTGTTCTTTCCCTCCAGTAACATTAACTACTTGCAATAAAGAGATTTCCAAAAATAATACTTTCTCACTTTCTGGTGAAATTATTCCTCATTTTGTTTGGCTTTATATTATTTTTTTTTTCCTAATGAATCTAGATTCTCTCTTTTTTTTTTTTTTAAATATCTTTGCAATATTTATCTAGTCTATTTTACCTGTTTGAAAACATCCCTTTTCTTTAAAAAAATAGAATTTACTTCTTGGTTTTCCCCACAATATATCTGTAAGCAGCAGACACATTGACACTTCAAGTTTTCAATGACCCAGACCACTCTTTGGAGCTTTAGCCTTTTGCTATGGATCAATTCCTCCATTCTTTTAATAGCTTCGTTTCCTCTTTGTACTCTGCCAGCCTTTTCTCTACACAGTTGTGGTAGAAAGCAGCCCCTAGCCAAGCACAGTTCTCTGGGTGTGGCTCCACTGTACTTCCCTCATCTGGGCAACCATGGCTCTCACTGGCTCTTTCGGGTCCTCTGGGGAGCTGGTCTATGGGGGTCTCCTTCAGGGGTCTCTCCACTTGGCTCTGTGGCTGTGCTACCACAACTTCAGCCACCTTCAGGACTGCCTGCCACAGTCACAGATTTACATTTTCCAAGTCAAATTTGAGCATGAAACCATCCATACTCGTCCACTAGGATAGCTGTAATAATAAAAAAATAATAACAAGCATTATTGAGAATGTGGAGAAATGGGAACCCTCATACATGGCTGGTGGGAATGTCAAGTGGTATGGCTGCTGTGGAAAACAGTTTCATGCTTCCTTAATAAAATCAAATGTAGAATTACCACTGGACCCAGCAATTCCGCCCCTAGGTGTATGCCCAAAAGAAATGAAAACAGGTGTTCAAACAAAAAACTTGTATGGGAATGTTCATAGCAGCACTGTTCACGATGGCCAAGCTTGACTCAAGCACTCCAACAGAAAACATGTCCTTAATCTTAATCTGCGTTCCTGTGGGTGTGAAACCATTTGTTAATAGACCCTTTGAAGATGTATTATCCATTAAGGAGGTGCAGATCATCCAAGATCCTATCGAGGTATGGCCCAAATGAATCAGGGTGGCATTCATCTGTATCACTGGAGGTCACATAGAGGGAAACCAGAAACCAGGGAAAGCCACAGGAAGAAGCGAGGAGTCAGGAGAAACCAGAAGAGAAGACAGAGATCATCAGCGATGGAGGCAGAGATGCAAACCTAGGTACCCCTAAAGTTGCAGCACATCAGCACCAGAATGCGGCAGACTTCGGGGAGAAAGCACAGCCTGCCAGCACCTTGATTTTGGACTTCAGTGTCCCGTACGGTGAGCCAATAGATTCCTTTTATTAAGTCAATCAGTGTGTCATATTTGTCAAAGAAACTTCGGCAAACTAAGACGGTGATAGCACTCAAATGTCTAACACTGAAGAATGGATAAAAACATAGTTAAATATTATTCAGCCATAAAAAGGAATGAAGGGCTGATACATGCTATAACATGGGTAAACATAGACAATACTATGGTAGGTGAGAGAAGCCAGACACAGAAGGCCACATATTGTATTATTCCATTTATATGCACTATCTAGAGTAGACAAATCCAGAGAGTCAGAAAATGGATTAGTGGTTGCCAGGAGCTGGGAGGGGAATGAGAGGTGACTGCTTGATGGGTAAGAGGTTTCCTCATGGAGTGATGAAGATTTTCTGGAACTACAGAGTGGTGATTTTTGTACAACATTGTGAATATACTAAATGCCACTGAGTTGCACACTTTAAAATGGTTAAAGTCAGGGATAAAAATCTCCCTAGCAGCATTGGACATGACTCCCAGGGGTGAGCCTGGCCCTGGGATCGTGGGATCAATGCCTTCCTGACCAAAGAGGGGAAAAAATGTAACAAAATAAGGCATCAGTGACTAAGAGAGTTCAAGTAGAGTCAAGAAGCTATTCTGGAGGCTACTCTTATGCAAACTTCAGCTAGGCATTGCTAACTGCTACAGTTGGCCGAACTCCACCCAACATCATTCCTGTTAATCCTAAAGAACACCTAAGGCTCTATCTGCGATTCTACGAAAATTTCACTCGCTAAGATTATTTTCCAGAAACCTACAACATCCAGATGGTTCCTAGGCCAAATAAGACCTGAAACCCAGAGGGACCAGCCTCTCCAGAACATCAACTAGTTCCATCCTCCTATCCTATATCGTCAACAACCCTTTTTAACATGAAAAAAGTTAAAATGGGCACAGCCCAAACATCCTTAAAGATTGGGAGAAAGATCAAAGGAGGAGGAGGAGTTATAACAGAGAAGATAGGATTTAACAAATGAGTAGGACTGCTGAATCATTATATTGACATTTCTTTTCGCGTCCAGTGTCTTGGAGCAGATAGAAGAAAAAACTTAAAATTGTGGACCTGTAACCCACACCAAACTTCGAAATCTATTCTATAACCACTTGTTAAAATGTTCTTGGAAATTTATTGCTTTTTTGTATATATGTTACATTTGACAATAAAAACATAAGAAAAAAAGTTAAAGTGGTAAATTTTATGTTATGTGATTTAACCAGCAAAATAAAACGAATACACATCCAACTAATTATTTCTTATCTCTCTAACTTCCTACCAGCCTCTTCAAACTTGAGGACCACGGACCTCTCGAACTTAACAAGATGAAAACTGAATTTATTTTCTTTTCCAGAAAATGGCTCCCCTTCTTTTTCTATTTTTGATTAATTGCTGGATGTCTTTTGGTTTGCCACCTGACAGCTCCTAACCCAGTCAGGGTAATCTTGAGGAAAAACAAAGTTGAGGATTTACATTATTAGATGCCAAGATCTATTATGAAGCCATGGTAATTAAAGCAGTGTTGACATTGGTTCAGGATAAACTGACCAATGGTATAGGATATAGAATATATAGAAGCACACAGACATTGACTGATTTACGACGAAGGCCACACTGCGTTACAGGAAGGAGAGAAAGGACGATCTTTTCAGTAAAAGATGCTGGGCCAGTTGCATAACCATATGGAAAAACTATATATCTTTACTTCTACCAACACAAAAATCAAGTTCAGATGGATTAGATATTTAAATGTAAAACAATAGAGCTTTTACAGGAGAATCTAGAATATCTTTATGATCTTGAAGTAGGCTCAGACATAAAAAGCAGTAGCCATAAAGGAAAATAATTGAGAAAGCAGATTATATTAAAATGTAAAACTTCTGCTCATCAAGGTGACAAACAAAACTGGGAAGAGATATGTGTGATACATAAGGCTAATAAAGGACTCAAATACAGAACACATAAAGGTCTCCTAGAAATCAATAAGAAAAGAACAGACAACCCACTAGAAAAATGGGCAAAATACTTGAAAAGACATTTTCTAAAGAGGATAGCCAGATGGCCAATAAACATATGAGAAGCTGTCCAACTTCATTAACATAATAGAAATGTAAATTAAAACCATGAGATTTACTACATACACACAGAGTGACTAAAATGAAAAAGATGGAGAATACCAAGTGTTAGGGAAGATGGGAGAAATCAAAGCTTTCATTTAGTGCTGGTAAAAGTATAAATTAAGAGAACTACTTTGGGAAAGCAGTTTGGCAGTATCTACTAAGGCTGCACATATGCACGCTTATCACCAGAAATTTCATCCCTAGGTATATACCCATCAGAAATACATGTGAGTGTTCACCTAAGGTGAGGTACTAGAATATCCCACAACAGCCTGTTTCAGTTTACTAAAGCGATGATTCTCCCTCACCCTACTCTCTATTGGTTACACCCACTGTTGTTAAGAAGTCAGACGTCTCTCAGGCCTTGCTGTGAAGGGAATCTGTCTTTTCTATGATTGCTTAAAATAACTGTTTTGTCTTTGGTATTTCGAAGTTGCGTTATGATGAATTTATGACTTTTTCTTTTTCTTTGAGTTGCTCGGGATTATTGGGCTTCCTGAATCTACAGTTTCTATTATCCACCAATTTTTATCAGTTCTAATAAAACTACAGCCTTGGTTTTCTCCACTATTCCATGTGACTGATACTTGCCTCTTCTTGAAGAATTCAAATAAGATGTGCATTAGACATTCTTATTTTATCCTCCATGTTTCTTTACCTCTTTTTCCTATTATCCATCTCTTTGTATATGATGTATTCTGGGTAATATCTTCAGATCTCTATATTCTAGTTCACTATCTCTCATTAGCTTTGTCTGAACTACTGGTAAATCCTTTGTCTGAATTACTGGTAAACCCATCTTCCACGTATATTTAAATTTCGATTGCATTATTTTTCATTTCTAGAAGTTCTGTTTAGCCTTTTTCTTTTTTTTTTTAACTTTTTTTTATTAATTAACAAACAAAACATTTAGGTATCATTCCATTCTACATATACAATCAGTAATTCTTAGTATCATCACATAGTTGCATATTCATCATTTCTTAGTACATTTGCATCGATTTAGAAAAAGAAATAAAAAGACAACAGAAAAAGAAATAAAATGATAATAGAGAAAAAAAAGACTATACATACCATACCCCTTACCCCTCGCTTTCATTTACCACTATTTCAAACTGAATTTATTTTAACATTTGTTCCCCCTATTATTTATTTTTATTCCATATGTTCTACTCTTCTGTTGATATAGTAGCTAAAGGGAGCATCAGACATAAGGTTTTCACATTCACAGAGTCTCATTGTGAAAGCTATATCATTGTTCAATCATCATCAAGAAACATGGCTACTGGAATTCAGCACTACATTTTCAGGCAATTCCCTCCAGCCTCTCCACTACATCTTGAACAACAAGGTGATATCTACATAATGAGTAAGAATAACCTCCAGGATAACCTCTCGACTCTGGAATCTCTCAGCCATTGACACTGTCTCATTTTACTCTTCCCCCTTTTGGTCGAGAAGTTTCTCTCAATCCCTTGATGTTAATTCTTAGCTCGTTCTAGGGTGTTTCTCAGTCCCTTGATGCTGAGTCTCAGCTCATTCCAGGATCTCTGTCCCATGTTGCCAGGAAGGTCCACACCCCTGGGAGTCATGTCCCACGCAGAGAGTACCCCCTCAGTTTTTTTTTTTTTTTGAAATTAACCCAACATTTAGAAATCATACCATTCTACATATGCAATCAGTAATTCTTAACATCATCACATAGATGCATGATCATCGTTTCTTAGTACATTTGCATCGGTTTAGAAGAACTAGCAACACAACAGAAAAAGATATAGAATGTTAATATAGAGAAAAAAAATAAAAGTAATAACAATAGTAAAAAAAAAAAAGACAAACAAATAACCAGACAGACAAAAACAAACAAAAACAAAAACAAAAACAAACAAACAAACAAACAAAAAAACCCTATAGCTCAGATGCAGCTTCATTCAGTGTTTTAACATGATTACTTTACAATTAGGTATTATTGTGCTGTCCATTTTTGAGTTTTTGTATCTAGTCCTGTCGCACAGTCTGTTTCCCTTCAGCTCCAATTACCCATTATCTTACCCTGTTTCTAACTCCTGCTGGACTCTGTTACCAATGACATATTCCAAATTTATTCTCGAATGTCGGTTCACATCAGTGGGACCATACAGTATTTGTCCTTTAGTTTTTGGCTAGACTCACTCAGCATAATGTTCTCTAGGTCCATCCATGTTATTACATGCTTCATAAGTTTATCCTGTCTTAAAGCTGCATAATATTCCATCGTATGTATATACCACAGTTTGTTTAGCCACTCGTCTGTTGATGGACATTTTGGCTGTTTCCATCTCTTTGCAAAAAAATAACGCTGCTATAAACATTGGTGTGCAAATGTCCGTTTGTGTCTTTGCCCTTAAGTCCTTTGAGTAGATTTCCAGCAATGGTATTGCTGGGTCGTATGGCAATTCTATATTCAGCTTTTTGAGGAACCGCCAAACTGCCTTCCACAGTGGTTGCACCATCTGACATTCCCACCAACAGTGGATAAGTGTGTCTCTTTCTCCGCATCCTCTCCAGCACTTGTCATTTTCTGTTTTGTTGATAATGGCCATTCTGGTGGGTGTGAGATGATATCTCATTGTGGTTTTGATTTGCATTTCTCTAATGGCCAGGGACACTGAGCATCTCTTCATGCGCCTTTTGGCCATTTGTATTTCCTCTTCTGATAGGTGTCTGTTCAAGTCTTTTTCCCATTTTGTAATTGGATTGGCTGTCTTTTTGTTGTTGAGTTGAACAATCTCTTTATAAATTCTGGATACTAGACCTTTATCTGATATGTCATTTCCAAATATTATCTCCCATTGTGTAGGCTGTCTTTCTACTTTCTTGATGAAGTTCTTTGATGCACAAAAGTGTTTAATTTTGAGGAGCTCCCATTTATTTATTTCCTTCTTCAGTGCTCTTGCTTTAGGTTTAAGGTCCATAAAACCGCCTCCAATTGTAAGTTTCATAAGATATCTCCCTACATTTTCCTCTAACTGTTTTATGGTCTTAGACCTAATGTTTAGATCTTTGATCCATTTTGAGTTAACTTTTGTATAGGATGTGAGATATGGGTCTTCTTTCATTCTTTTGCATATGGATATCCAGTTCTCTAGGCACCATTTATTGAAGAGACTGTTCTGTCCCAGGTGAGTTGGCTTGACTGCCTTATCAAAGATCAAATGTCCATAGATGAGAGGGTCTATATCTGAGCACTCTATTCGATTCCATTGGTCGATATATCTATCTTTATGCCAATACCATGCTGTTTTGACCACTGAGGCTTCATAATATGCCTTAAAGTCAGGCAGCGCGAGACCTCCAGCTTCGTTTTTTTTCCTCAAGATGTTTTTAGCAATTCGGGGCACCCTGCCTGTCCAGATAAATTTTCTTATTGGTTTTTCTATTTCTGAAAAGTAAGTTGTTGGGATTTTGATTGGTATTGCATTGAATCTGTAAATCAATTTAGGTAGGATTGACATCTTAACTATATTTAGTCTTCCAATCCATGAACACGGTATGCCCTTCCATCTATTTAGGTCTTCTGTGATTTCTTTTAACAGTTTTTTGTAGTTTTCTTTATATAGGTTTTTTGTCTCTTTAGTTAAATTTATTCCTAGGTATTTTATTCTTTTAGTTGCAATTGTAAATGGGATTCGTTTCTTGATTTCCCCCTCAGCTTGTTCATTGCTAGTGTATAGAAATGCTACAGATTTTTGAATGTTGATCTTGTAACCTGCCACTTTGCTGTACTCATTTATTAGCTCTAGTAGTTTTGTTGTGGATTTTTCCGGGTTTTCGACGTATAGTATCATATCGTCTGCAAACAGTGATAGTTTTACTTCTTCCTTTCCAATTTTGATGCCTTGTATTTCTTTTTCTTGTCTAATTGCTCTGGCTAGAACCTCCAACACAATGTTGAATAATAGTGGTGATAGTGGACATCCTTGTCTTGTTCCTGATCTTAGGGGGAAAGTTTTCAATTTTTCCCCATTGAGAATGATATTAGCTGTGGGTTTTTCATATATTCCCTCTATCATTTTAAGGAAGTTCCCTTGTATTCCTATCTTTTGAAGTGTTTTCAACAGGAAAGGATGTTGAATCTTGTCAAATGCCTTCTCTGCATCAATTGAGATGATCATGTGATTTTTCTGCTTTGATTTGTTGATATGGTGTATTACATTAATTGATTTTCTTATGTTGAACCATCCTTGCATACCTGGGATGAATCCTACTTGGTCATGATGTATAATTCTTTTAATGTGTTGTTGGATACGATTTGCTGGAATTTTGTTGAGGATTTTTGCATCTATATTCATTAGAGAGATTGGTCTGTAGTTTTCTTTTTTTGTAATATCTTTGCCTGGTTTTGGTATGAGGGTGATGTTGGCTTCATAGAATGAATTAGGTAGTTTTCCCTCCACTTCGATTTTTTTGAAGAGTTTGAGGAGAGTTGGTACTAATTCTTTCTGGAATGTTTGGTAGAATTCACATGTGAAGCCGTCTGGTCCTGGACTTTTCTTTTTAGGAAGCTTTTGAATGACTGATTCAATTTCTTTACTTGTGATTGGTTTGTTGAGGTCATCTATTTCTTCTTGAGTCAAAGTTGGTTGTTCATGTCTTTCCAGGAACCCGTCCATTTCATCTAAATTGTTGTATTTATTAGTGTAAAGTTGTTCATAGTATCCTGTTATTACCTCCTTTATTTCTGTGAGGTCAGTAGTTATGTCTCTTCCATTTCTGATCTTATTTATTTGCATCCTCTCTCTTCTTCTAGCCTTTTTCAAATGTGCTTAATCATTTTCTTACAATCTTTTGCTCCTTGCTTATATTTATCAATTCTGTCTTTTAGCTCATTGAGCATATTTTTCTAGTTTGCTAACTGCGGGAATGCAACACACCAGAGACGGATTGGCTTTTAATAAAAGGGGATTTATTTCATTAGTTCTTCAGAGGAAAGGCAGCTAACTTTCATCTGAGGTTCTTTCTTACGTGGAAGGCACAGGCCGATCTCTGCTGGCCTTCTCTCCAGGCCTCTGGGTTCCAATAGTTTTCCCCAGGGTGATTCCTTTCTGCATCTCCAAAGCCCTGGGCTGAGCTGCGAGTGCTGAGATGAGGTATGCTAAGCTGCTTGGGCTGTGCTACATTGAGCTCTCTCATTTAAGCACCAGCCAATTAAATCAAACATCATTCATTGCAGCAGTTGCCTCCTAGCTGACTGCAGATATAATCAGCAACAGATGAGGTTCACGTACCATTGGCTCATGTCTGCAGCAACAGAACTGGATGCCTTCACCTGGCCAAGTTGACAACTGAATCTAACTACCACACATATTAAACACTTATTTTATACTCTCTGTTTGATAATTGCAATACCTCATTTTGCTGGCTGCTATTTTCACTGGTCTTTATTTCTTTATGTGTTCTGTGATTTTTTTTACTGTAAGTTCATATTTTCAGAAACCTTAAATATGAAAATTCTTTAACGTCTAATTGGTAGTTGATTTCTCCAGAAGAGAGATAATATTTGCTTTTGTCAGATGTCTGTGAGCAGTGTTCCACAGCTCACCTTAAACTAAATTCTCAGTTGAGGTTTTCCAACTACCTAGGTACAGTGCATCTACTATGGCTGCACATTCACTTGAGGGGTGGCCTGTGGTTATGAATTCTTAGGAGAGATATTCTTCCTCTCCTCTCAGTACTGACTGAGGTCAATTTTAGGCATTTCCCCCTTGCAGTGCCTTAAACTGGGCGAGGGGTGGGAGGGAGGCACTCCATCTCACTCTTATTCTTAGGCTGTAACCCATTGTTTTGGTTTGCTAAAGCTGCTGGAATGCAACATACCAGAAATGGGTTGGCTTTTAGAATAGGGATTTAGTAACTTATAATTTACAGTTCATAGGCCATGAAAATGCCCAAATCACAGCATCAACAGGACAATACCTGGACTCTAAAGACAACTGCTGATATCTGAGACACCTCTGTCACATGGGAAAGCACATGGCCAGTGTTTGTTGGTCCTTTGCTCCCAAGTTTCATTGCTTTCAGTTTCTGGCTCCAGCAGCCTCTTCTCTGAGCGTCTTTGGGTTCTCTCTTAGCATCTCCACAGCTTTTCTTCTCTATTATCTTCTCTTAATTTCATCTCTTGGCTTTTCTTGTCTTCTCTCCTTTCAAAAGGACTCCAGCAAAAGGATTAAGAACCACCCTGGGGCAGTTCTCAACCGAAATAACCTCAGCAAAAGGATTAAGACCCGCCCTAGGGCAGTTCTCAACTGAAATAACCTCACCAGAAGGTCTGACCTGTAGTTCTGCATCCACAGGAATAGATTAAAAGAACACAGTTTTTTCTGGGGTACATAAAAGCTCCAAACTATCACATAGCCCTACCTGTAATAGTCACAAGCTGGATACTACCTAATGTCAGTCAACAAGTGGAATGGATAAATAAATTGTAGTAAATTTCACACAATGAAATACTACATAGCAATAAGAATGAATGATCTATAACCAGACAACATGTATGGGTGAATTTCACAAAAATAAGATTGTACCAAAGAAACCAAACATGAAAGAGGACAAATGATATGTGGTAAATAGAGTCTAAAATGCCCCTTGATTATCCCTGCGTTTGGTTAGTCATGTGCTCCCTTTGAGTATGTGCTAAACCTAGGTGATTCATTTTTCAGTGTATCAATATGACAAAAATAGTGGATTGTTAATTCTGAGATAGAGTGACAAAAAGACTCTGGTTTCCACCTTGAGTGCTCTCTCATACTCGTTTGCTCACTCTGAAGGAAGCTGGTTGCCATATAGTGAGCTGCCTAGTGGAGAAGTCCCTGTGGCAAGGGACTGAGAGAGGCCTTAGTCCAGCAATGTGGGAGGATCTATATCCTGCCAGCCACCTGCCAAATGGATGGAGAGCCGCCATCAACTGAGTCTTGAAATGACACTGCAGTCCTAGCTCACAGCGCGACTGCAAGTGCATGGGAAACTTTGAGCCAGAGGCACCTATTTAAGCCATGCATGGATTCTTGATGAACAGAAACTGAGAATTAATGTTAGTTTACTTATTTATAGTCTTGGTTTAATTTGTGGTACAGAAATAGACAGCTAATATGCCATATTATTTCACTTCTGTAAAATATTAAAGCAGGCAAAATGAATATATAGTATTAGAAGTCAGGGTAGACATTACCCTAACAGGGAGTTAGGGAAGGGAGGATGAGTAGAGCTTTTTGGGAGCTGGGCATGTTCTATTCATATATCTGGGTTCTGGATGCACGGATATGTTCAGGTTGTGCAAATTCATCAAGATGTACACTTTCTTGAATGCATGCATGCTATTGTTCTAGTTTGCTAGCTGCCAGAATGCACTATACCAGAAACAGAAGAGCTTTTAAAAAGGGGAATTTAATAAGTTGATAGTTTACAGTTCTAAAGCTGAGAAAATGTCCCAATTAAAGTGAGTCTATAGAAATGTCCAATCAAAGGCATCCATCTAAGGAAAGATACCTTGGTTCAAGAAGGCCGATGAAGTTCAGGGTTTCTCAAGTGGGAAGGCACATGGCGAACACAGTCGCAGTTTCTCTCTCAGCTGAAAGGGCACATGGTGAACATGGCGATGTCTACTAGCTTTCTCTCCTGGCTTCCTGTTTCATGAAGCTCCCCAGGAGGCATTTTTCTTCTTTATCTCCGAAGGTCACTGGCTTGTGGACTCTCTGCTTTGTGGTACTGCAGCATTATCTGCTCTCTCCGAATCTCCTATTCTCCAAAATGTTTTATAGGGCTTTTATAGGACTCCAGAAACTTATAGGACTCCAGAAACTTATCAAGACCCACCCCAATGGTGGAGATATGTCATCACCTAATCCATCTTAACAACCACTCTTGACCAAATCATATCTCCAAGGAGATGATCTGATTACAGTTTCAAACATACACTATTGAATAGGGATTATTCTGCCTTTACGAAATGGGATTTTGATTAAAACATCGCTTTTCTAGGGTCCATACATCCTTTCAAACCAGCACAGCTATGCTTTAATAAACAATTTTTTGGTATGCTATGTGATAGGGGTCGTTCTTCATTCTTTTTCCATGTAAATATCCCAAAATCCCACCATCACACCACCATTAGTTGATTTTTGTTTTTGGAGTGCATGGGCCAGGAATTTGACTGAACTACCTGTGCACCCCTCAAATTTCTTAACTTTAATTAATATGCTTAAGAAAACCTGTGAATGGAGAATTTCACCCACAACCAAAATCTATATTTAAAAAGTCAAACGTAAGTTCTAGCATGAAAAGGACAATAATCAAAATTAATAAGAGAATAGATGGGGGTTAACAGTGGAATGAACACCGAAGAGATTAGTGAACGGGAAGATAGGTGCACTTAAAGGCTAAATGGAAAGACAAGAGGATTAATGAAATGTAAAATAAAATCAAGCTGAAGTATGGGAAGAGGAAAAACCTGGAAAATACAGAAAATGTAAGATTTATAGTGAAAATGTTTGACATCATGTAACTGGAGTCCCAGAACAAGAGGGGAGAGAGAATGAGCCCCCATGCTGGAAACTTACAAAGAAAGCCACACTTTAGACACATCATGGATAAGATGTTAAAAACTCAAGACCAAAAGAAATCTTAAATGTATCTAAAGAAAAAAGGAACATCATCTGTCTGGGGAAACAATAAGATTGAAACTGAGTTTTTGACAGAAGGGATTGAGCCAGAAAGAAATGGAATGATATCTTTAATGTGCTAAAAATAGTTGTCAATGAAGAATTTCATATTCAGTGAAAACATGCTTCAGGAATGAAGGCAAAAATGAAGAAATGTTTAGATAAATAATAACCTGGACAAGTATTGCTGGCAGACCCACTCTAGAAGATATGCTAAAGAGAATTCTTCAAGCATAAAAAAAAAAAAAATGATTCCAGAGTTCCGGGTGGAAATCCAGGGAGGAATAAAGAGTGGCAGAAAGAGTAAAACATGTTGGTGAATCTAAGCAGATACCTGCTGCATAACACAACAATAATAATGCTTTGTGGGTTTTATATACATGTGAAATCAAAATATATTGCAACACCACAAAAGGTAAGGGGGGGTCTTTACCAGAAGCAGACCTGAGATAAGGATTTGAGTTGAAATGATTTATTTTGGAATCTAAACCAGGTAACATCAATGTGGAACTGAGGAAGTGAGGCAGGGAAGGGAAGGAAACAATGAAGTCTGCACAATCCAGCAAGTTATCACTCTGAGCAACTGAAGCTTAGTCCTGCTTGGAAAGTCTGGGAGCCAGAGTAGAAATGCACCTCAGAGTTCATCGCACCTGTGGGAGCAAAAAAGCTGGAAAATTTACCCTTCAATTCTGGTCAGTAATAGACTGAAGATCACTCCTGGGGGTTTTAAATTCTCCAGCATGTCTGGCCTATTCTGTCCTCAGCATCCAGAGAAATCCCTGCAACAGGGTTGCAATGCTCAGGGTTGAAAAGTAAACTACCTGCACTTTGAAATAGGTGGAAACAGAAGATATCTACAACAGGAAAAAAAATGGAGTGAGCATATTCTACTTAAAAAAAAAAATCATTCAGCAAAAGATAAATGCCCTCATTTATATTGGACATTGTCATGGTGAGATTCATGTACCAAATTGGCCAAGTGGTGGTACCTGTTTGTCTGGTTGGGCAAGTGCTGACCTGTCTGTTGCGATGAGGACATTTCATAGAATTAAATCATGATCATGTCAGCTAAATCCACAGCTGATTACATTTGTAATCAGCCAAAAGGGAGTGTCTTCTGCAATGAGTGCTGCTTAACCTGATCACTGGAATCCTTTTAAGGAGGATTCAGAAGAGAGAGGCTCTTCCTGTTTCAGCTGGTGAGACTCTTCTGTGGAGTTTGTCCAGACCCTCCATCGGAATCTTCAGCTTCACAGCCTGCCCTGCGGATTTTGGACTCTGTGTTCCCATGGTCAAGTGAGACACTTTTATAAATTTAATGTTTGCGAGTGTTTCCTGTTGATTCTGTTTCTCTAGAGCACCTTAACTAACACAGACATTAATAAGTAGAGATGCATATTGTAATCTTTAGATTCACCAATAGAAGAAGAGTAAAGTGATATGTACTTGACAATTCAATAGAGGCGGGAAATATATTGATAAAAATTACATGGTTGATCAAAAAACAAGCAAGAAAGTTGAAAAAATGAACATAAAAGATTGGGAAACATAAATAACAGATTTTAATCTTGTATTAATTTGCACTACATGTGAAAGGATTAAATATTCCAGTTAAAAGAGATTGCCAGATTAAATAATAAAACACAATCTAATTAAATGCTGCTTACAAGAGATAGACTTTAAATATAAGGATACAGAAAATGAAAATGAAACGATGAGAAAAGATACACACTGGAAGCATCATCTGAAATTAAGTCAGTTGTAGTTATACTAATATCAGACAAAATATACATTAAGATAAGAAGTATTATAGAGGTGAGAAGGGACAATTCATAATGAGAAAAAGAGTCAATAACTCAGAAGATATAACAATTCTAAATTTGTCTGCATCCAAGAATGTAGCTTCAATATGAATAAAGCAAAATGAGCAGAGCTAAAAAGAGAAACCAAAAAATTCACATTCAAATTAGGAAACTTTTAGCATATCTCTCTCAGTAGTTACCAAGACATACCAATAAGGGTACATATGATGAGATAACCAGTAAGGGTTCGCATGATGAGAACAACAGGACTGACAAATGTCATCTAATTCACGTATATAGAATATTGCTCTAACATCTGCAGAATACACATTTTTTTGTAAGATTGCTGTAAAACTCACCAAAATTGACCATATGCTGGTCATAAAATTAAATATGACTGAAATCATATAGAATATGTTCTCTTACTAAAATGGGATTAAGCAAGAAGTTATTAATAAAAAAGATAACAAAAAACCCCCCACATGTTGGAAATTAAGGAACACTTTTTTAAAATCTAATGGATCAAAGAAGAAATCACAATGAACATTGCAAAGCATTTTGAACTGTTACAACAAAAATACAACACAACAAATTACAGAATGTAGATGAAACTATGCTTTTTATAACCTTAAATGTTTATGTTAGAAAAACAGGCTGAAAACCAATGATATGTATATCCACTCAAATGTTAAAAAGAGAACAAACTAAACCTATAGAAAGTACAAAGAAGAAAATAATAAATATTAGCATAAAAAGCAATAAAATTAAAAATTAGTATCTATTAAAGAGACAAAACCAAAAATTAGTTCTTTGTAAAGAATATTGAAATTGATAAATTCCTGACAAGACAAATAAAGAAAAAAAGAGAAGTCACAAATCACCAGCATGAGACTGAAAAAAGGACATCCTAGCAGATCTTAAAGACATTAAAAAGATAAGAAGAGAATTTGATAAATTTATACCAGTGAATTTGGAAATTTAGATGAAATTTAGAAAATAACACAAGTAACAAAAAAGGAACTATAAAAAGCTGAATAATCTTATATGTATTAAATAAACCAAATTCATGATTAAAAATTTCCCGCCAAAAATTTTTCGAGTCTAAATGGCTTCGTTGGTGAATTCTACTAAACATTCAAGGAGGATAAATATTTACTTTCCAGAGACTATAAAAAGAGGGAGCCATTCTCAACTTGCTTTATGAGGACAGCCTAACTTTATTCTCAGATCTGACTAAGATATTACAAAAAAATAAAATTATAAGCCAATCTCTCCAATGACAATGGATGTAAAAATTCTAAACAAAACATAATTAGGCCAAATCCAGCAACATAGAAGAAAGATAGCATAAATGCAAGATTAATTTAATATTTAAAGCCAGTCTATAATTTTCTACAATAAGAAAACAAAGAATATCATATGATCATATCAATAGATGCAAAAGAATCATATAATAAAATTCAATACCATTTCATTGCAAAAATTCTTAGCCCACTAAGAGTAAATGGAAACTTCCTTTTGTAGTATAGAAAATTTACAGAAACCTGGTGAAATACTAAAATCCTCTCTCAGAAATCGGGCATGAGAAAAGTGTATTGGCTATCACCACTTTTATTCAATGTTGTACTAGGAGTCCTAGCGAGTCCAGTAAGGCAAAAAGAAACAAAATTCAATATATGGTTTTAAAATGAAGAAATAAAACTGCTCCTATTTGCAGATAATATGTTTATACATGGAAGAAACCCAACGAACCACAAATGAACTATTAAAATTAATAAGTAACTTCTGCAGGCTTATATTTCTATATATCAGCTAAAGATCATTAGAAAATAAAATTTAAAAAGACAAACTTAATTTAAAGCAGTATAAAATATCAATTAACTATAAATATTTATAGTAGTAAAAGATATCAAATAACTAAGTATAAATCTAGGGAAAGTTATACAAGTTCTCTAGTGACAATTGAAAACGTTATTGAGATAAATTAAAGGCCTAAATAAAAGTAGGGCTTTACATGCCATGAACTGGAAAACTCAATTTTGTAAATGTCAGTTCTCCACCAATTCATCACAGTCCCAAACAAAATCCCAGAAGTGTGTGTGCGCGTGTGTGCGTGCGTGTGTTTTAAGGGAAATTGGCAAGCTGGTTCTAAATTTATATAAAGCAAAATGTTCAAAACAGCAAAGACAATTTTGAAGAAGAAAAATGAATTGGGAGGACTTCTACCACCAGATAGCAAGATGTAATATAATGTTACAATAATTCTGGCACTGTGAGGTCAGTATAAGAACAGACCGGCAGACCAATGGAATAGAATAGAGTCCAGAAATAAATCACATAAATGGACACTAAGTCTATGATAAATGTGACAACTGCAGAGCAGTGGGGGGAACCAAAGAATGGAAAACTTGGCTGATCTTAGTTCTCAATTCCTGGGGAAGCAAACTCTTCATCTCTGAATTTCCTGTAAAAGGAGTGGCTTTTGTGCTGGCCCCTGGACCACACCTGATAGCGCACATGCTAACGAATGATGGGGAGGGACCAACCACACCTGCAGTCTTAGAGCAGCCATGTAATTAGGGGCGTGCGGCTTAGCGCAAAGCCATATGCAAATGCAGCTCAGTCACGTGAGCCTTGATACATCCATCATGCCTATATAATGAGACCCTATATAAAATTGGGACACACGAAGCTAGAAGAACTTCCATGAGTTGAGAAAATAGATTGTTACTGTGCTGGGAGGGTGATGACGTCACGTGGAAAGGACACAAAAGCTTGTGTTTGAGACCCAGACCTGGTCCTGTGCATCTCTTCTTTTTGGCTTCTTATTTGTATCCGTTTGCTACAAAAACAAAAGCAAAAACAAAACTGTCGTCATTTAGTGTAGTACTTTCAGGGAGTTCTGTGAGTCATTCTAATACATTGAACCCAAGTGGGGGTGGGAACCCCTGAATTTGTAGCCCATTGGTCAGGAGTGCCAGAGGCCTTGGCCAATGGACTTGCAGGTGGTGCCTGAAGGATAGTTTCATAGAGGATTTTCCTGAACCTGAGGTGTCTGGTCTAACTTGCAGTAGTTAGAATCAGAGCTGGGTTGATTGAATTACTGCAGTATTTGTAGTTGGTGTCAGAAGCTCTTGTGGAAATTGCAGAGGTTTTCTGATAACCTATATATATAGGAAAATAAATATATTTTTAAATAAATGGTGTTATGTCCTGGACACCACTTCAGGCCATTTGTAAAAATCAATTCCAGGTGGATTGTTGATCTAAATGTGAAAGTTAAAACAACAAAGCACGTAGAAGAAAAAGTAGGATAGCTACATAACCTTGGGGTAGGCAAAATTTTCTTAAACAGGATACGAAAGGTATAAAATATAAAGGAAAAGATTGATAAATTGGATTATATTAAAATTAGAAACTTGACACTACTAAAAATAATAAGGCAAGCCACAGAGTTGAAGAAAATATTTGCAGACATATACCTGATAAGGGACTTGTGTCTAGAATATATAAAGAGCTCTGATGAATCAATAAAAAAGACATCCCAGTAGAAAACTGGGCAAAGATTTGAATAGGCAATTCACAAAAGAGGATGCCTAAATGGTCAATCCACATAGAAAAAGGTGTTCTTCTTCATCAGTTATCAGAAAAATGCAAATTAATAGAATAATGAGACCCTATTACACTCCCACCAGAATGGCTAAAATTAAAATGACTAATAAGACCACATGTTATGAAGAGGTGGAGTCACAGGACCGCTCATATTCTGGGGGTTTAAACTGATATAATTTGGAAACCAATTAGGAAGACGGTTTGGCACTATCTACTAAAGCTGAATAGCCACACATCCTGTGACCCAGGGGGTCTCTTCTTAGGTGCATATGCAACAGATGTATATGTATGTGCACATCAAAAGATATGCAGAAATGTTCATGGAGAAATTCATAATAGGCCCAAACTGGAACCAAATCAAATGTCCACAATGGTTAAGAAATATTGGTATAGTCATACAACAGAATTCTATACAGTAATAAAAATGAACCATCCATTGCTATTCCAAAAATAAGTGAATGTCATGAGCATAAGTCAGAGCGAAGGGAGCCGAACAGGAAAGAGTAGATCGTATACATTGTGTAGAATTTTGTTGACGTCAAGTTCGAAAACAGGCAAAACTACTCCTTGGAGGAAGCCGATCGGTGTCTGGGGGTAGGTCACTTCATCAGGAAATTCTGTTCTTCCATCGAGGTGCTTATCTTGTGAAAATGTTAGGAGTTGTACACTTAATGTCTGTGCAATTTTACTCAATATATTAGTTTTTACTTAAAAAAAAAAAGGTGTGGGGGGAAGCACCTCGAACCAACCTGATACCGGACTGAAGCTGATTGAAAAAAACACCTTTTTTCAGGACAATTCTAAATGTCCCTATTGTCCAACCATGCCAAGGAGAAGACCAAACAGAGTTTTTTCCTCTGGGCTTCTGATAGCATTTGTAATTCAGCTTTTTTGCAACAGTTTGGGAAAATTTCCCCAAAGACTACACTTTCCATGGTCCAGAGAACCTTAAATTGGCTATTCTTAGAAAGAGAAACCTAGATAAGGTGCTACTTTTTTATTATGGAATTGAAAAGAGGAGATGAAGAAAAGAAAACAACTCGGGTAAACAAGACTAGAATAGAACCCAACAAATTTACCCAGATGCAGGCTTTCTCCCCATGGAACCCAGAGCTAATTTTCAGCACAGATCCTTCTTAAGGATGTGGTTTCTTTATTCCCAGGGGATTATTTAGCTGCATTTGGGCTTAGGTGTCCCAGTGCTAACTGAGTTTGCAGTTACCATTCCCAAACCTTTCTTTTTCCCCCCTCTCATTTCCCGGGTACCATGGAGACTGATAATCAAAAGCAACATTTAGTCTCTTCTTTCTTTTCCCTTGGGGCAGACGCTGAGCTGCAGCTTTGGATTTCTCTAGCGTTGATGTAGCAGGAAAAAAAAAATTAGCTAACTGGAGATTTACCCTTGGAACTTTAAAAAAAAATTTTGACATCTGTATACCGCATGTGATTCTGTAACAAAAACTTTTTTTTTCCTTCAAGTCAATCCTCGTTTTATGACTATCCCAGTAATTGCAGGTGGGGATTTCTTCCTACGCTGGTGCTTCCTTGGCCCAGTGCCACAGCAACTCTGCGCTTTCAGGCTAAGGAGTGCGAGATCCTGGCAGGTCTCACCAGCGCTTTTGGAAATAGGTGTGGTTGTTACTAAACCCACGTACAGGAGAACACTCTTCATTCCCGGGTGTACCCTACTTGCTCTTGTTTGGACATGTTTTGGGATCGATAGTCCCTTTTCACAAAAAGTGATTCACTTAGTATGTAGTTTGGGGTGGGATTTTACTTAAATTTCAAATTTTACATGTGGTCTCCCTGCAGGAACAAATAAATATCTTGGGAAAAGCAAGGAACTTACTTTTTTTCCTAAGTAAGAGCCTGGCTGCCTTTCTGAGTACATATCTTATATATAATTTTTGAAAAGAAGAGGGGGTGGGGTGACAAGCATTTCCCCAAAGAATGACGGCGATTATACCTACAATAGCATGCACGAATAGAAGACATGAGCTTGGCAGTCTTCTGAGTCATGTGACACCTGTAGAAAGCCATTCTAATTAATTCCCATCTCATGGCACATTTGGGGGCTTCAGCTGGGTACTACAAGTCTTGCTCTCCCCCAAAGCCTTCTCTGATACCTGCGGCACTTACCACCTTTGGACAACATGTGGGATGATTTCTGTCGTAAGTCTGCTAGAGTGTAACCCCAGTAGGGAGAGACCATCCCCCCTTTTTTCTCTGGTGCGTCCTCACAATCTGGACCATGCCTTGTGCGTGAAGGACACTCATTACACACTTGTTTTGACAATTAAAAAATCCGGTGCCTTATTAACCATGCAACAAGCTTTGAATCTTCTTGCCTCGAATCACACTAAAATCTCATAAAGTAATCTTTGCTGCTACCCAAAAGGATATCATAACATATTTTCCAGACACAGGGTCAGGCTGCCCAGGCCCCACTCTAAGCATTATCCCCTTTCATTAATATGATTTAAGGCAAACAATTAATAAATGTTCATCTTCTAATAACAAGATATAAAAGCCCTGGAAATAAAATATACATATATAATATATATATATATTTATATCTATATCTATCTATCTATTTCTATGATGTAAAGCAAATTTGGGATTCATCAATGAATCTCTAAGGAAGAACTTAAAGACCCAACACATTCTTCTTTAATCATGGCATACAGTGTCTGAGGAATATCATGTGAAAAAGCGTATGTCTGATTAGAATGATTAAAACCAGGTATTGCATACCTAGTACATGCCAGGCACTTGGTCTACATTGCCCCTGATTTTCCCAACCACCCTTCAGTGTAGGTTTTCTCATCCCCAGTGAACAGATGGGGGAACTGAGGCCTACAGAGGAGAAATCAGTGGGCCAAGGTCACGCAGATCTCAGACAAGTACACGGATTTGCTAGACTCCAGGGCTTATTCCCAGACACTGCTGGATCTCAAAAAAATAGTGCAAACAATGTGATTTCACGTGACACTCACATATGTCATTGGTTTCATATTCTTAGTCAACACATATGGTTTGAGTAATTTTTATGTTGTAGCACTGTGCAGTCTTCTTGGCTATCACCATTAGAAGCTTAACATCTAGCTGGGAGGTTTTCATATACCCTGGACAGACTTTGTGACATGGCCAATGAGTGAGACTCACTGTAGATGCTGGGAGTTCTGCAGAGGGAGAGCCCTCGTGGGTTGACCTCCTGGAGCCTAATCACAGAGTGTCCCCTTGCCTTCTCAGTTAGGCAGTGGCCACCGATTGCTTTCTGGCTGTCCTCAGTCCTTATGAGAAATGCCCTGTACCCCGCTGTGTGGTCCTGGCAGAGAAGCAGCTCCAGGGTCACTGCCTCCCCCCTGGTCCCACCCTCTGGGAAGCTGGAGAGACCCAGCCTTCCTCTCTCAGATGCTTGCGGCTGGGCAGGATGCATGTGGCAGCTCTTGGCCAATTGCAGGCTGGCTGCCAGGACCTTGAATTTTGAGCACACACACCAGGATGGATGGAGCATCTGTGCACAGCCATGAGCCTGGCTGGGCAGAGGCCAAACGGAAGCAGTTGCATCTTGATGGGGCTGTTCCTGGGATGACAGCAAATTTGCCTACAAATTCCCTTCCAGTCTGTGAGCCTGTAAATCCTTTGGTAGGCAGGGCAGCTGATATAATCCTGAATTCATGTCCCCGTCTTTTCTGGAAAAGCACTGTCTTTTCCTTTACCCTTTATCCTGGATTTAACACTGATGGCTATATAGCTCAGGAAAAAACAATTTAGGGGTGATCTCACTAGAATGCAAAGTCTGCTTTTAGGAAATTGTGGTTTTCCTACCCTGAAGCTTTCTCCACGAACTGAAGGGGTGCCTATGGATGAAAAGCTGGGAAATGCCAGTGTTTTCTCCATTCCCCTAAAGTTCTGAAGTTAATTATGGTTGGTAATCACGTAAGGACAGGAGAGAAAGCCCGTCTTTCTTGGTCAAGGCAGCTCCCCGGGACCCCAGGATGGGCTGAGGCTCTGGCTGAGATGCCACGGAGGGCATGGCTACAGCCCTGTTCACCCTTATGTTTTGCTCTGTGGGCCCCACGAAGGGAGAGGCTCTCTTGTATTTTGGCCCAGGTCAGAAGATCTTATCTTTACACCATAGCACCATGCCTGGTCCTGAAACCATGAAAGAATCCAGCCTGGGATGACCCATTTACTGGGCGAGTGCCACGGAGTTCCGGCAAAACACATCACCTTCCATGGTGCAGACGTGTCAATTCACGGGGTGTATTTTGAGACTGCATCTGCCATGCTCAGCTCTCTGCACCCGTGCAGCGTGGAGCTGTGTCTCCAATTCATCAAAGCCAAGTATTCTAGTTACTTTTTTTTTTCCAACTTGGAACTTTTTCATTTTCAAGTTGTCATGGGAAAATAACTCTTAATAAATCCCCATAAGCACAGGGAACCAGGGCAATTACTGACATTTTAAGAATTACTGAAACGTTTTAAACATTTTTGATTAATGTTCTAAAGGACAGAAGTAATCCTTTTTTTTTTTTTTTTCTTTCTTTTCTGGAAGGGCTTCAATTCATTTCTGGACCAGACATAGGGCCGACAGACTGTTCAAATCTAATTAATTATTTGGCTATGCCTACAGCCGTCACACCTTCAAACCGTGGAAGTCGTAACTCATCTGAGATTCTCCCACACTGAAGTAACTGCACACACCCATCTGGGCCGTGACAACCACACACAGAGTGAATTATAAGAACTGAAGGCACACCCCCCAGAGGGAAAGCAAGTTTTGTTTGTTTGTTAATGACTCATCGATTTAGTCATGCGTTAAATATTAGATATCTGATGTAAAACATTTAAAATCCTGAGGTGGTACCTTGAAGCAAAAATACACCAAGGAGTCAGGTTAACCCATCGCGTTAATGTTTTTGGACCATAAATTAGATTAGAAAATTCCACAGCTGGGAAAAGCAATGGTGGAAAGATCCCAGCGTATAGCTCAAAAAACCACAGAGGAGCAAGCCTGAGTAGGCCAGGCGGTGGGTTTATTTCAGTTTATGAACCAACGTGATCAACAGGAAGCTGAAGGCCAGTCACTTTCGGCCGTTGGGAAGATCCACCCAAGCCAAGCAGCCTTCACTGGGGGGGCGATTTTTGCTGCATTTTAGAGTGCACATCATAAAAGGAACAACATAAGAGTTTATGACCCACATTGCATTTAAGTTAAAACAAAAACAAACAAACAAACAAAAATCTTTATTTTCCATGCATTTCCAGGCGTTAAAAATAGGATGAGAGAAAAAGTACTTGATCTTCAAACCCTTTTAGAAAAGTGACTTAGATCATGTCTTAGTTTCCCAGGGACTTCCTTAACAGAGTACCACCAAACTACATGGCTTAAAGCAACAGAAATTTGTGCTGCAATAATGGGATACTCACATGGCAAAATAATGAAATGTAACCTCGCCATATAGTATACAAAAAAAAAAAAAGAGAGACCCTGGTCACATTGGATTAAGAGCCGACCTTACTCCAATATGACCTCATCCTAATTAATGTCATTGACCATGACCTTATTTCCAAAGAAAGTCCCACAATGAGGTAACAGGCATCAGGACTTCAACATATCTTTTGAGGGGACAGTAGTAAGGCAAAGATGGAATATAGCAGCCACATGTCAATCATTGATGAGAGTTGAACCCTTTCTATTTGCTCCATGAAAAGACACTGCATCAGGGGGCAAAAATGCCATAAGCTTATCAGAGTACCTCTTGAGTGGTGGTATGTGGTCTGCAGTACAAACACAAAAATTAGTGTGAGAGCATGCCACAACATGCCACGTGAACCAGACACATCTGCTCTTTGGCAGGGGGGTTTGGAATTCACCGCTGCAAGGAAACAAGGGCTCATCAGTTCAACCCCTGATGCCAACACTGGCAGTTGGGTCAGTGTCATCTTCACGTGTGATTTAAGTGATTTCTGAAAGGCAAGCGAGCCTTCCCCGGAAGGAGAACTTGTATTCCCGCGGCTGTAGGGAACAGTTGTACCCAAGAGAATCTGTTTCTTCAGAGGAATTCGCCCTGTGTGAGGTAAGGGAGAGGAGAGCAGCTAATGGGAGCATTTTATGAAATCTGGACACAGCAGGCCAAAAGATGTGTTTCCGCTCGATTATCACGGCAATTCAGAAAAAGTGGCGTTTGGACCGGAATGTCCGAGAATAATGTCAGCAGGGCCTGTGACTTCTCTGGCTAGGGTTGATCTTCGATTTTCTGGAGCCAGGTGGGCCTGAGGCAAAACTGAAGTGGATGATGTGTGCCCCATCTGGGAGGATGTGTGCCCCTTCTGGGAGGACTTTACCCAGCCCGGAGCCTTCTGATAGGGTGGGGGGAGAGGGGGAGGCGGCCACTGACTCCACCTCTGAGCAGCTCCAAGAGTTCCAAAATGCTCTGAGTTGCTTGCCTGAAACTTTTCAGCAATCACAGAAAGAAATTCACTCTAATTGCTGCTGAAAGGTTAATTTATGGAAGGTTCTCGTTAAACCAGGGTAAGTAGGACCAAAACTAAACTAAAGGAAAAACTCACTCGGGGGCGGGCCAAGGTGGCTCAGCAGGCAGAGTTCTCGCTAGCCATGCCGGAGACCCGGTTCATTCCCGGTGCCTGCCCATGCAAAAAAAGAAAGTGTAACTATTTAAAACAGGAACCAAAATTTAATAGCGCGTGCACCTGTGTGTGTGTGTGTGTGTGTATGCACACAAGCTATATATGATTAGGGCTTTATCTTGAAAATTAAACAAGCATTATAAATAGTTTATTTTCTATTTCAGAAAACTTAGGTTATGATCACAATGATGTATACTCCTTAAAATGGGTATGTTTTGATTTGAGGGGACAGAGACCCCACTGTTTTTCCCCTGTGGACTGTGGCATTGTGATCACAAAGAGGATCACTTAATTAATTTTCCCAAGAGCGTTCCTAATCCTTTGCTATTTAACTCATTCTCTTTTCTATCAACACCCTCATCAATTTCCCTTCCTCAGCTGTGAATCTATGAATCTTGCCAACGTGGCTCTGCTTGTGATGCAAGCAATTCAATATGGCTTTCACAGACGGTGTGAAATCCTGCTTCTTTTGCAATTTCACTTCAGATACATCTATTGTATGTTTTCTCTCAATGATCATATGGCAGGTGAGAAGGCACTCCTGTTGGGTCAGGAATTGCATATGTGGGGGCTGGCCAATTCATTAATGAATATCTTTGTATTATGGTGACTTTGGATTCCCTGAGCAATTTCATTAATATCAGGCTTTAACGTTCCTCGTCTACTTTGCAGAAGTGAATGATTTTTCATTTGGTCTTTTCCAATAATGCAAGCCCTTAAAATATGAATTTATTTTGAGTAAATAAAGCTTTCACCAGACCCCCAAATTTGATATCTATGGTTCTCACCATTATTTTCTAAACATAACTGAAGTTGCCATTTTTATTACATTTCTGATCCAAAATATTTTTTAAAGTCTATTTTTCTTTTGATTTACAAGTTATACAATATTTTTTGTTCATCCTTCTTATTTAATGTCCACTTTTATTGCATTGTGGACAATGGGTCTACTTTTGGGGGAATATATTCACATTTCCTTTATTGCCTTACCTAAATTTTTTTTTTTCGTAAATGTCCCAGGATTATTTGTAAAGATTGTACATTCTTTGGCCAATACAGCATTGATATATTTCACATGTTAAATGACAGATATCCGCTACTAATCACATCTTCCGTGTCATTTTACATTTTTATATTCCTGACCTGTCAAAAGAATGAGAGACATGTTAAAGAATCCTGCTAAAAATGTGGCTTGCACATTTTCTTCCTTATATTTCTCTCTATTTTGGCTTTATAAATTTTGATGCCATTATTAGGTACAAGAAAGTTTTTCTGTTATGATGTTATTAGATACTGAGCAGCTAAAAATTATTTATAAAATATTTCAGGTATAAATAATAATGATTATTAGTATTATCATTATTAACATCTGAGCATATGTCTGTATTAGTCAGGGTTTTTGAGAGAAACAGAACCACAGGTATATCTATATTTATTAAATGTTAAGAGATTTACTATGTGGCCAATCTCACATGGCCATGGGGCTTGGGGGTTGGCAAGTCCAAATTCCGCAGGGCATGCCACAAGTTGGAAACTCAATGGTGACATGGAATTCCCCAGGAGAAATTGGCTGGCAAAATAGAGATAAAAATTCCTCAGTTCCCCCTTGAAGGCCTCCAACTGATTGGACTAGGCAATTCCTCTCATTGCTTGGTTGATTGTAGATGAAATCAGCCACAAGAAGCCATCAACTGACTAATTATCTCTAACCCTCACAGTAGCAAGCAGTCCAGTGCTTGACCAAACAACTGGACACATTAACTTAGTCAATTTAACCCTTGAAATTAACCATCACAGCATCTGGTGAATTTAAGGAAAAAGAATATTATCACTAACATCTATGGGCTTGTACAACCAGTGAACCATTAAGGTAACCTATGGACTATAGTTAATAGTACAATTATTAAAATGTACTTTTATCCATTGTAACAAATGTACCATAGTAATGCAAGGTGTTAATAATAGGGTGATATAGGGGACTCCTGTATTTTATGCATGATTATTTTGTAAATTCACAATTTCTCTAAAAAAAAAGTTATCACTAGTTTTTTCACTTTTTATTTTGGCATACTTTCCGACTTAGAGAAATTGTTAGCATTCTCCCACATTCATTGATCTTAATTTTATGTGGCTTGTATGTACTCCGTTATCTTATTTATTCTCATGCCTGTCATAGGGAGCCACTATCCTGAATTTTGTGTTTATCATTCCTTTGGTTTTTAAAAAGTTTTTAAACCACATTTGTGTTTTGAAATAGTCCAATTTTTTATTTTGCATCTCTTTTAACTTTTTTTTGGTGCATGATCCAGGAATTGAACCCGGGTCTCCCACATGAAAGGCGGGTATTCTAACTACTGAACCACCTGTCTTGTAACTTTTATAAATGGAACCACACTATATTTTCTTTGGACAGTTGGCTTTTTCTGTCCAACATCATGTTTCTGCAATTCATCTATGAGTGATCTATAATTTATTCCTTTTCACTGCTGTATAATATGCCCCCATGCTCACTAGTCATTCCAGCAGCAATAATGAATATTGAAATACATATCAAATATCTGCCAGGCATACTCCAGGCCCCGATGATACAGCAAAGAACTGAGCAAACCAGCAATCTGGGAATAAAGCATCTGCAGAGGTTTTAAAAAGTGACTGCAAATTATTTGACACTTTTGTCATCAAAGGATGGGGTCTATCCCAGGGGTATGGACCTTCCTGGCAACGTGGGACAGAAATTTCAGAATGAGCTGAGACTCAACATCAAGGGATTGAGAAAAACCTTCTTGACCAAAAGGGGGAAGAGTGAAATGAGACAAAGTGTCAATGACTGAGAGATTCCAAACAGAGTCGAGAGGTTATCCTGGAGGTCATTCTTGTGCATTAAATAGACACCACCTTGTTAGTCAAGATGTAATGGAGAGGCTGGAGGGAACTGCCTGAAAATGTAGAGCTGTGTTCCAGTAGCCATGTTTCTTGATGATGATTGAATAATGATATAGCTTTTACAACGTGACTGTGTGATTGTGAAAACCTTGTGTCTGATGCTCCTTTTATCTACCATGTCAACAGACGAGTAGAACATATGGAATAAAAATAAGTAATAGAGGGAACAAATGTTAAAATAAATTTAGTTTGAAATACTAGTGATCAATGAAAGCAAGGGGTAAGGGGTATGGTATGTATAATCTTTTTTTCTCTGTTATCGTTTTATTTCTTTTTCTGTTGTCTTTTTATTTCTTTTTCTGAATTGATGCAAATGTTCTATGAAATGATGAATATGCAACTATGTGATGATATTGAGAATTACTGAATATATATGTAGAATGGAATTATATGTTAATGTTTTTGTTTGTTCTTAATATTAGTAATTAATAAATAAATTTAAAAAAAAAAAGATGGGGTCTGCAGTCCCCTTTCTTTGAATCAGAATAGACTTGTGACTGCTTCAAACAATGAAGTACAGGTGAAGCGATACTGTGGCTTCCGAGGCTGAGTCATAAAAGTTGACGCAGCATCTGCCTTGTCCACTGGGACCTGCTTTTGGAGCCCTGAGCTGCCAGCTTGGAAGTCTGACTACCCTGAGGCTGCCATGCTGTGGGGAACCCTAGGGCACATGGGGAGGCCACTTGTGAGTGCTCTCAGCCGACAGCCACAACTGCCGGCTTTGTAAATGAGCCCTTTTGGATGTCCAGGCTAAGCAAGACTCCAACCCCAGATGACAAGACATCCAAGCGAAAACTTCCCAACCCTTCCCAAATTTCTGATCCACGAAGTTGTGAGCAAAAGAAAATGGTTGTTTTAAGCCACTAGGTTTTAGGGCAATTGATTATGTAGCACTAAGTAAATAGAACAAAATCACAAGCAAAGGAAACTGCAAGACAAGACTCAGAGGCAGAAACTTCTTGGGGTGTTCCACAAACAGCTAGGAAGTCTGTAAGGCTGCAGAGGAGCAAGCAGAGAAGAGGCGAGAAAGAGGAGGAAGTAGGCATGGAGGCAGGTCACATAAGGTATAACGAGATTGGGAGGATTTGGGCTTTTACTTTAAATGAGGCCAGATGTCATCAGAGAGGGCAGAGCACAGGAGGGGTGTGATCTGATTTATATTTTAACAGGATCTTTTGGCCACTGTGTTGAGAATAGGTGACTGTCCAGAGGCAAGGGTGGAAGCCAGGTGGTCAGGTAAGCAGCTGTGACAGTAATCCAGGTGAGAGGGGAGGGAGGCTTGGACTAGCATGGTGACAATGAGAAATTGTCAGATTCTTGGTATGTTTTGAAGTCAGAGCTAATAGGATTTGCTGGTGGTTGGAGGGTAGCACAGTGTATTGATTCAAAGAGCCCCAGTACTATGTCATCTTAGGCAAGTTACTTAGCACTTTGTGCCTCAGTTTCCTCATGGGGATAATAATAGAACCTACCTTATAGGAGTATATGGGTAAATATTTGTAAAGTGTTTAGCATATACTAATTTGAAGTGCCAGGCTCATAGAAAGTGCTATGCAAACATTTGTTAAATAGATTAGCTATTATGTATAAGAGAAAGAGTCAAGGGTCACTCCAAGGTTTTTGACTTAAGTAGCTGGATGGATGTAGCTGCCCTATTTCCCAAGGTAAGGAAGACCGTGGGAGAAGGTTTGGTGGGAACTTCCAGGAACTCGGTTTTGGACATTGCAATGTCGGTTAGAAATCTCAAAGGGGATGCCACTTATGCAGTTGGATCTGAGTCTGGGGTTTGGGGAGAGGGATGGAGATATGAATTTGGAAGTCAGCAGCATTTTGATGGTATTTAAGATCAAGAATGTAGATATCCGAGTATAGACAGAGGAGAGGATGGGATCAAGGACTTGGTCCTAGGGCAGCCAACATATAGTAACGAGAAATGAGGAAAAACCAGGAGCAGACACCAAACAAGAACAAACATTGAAATGAACTGAGAGTATGGGGTCCTGGCAGTCAAGTTAAGAAAGGATCTATTTCAAGGATGAGAGAATGATCAACTGAGCCAAATGCTGCTTGCTGATAGATCAAGAAAGAAGAGAACTGAGAACTGACCTTTGGACTTGGCACTGTGGGGTTAACTGGTAATCTTGAGTAGGGTGGTGTTTTTGTTTTTTTTTAACATGGGCAGGCACCGGGAATCAAACCCGGGTCCTCTGGCATGGCAGGCAAGCATTCTTGCCTGCTGAGCCACCGTGGCCCGCCCAGTAGGGTGGTTTTTTTAGTGGTGTGGAAGATACAAAAACTTGATTACAGTGGGTTCCAGAGAAAATGGGAGGAGAGAAATTAGAGACGCTCCTTGTAGATAATCTTTCAAAGAGTTTTGTTGTAATAGGGAGGAGAGAAACGTGCAAGTAGTTGGAAGGGAAACTGGAGTCAACGGAGGGTTTGTGTTACAATGGTGTAAGATAGTTAAGGTGGTGATGGCTACCATCCAGTAGAGAGGGAAATTTGAGAAGGCAGAATTTCTAGAGATTTCACCAATTTTGGCTTTGTTGATCCTGTAAGGTTGTATATTTGTTTTCTATCTCTTTTTTTTTTTTCCCTTTATCTTTTCTGTTTCTTTAGTTCTATTGTTTGGGGATTTATTCAGTTTTCTTTTACTTAAGCCCTTAAGTTGGAGGCTTGGAGTACTAATTTATATGTATTTAGGTCTCTAAATTTCCCTCTGCAAATTTATTTTATACATTTGATTTGTAAGATCATTTTTTTTGACTCATCTTGCAAGTTTCAGTATGTAATTTTTTCATTGTCATTCAGTTCTAAATATTAAAAAATTTATATTATAATTTCTTCTTTGACCCATGAATTACTTAGAAATGTATTCCTTTACTTTTTTCAAGTTGTGTTTTTGCTATTGATTTCTAACATAATTTCATGGTGATGAGAGTATGTGGTCTGTGTGATACCAATCCTTTGAAATTTTTTTACGTTTTCCTTTTGGTGTAGCATGAGATGAATTTTCATAAAATTTCCATGTTTGCTTACAATGTATATTCTGCAGATGTTGAGTAATTGTTTTATACATGTATATATCCATCTATAACTATCTATCTAATCTATCATCTATCAAATCTTGATCCACTAGGTTGAACCTTGATAGGGCTGCTGCATAAAGTTGTACAGGTTGTGCACTGCACAATTTTAGGGGGCACTATTCGCATGTAGCTTATGTGAACACCCCCTGGAACTGTACAATGCACAATACTGCAACTGTAAAGCAGCGAACCTATTCATTATATTTTCAGAATCTTTTTCCTTTCTGATTATATTTTTTGCTTGGTCTATTGGTAGCTTGGTAGAATTGTCTGTTTATCCTTGTAATTCTGTCCATTTGATTTATTATTCTTTTCATTTAGTATTTTTCTTTTTTACTTTATTTCAGCTCCTTTAGTGGTTAACCTAGACACATTAACATGAATCTTTAACTCATTAATACCTACAATTAATATTTTTATCGTCCTCAGGAACTCATCAAGGACTTAGAATACTTAGTTCTGATAATCCACTCTTTTGTGCTATTGTTGTCCAGAAGTTTAGTTCTACCATGTGTTTTTCACACTTTACCAATTAGGCATTATTATTATTGTGTTATTCAAATTATTTTTATTTCAGTTTACCCACATGTTTACTACCATTTTTGTTTTCATTGCTTCTTCTCTCTCAGATCATTATTTTTCTGCTCTAAGTGTATTCTTCTGAGTTTCATTTAGTGGATTTTTATATTTTTTTTGTCTGAAAATGTTTTCATTTTCCCCTTATCTTGAAAGATATTTTCTCTTGAGATAAAATTCTAGGTTGACATTGATTTTCCCTCATTCCACTCTCTTCTGATTGGCATCACTGTTGTTAAGAAGTCAGATGTCAAGAGGCTTCTGGGGTGGGATGACTTTACATGGAACAGCAAAAATAGAGCCTAGATAAAAATAAATAAATAAACAACTGACACTGCAGTTGCAGTGGAAAAACTGGGACAGAGAGAGAGGGGTGAGTGTCCTGAACTGTGAGCCTAGCAGGGACAGGGGCACATGGTGGTGGTGGGATGGCATGGGTCCTGAGCGAGCAGCATGCTCCTGTGCTCTGGCCAACTACTACAGCAGGCTTGGGAGGTCTTTCCTTGCAGACCCATGACTAAGAGTTCCTGTTGGGAACCTGGAAGGTGGCAGATTTGCTTCCCCTGTGCATGGGAACTGTTGGGTCAATGCATGGAGTCTACTCCCCACCACTGAGGCCGGCTGGCATGTGCATCTGATTTTGGAAGAGATTAGGGGATCTCTTCCTGGGAAGGAGGGTGGGGGGACATGGAGCAGAGCTGACCTGATGGCTGACAAGGGATGCTTGTAGGGCCACAGTTCCACCCTCCTTTACCCACAGAGGCCCAGGTATCTCAGGCATGCATAGCCAGAGAGGCAGAGCCAAGGAGACCAATCGAACTGTGCATCACCACCTCTTTTGTGTGTGGGTGCATGGGGCAGGAGTCAAACCTAGTCTCCTGTATGACAGGTGACTTTCTACTGCTGGAGCACCTATGCCTTTTTTGCCTAGTTTTGAATAGACCCTCAAGTATTTTTTTCTTTTTTCTTTTTCTGGTGCATGGGCTGGGAGTTGAACACAGGTCTCCCACATAACAGGTAGACATTCTGCTACTGAACCACCTGTACATCTTTTTGGCATAGCTTTTAATAGACTCCCAAATAGAATTGCACCCCCTACGTGAGCTCCTGGCCTTGGTTTGGTGAGGAATTACTGACAAACCAAGTGCAAAAGGGGACTTACAGTGCAAATCCAAGTAAATACAAAACTTTAGACAAATGAAGGAAAGCAACTTTCAAAATAACTTTATTAAGATGACCGAAAAGATTCATGCAGAAATAGCACAGCTAAATGATCAAATTAAA
The DNA here is from genome assembly GCF_023851605.1 of Tamandua tetradactyla. Lineage (NCBI taxonomy): Eukaryota > Metazoa > Chordata > Mammalia > Pilosa > Myrmecophagidae > Tamandua > Tamandua tetradactyla. The sequence continues at coordinate 33,480,212 of NC_135342.1, read as the reverse complement.
ACATTGGGGGGACACAGAATATGGAACTACTAACTCAAGGATATTTAGAAAGAACTAAAAGATATCAAGAAAACACTAGAAGAGCAAAAAGAAGAATTCATAAGATTAAATAGAAAAATAGCAGATCTCAGAGAGGTGAAAGATCCTGCAGACCAAATTAAAAATATACTACAGACAAATAACAGCAGATTTAAAAAGGAAGAACAAAGAATAAGTGAACCAGAAGACAGAACAATTGAACTCAATCATGCTAAAGAACAAATGGCAAGAAAGATGGAACTGGATCTCAAGGAAATGATGGACAACAAAAGGAGCACAAATATAAGAATCATGGGTGTCCCAGAGGAGAAGAGAAAAGGGTAAGGAACGTTAGTTGAAAAGATAATGAAAGAAAACTTCCCAACCCTTATAAAAGACAAAAATATGCAAATCAAAGATGCCCAATGAACTCCAAATAGAATAAATCCAAACAGGCCTACTCTGAGACACATACTAATCAGACCATCAAACGTTGAAGAGAAGAAGAAAGTCCTGAAAGCTGCACAAGGAAAGTGATCTATTACGCACAAGAGAAACCACATGAGACTGAGTTTGGACTACTCAACAGATACTATGGAGGTGAGAGGGAAGTGGTATGATATATTTAAAATCCTGAACAAGAAAGGCTTTCAGTCAAGAATTCTTTATCCAGCCAAGTTGTCCTTTAAGGTTGAGGGTGAGATTAAAATCTTCAAAGACAAACAATGACTGAGAGAACTAGTCAACAAGAGATCTGCCCTACAAGAAATACTAAAGGGATTTCTGTTGGTTTTTAAAAAAAAGACAGGAGAGGGAGGACTGGAGGAAGGCACAGAATTGAAGAGTACGGTAAGGGTAGCCTAAAGGATAAAAAGAGAAAGAGGAAAAAGAATATAGAGATCTGACAAATAAAAACTACAGGATAAGATGGTAGATTCAAGAGCTGTTTCTCCTGTAATAACTTTGAGCATTAATGGATTTATGCTCACCAATTAAAATACGTAGATTGCTAGAATGGATAAAAAAAATGTGATCCAGCTACATGCTGTTTATGAGAGATGCATTTTAGGCTCAAGGATACAAATAGATGGAAAAAGATGTTCTATGCAAGTAGTAGCTAAAAGAAAGCAGGAGTAGCTATACTAATATTCGATAAAATAGTTTTTAAATATGAAGATGTCAAAAGAGACAAAGAAGGACATTACATATTAATGGAAGGGATAATTCACCAAGAAGAAATAGCAATCATAAGTGTTTATGCTCCCAGTCAAGGTGCTCCAAAGTACATGAGGCAAACACTGGCAAAACTGAAGGGAGCTGTAGATGTTTCAACAATAAGACTTCAGTACACCATTCTCCTCCATAGATGGAACAGCTGTATAGAGGATCACCAAGGAAATAGAAAACTTAAACAATGTGATAAATGAATTAGACCTAATAGACGTATATAGATTGTTACATTCCCAAAACACCAGGATATACATTTTTCTCCAGCACTCATGGAACGTTTTCCAGGATAGATATTATGCTGGGACACAAAATAGGTCTTTATAAACTTAATAAGATTGAAATTATCCTAAGCACTTTCTCTGACCACAGTGGAATGAAGCTGGAAATTAATAACCACCAAAGTACTGGAATTTTCACAAATACATGGAGAATAAACAGCATACTTTTAAATAATCAGTGGGTCAAAGAAGAAATTGCTAGAGAAATTGCTAAATATCTGGAGTCAAATGAAAATGAGAATACAATATATCAGTACTTATAGGATGTGGCAAAGGCTGTGTTGAGAGGAAACTTTATTGCCCTAAATGCCTATATTAAAAAAGAAGAAAGAGCAAAAACCAAGGACTTACTTTCTTAGTTAGAGAAATTAGAGAAAGAACAGCAAATTAACCACAAAGCAAATAGACAAGGAGAAATAACAAAGATTAAAGCAGAAATAAACAAACTGGAGAAAAATAAAATAGAAAGAATCAACAAAACCAAAAGTTGGTTCTTTGAGAAAATAAATAAATATTATGGACCCCCTAGCTAGATTGACAAAGAAAAAAAGAGAGAACACAAATAAACAAAATAAAAAAAGAGGGGGTTTGTTACCATGGATCCTAAAAAAATTTTAATTTTTTAATTAAAATCTTAATATTTTAATTTTATATTTATTTAAAATTTTAATATTTAAAATTAAAATAGTAAAAGGATACTATGAACAACTATACACCAACAATCTAGACAACTTAGATGAAATGACCAAAAACCTGGAAACACATGAACTACCTACACTGACTAGAGAAGAAATAGAAGATCTCAACAAACCAATCACAATTAAAGAGATCCAATCAGTCATCAAAAAACTTCCTGCAAAGAAGTTTATTAAACATTCCAAAAAGAACTAACACCAATCCAGCTCAAACTCTTCCAAAAAGTTGAGGAGAAGGAAATGCTACCTAATTCATTTTATGAAGCTAACATCACTCTAATACCAAAGTAGGATATAGATGCTACTAAAAAGGAAAACTACAGGCCAGTCTCCCTAATGACCATAGATGCAAAAATTCTTCACAAAATACTAACAAATCGAATCCAAAAACACAGTAAAAGAATTATGCACCATAGGTTGAAAGTGAAAGGTTGGGAAAAGATATTTCATGCAAATAACAACCAGAAAAGAGCAGGAGTAGCTATTCTAATATCCAACAAATTAGACTTCAAATGTAAAACAGTTAAAAGAGACAAAGAAGGATACTATTTACTAATAAAAGGAACAATTCAATATGAAGACATGACAATCATAAATATTTATGCACCGAACCAGAATGCCCCAAAATACATGAGGCAAACACTGCAAACACTGAAAAGGGAAATAGACACATCTACCATAATAGTTGGAGACTTCAATTCCCCACTCTCATCAATGGACAGAACATCTAGACAGAGGATCAATAAAGAAACTGAGAATTTGAATATTACAATAAATGAGCTAGACTTAACAGACATTTATAGGACATTACACCCCACAACAGCAGGATATACCTTTTTCTCAAGTGCTCATGGATCATTCTCAAAGATAGACCATATGCTGGGTCACAAAGCAAGTCTCAACAAATTTAAAAAGATTGAAATCATACAAAACACTTTCTCAGATCATAAGGGAATGAAGCTGGAAATCAACAATAGGCAGAGCATCAGAAAATTCACAAATATGTGGAGGCTCAACAACACACTTTTAAACAACCAGTGGGTCAAGGAAGAAATTACAAGAGAAATCAGTAAATATCTCGAGGCAAATGAAAATGAAAACACAGCATATCAAAATTTATGGGATGCAGCAAAGGCAGTGCTAAGAGGGAAATTTATTGCCCTAAATGCCTATATCAAAAAAGAAGAAAGGGCAAAAATTCAGGAATTAACTGCCCACTTGGAAGAACTGGAGAAAGAACAGCAAACTAACCCCAAAGCAAACAAAAAGAAAGAAATAGCAAAGATTAGAGCAGAAATAAATGAAATTGAGAACATGAAAAACAATTAAGAAAATCAATAAAACCAGAAGTTGGTTCTATGAGAAAATCAATAAGATTGATGGGCCCTTGGGTGGGCCATGGTGGCTCAGCAGGCAAGAATGCTTGCCTGCCATGCCAGAGGACCCAGGTTCGATTCCTGGTGCCTGCCCATGTAACAAAAATAATAATAATAATAATAAGATTGATGGGCCCTTAGCAAGATTGACAAAAAGAAGAGAGAGGATGCAAATAAATAAGATCAGAAATGGAAGAGGAGACATAACCACTGACCCCACAGAAATAAAAGAGGTAATAACAGGATACTATGAACAACTTTATGCTAATAAATACAACAATGTAGATGAAATGGACAACTTCCTAGAAAGGCATGAACAACCAACTTTGACTCAAGAAGAAATAGATGACCTCAACAAACCAATCACAAGTAAAGAAATTGAATCAGTCATTAAAAAGCTTCCCAAAAAGAAAAGTCCAGGACCAGATGGCTTCACATGTGAATTCTACCAAACATTCCAGAAGAATTAGTACCAATCCTGCTCAAACTCTTCAAAAAAATTGAAGTGGAGGGAAAGCTACCTAATTCATTCTATCACCCTCATACCAAAACCAGGCAAAGATATTACAAAAAAAGAAAACTACAGACCAATCTCTCTCATGAATATAGATGCAAAAATCCTCAACAAAATTCTAGCAAATCAAATCCAGCAACACATTAAAAGAATTATACATCATGACCAAGTAGGATTCATCCCAGGTATGCAAGGATGGTTCAACATAAGAAAATCAATTAATGTAATACACCATATCAACAAATCAAAGCAGAAAAATCACATGATCATCTCAATTGATGCAGAGAAGGCATTTGACAAAATTCAACATCCTTTCCTGTTGAAAACACTTCCAAGGATAGGAATACAAGGGAATTTCCTTAAAATGATAAAGGGAATATATGAAAAACCCACAGCTAATATCATCCTCAATGGAGAAAAACTGAAAATTTTCTCCCTAAGATCAGGAGCAAGACAAGGATGTTCACTATCACCACTGTTATTCAACATTGTGTTGGAAGTTCTAGCCAGAGGAATTAGACAAGAAAAAGAAATACAAGGCATCAAAATTGGAAAGAAAGAAGTAAAACTATCACCTCTTGATATGATGATATGATACTATATGTGATACTATATGCCATAAAGATAGATACATTGAACAATGGAATCGAATAGAGTGTTCAAATATAGACCCTCTCATCTATGGACATTTGATCTTTGATAAGGCAGTCAAGCCAACTCACCTGGGACAGAACAGTCTCTTCAATAAATGGTGCCTAGATGTCTCTTCAATAAATGGTGGCAGATGATATGATACTATATGTCGAAAACCCTGAAAAATCCACAGCAAAACTACTAGAGCTAAAAAACAAGTACAGCAAAGTGGCAGGTTACATGATCAACACTCAAAAATCTGTAGTGTTTCTATACACTAGTATTGAACAATCTGAGGGGGAAATCAAGAAAAGAATTCCATTTACAATTGCAACCAAAAGAATAAAATACTTAGGAATAAATTTAACTAAAGAGACAAAAGACCTATACAAAGAAAACTACAAGAAACTGTTAAAAGAAATCACAGAAGACCTAAATAGATGGAAGGGCATACCATGTTCATGGATTGGAAGACTAAATATAGTTAAGATGTCAATTCTACCAAAATTGATGTACAGATTCAATGCAATACCAATCAAAATCCCAACAACTTACTTTTCAGAAATAGAAAAACCAATAAGAAAATTTATCTGGAATGGGAGGGTGCCCTGAATTGCTAAAAGTATCTTGAGGAAAAAAAACGAAGCTGGAGGTCTCACGCTGCCTGACTTTAAGGCATATTATGAAGCCACAGTGGTCAAAACAGCATGGTACTGCCATAAAGATAGATACATTGAACAATGGAATCGAATAGAGTGTTCAAATATAGACCCTCTCATCTATGGACATTTGATCTTTGATAAGGCAGTCAAGCCAACTCACCTGGGACAGAACAGTCTCTTCAATAAATGGTGCCTAGAGAACTGGATATCCATATGCAAAAGAATGAAAGAGGACCCGTATCTCACACCCTATACAAAAGTTAACTCAAAATGGATCAAAGATCTAAACATTAGGTCTAAGACCATAAAACAGTTAGAGGAAAATGTAGGGAAATATCTTATAAATCTTATAATTGGAGGTGATTTTATAGACCTTACACCTAAAGCAAGAGCACTGAAGAAAGAAAGAAAGAAATGGGAACTCCTCAAAATAAAAAAAATTAAAAAAAAGAATTATGCACCATGACCAAGTTGGTTTATACCCGGAATGAAAGGTGGTTCAACACAAGAAAATCAATCACCATAATACAGCACATTAACAAATTGAAAGGAAGAAATCACATGATCATCTAGACTGATGCTAAGAAGATGTGTGAGAAAATTTAGCATCCTTCAAAAGATAGGAATTGAAGGAACTTCCTCAATGTCATAAAGGCCATATTTGAAAAACCCATAAACAGTATCATATTTAACAGTGAGATTGCAGGCATTCTCCCTAAAGACAGGAACAAGACGAGGATGCCCACTATCAACACTATTATTCAACACTGTATTAGAAGGCCTAGCTAGAGTGGTCAGGCAGTATAAAGAAATAAAAGGCATCCAAATAGGAAAGGAAAAAATAAAATTTTATTTGCAGATGACATGATCCTATACTTAGAGAACCATGACAAATCTATGACTTGAGCTAATAAACAATTCAGCAAAGTGGTGGAATACAAGATTAATGTACACAAATTAGTAATGTATTTATATAAGGTAATGACCTGAGGAAATAATTAAGGAAAAAAATTCCATCCAAAATAACAGCCAAAAGAATCAAATATCTAGGAATAAGCTTAACCAGGGAAGCCAAGGACTTGTCCACAGAAAAGTACAAAACATTGCTTAAAAAAAGATCAAAGAGGACCTAAATAGATGGAAAGACATTCGGTGCTCATGGATAAGAAGGTTGAATGCCTTTAAGATGTCAATTCTACCCAAGTTGATCTACAGATTCAATCCAACACCAATCAAAAGTCCAACAGCCTACTTTGAAGACTTGAAAAAGCTAGTTATCAAATTTATTTGGAAGGGAAAGGGATTTTGAATAACTAAAGATATTAAGCTTCAATAACCTGAAGCTATTGGACTGTATTCCATTAGCCTTGATTCTTTGAAGATGCTTGTATGACTATATAGCTTTTACAATGTGACCGTGTGATTGTGGAAACCTTGTGTCTGATGCTCCTTTTATCCAGAGAATGAATAGATGAGTAGAAAAATAAGGATAAATAAATAAATAAATAAATGGCGGGTGGTTAAGAGGTTAAAAAAAATTGGGTAGATTGAATACTAGTGGTCAATGAGAGGGAGGGGTAAGGGGTGTGGGGTGTATGAGGTTTTTATTTCTTCTTTTTCTTTTTCTGGAGTGATGCAATGTTAAAAAAAATGATCATGGTGATGAATACAGAGTTTTTGTAACTCTGTATAGCTTAAAAATATTTTTTAAAAAGCAAACAGCATGGTATTGGCAAAAATATAGATATTGATCAATGGAATTGAATAGAGTTTATGCACTTAAACCACGAAATCTGTGGTCAATTGATCTTTATAAGTCCCCTAGTCCACTGAACTAGGACAGAAGAGTCTTTTCAATATATGGGCATGGAAAAACTGGATCTTAATAGCCAAAATAATGAAAGAGGACCCCTACCTTATACCCTATACAAAATTAATTCAAAATGAATTAAAGACCCAATTATAAGAGCCAGTACCATAAAAGTCCTAGGAGAAAATATAGGGAATATATTCAAGACCTAGTAATAGGAGGTAGCTTCTTAAAGTTTACACCCAAAGCAAAGTAATGAAAGAAAAAATAGATAATGGGAACTCCTCAAAATCAAAAGTTTCTGTGCCTCAAAGGACTTTGTCAAAAAGTTGAAGAGGTAGCCAACTAAATGGGAGAAAATATTTGGGAACTACATATCAGGTAAATGTTTGCTATCCTGTGTACATAAAGAAATTATACAACTCAACAACAAAAGAACAAACAACCCAATTATAAAATGGGCAAAGAATATGAATAGACATTTTTCCAAAGAGCAAATACAAATGGCTAAAAAGCACATGAAGAGATGCTCGTCTTCATTAACTATAAGGGAAATGCTAATCAAGACTAGAATGAGATATCACCTCACGCCTATTAGAAAGGCTGCTATTAAACGTACAGAAAACTACAAATGTTGGAAAGGATGTGGAGAAATTGGAACACTTATTCGCTGTTGATGGGAATGTATAATTGGAACACTTATCCAGTGTTGGTGGGAATGCTGCTGTGGAAGACAGTTTGGTGGTTCCTCAGAAAACTAAATATTGAGTTATCCTATGACCCAGCAATACCAATACGCAGTATATACCCAGGAGAGCTGAGGACAGTGACACAGACATTGGCACGCTGATGTTCATAGCAGCACTTTTCACAACTGCTAAAAGACGGAAACAATCCAAATGCCCATCAACAGATGAGTGAGTAAACAACAAATTATGGTATACACATATGATGGAATATTATGTGGCATTAAGATGAAATGAGGTCCTGAAGCATATGACAACATGGATGAACCATGAGGACATAATGCTGAGTGAAATAATTCAGACACTAAAGGATAGATACTATTGCAAGTTAATAAATCCCATTGTTAAAAAACCAAAAAATAAAAAAGGACAACTACTGTATGATTTTGCTATTATGACTCTGGTAAAGGTAACCTCAAAGGTTTACATTGTGAAATATAGGGGACATAGAGGTACAGAGAAGCTCGAGACAGGCAAAGGTTACCTAATGAGGTTGAACTTAAATGTAAGGGAATGGATAGAAGCGATGGTAGCTGATTAGTGGGGCTATAAGTAACACTGCCATATTGAAGGTGAATATGACTAAGAGGGGTCATATAGTGCCATTTATCCCACCTATTAATTCCACAATTATAAACAAGTTCTCACATGAACTCCTTCAAAGGTTTGATCTTGTATAAAGAGACATTAATTGAGGGGGGATGGGGGAAACGAATATTGCATGCTACGGCCAATACTTAACAGGAAGATAGCAACAGTACCACAGCAATATAAGGAGTAAATCATTGGGCCAGGGGTGGGGGAACAGGTGACTAGGGAAGGTGTTCTAGTTTGCTAGCTGCCAGAATGCAATATACCAGAAACGGAATGGCTTTTAAAAAGGGAAATTTAATAAATTGCTAGTTTACAGTTCTGAGGCCGAGAAAATGTCCCAATTAAAACAAGTCTATAGAAATGTCCAATCAAAGGCATCCAGGTAAAAATACCTTGGTTCAAGAAGGCAAATGAAGTTCAGTGTTTCTTTCTCAAGTGAGAAGGCACATGTTGAACACAGTCAGGGTTCCTCTCTCATCTGGAAGGGCACATGGCGAACACGGCATCATCTGCTAGCTTTCTCTCCTGGTTTCCTGTTTCATGAACTCCCCGAGAGGTGTTTTCCTCCTTCCTCTCCCGAGAGGTGTTTTCCTCCTTCCTCTCCAAGGGTCGCTGGCTTGTGGACTCTGCTTCATGATGCTGCAGCATTCTCTGCTCTCTCTGAGTGGCTCTCATTCTCCAAAATGTTTCCTCTTTTATAAGACTCCAGAAACTTATCAAGACCCACCCAAGTTGGTGGAGACATGTCATCACCTAATCCAGTTTAACAACCGCTCGTGATTAAATCACATCTCCAGGGAGATGATCTGATTACAGTTTCAAACATACAGTATTGTATAGGGATTCTTCTGCCTTTATGAAATGGGACTTAGATTAAAACATGGCTTTTCTAGGGGGCATGCATCCTTTCAAACCAGTGCAGAAGGTTTTGACTTGATATTTGGTGAAGCTGTGTTTTTTAGTTCTTTGTCTCTCTTTGCACCAAGGAAAACAGTTGAAAATTGAGAGTGCTGCAGATTGTACAACCAGGTGAGGATACTGGAAGACGTGGTTTGTTTATTTCGGACAATATTCATGATGCCCAATGGCTATGAAGCCAAAAGGTGAAATGTGAGATATATATCACAGTATATATACACACAGCATGTATATATATATGCAGTGACAAAAGGGAATGATGTTGTAAAATGAACCAGAAACAAAATAACAAATATGCTATAGTCTCTTTTAGAAAATACTTATAAGAAATTTGGAGCCTGGATTGTAAGCTCTTATAGCAGCCATTCTTAGTCCAAAGTTGTAAGTATATTTCTAGATTCTGAGACACTGAGCTATATGTGTATAAGCTGGTATTTCCCTGGAACTTTGAGTACCTCTGTGACACCTAAGATTCAGAGCTGGAGTTGTACAGCTCTGAAAGTCAGCATTGCTACAAATAATAACAATTAAAGAAACTGAGAAAGAGATCAGGCTTTAATTTGAGATAAAAATGAAGCCAATCCACAAAATTTATATTCGACTAGTGCATTTCTTAATGTAACGTATGTGGACAGCTTAACTGAACACCATAAGTACATGGAACCTTGCGTAGGACATGAGATTTTGTAGGTCTGCCCAGAGTGATGACCCAGAGTGATTTGAACAGTGAATAACAAAGTATTTGCAAAGTCCCCTTGGGGGAATGGTGAGAAAGGGGGAAAATTCAACTTCCCCAAGTGAAAAATTCTTGATATTCTCACAAGCAGTGGGGACAACCAAAGCAATAAGCTGAGCCCTCAGTCTTGGGGTTTGTTCATATGAAACTTATCCTTACAAAGGATGGACTAAGCCCATTTAAAATTAGGCCTCAGAGTCACCCCCAGAGAACCTCTTTTGTTGCTCAGATGTGGCCTCTCTCTCTCACCCAACACAGCAAGCAAACTCAATGCCTTCCCCCTGTCTACCTGGGACATGACTCCCAGGGGTATGACCTTCCTGACAACGTGGGACAGAAATCCTAGAGTGAACTGTGACTCGGCGTCAAGGGATTGAGAAAACCTTCTCGACCAAAACGGGAAGAGTGAAATGAGACAAAATAAAATGTCAATGGCTGAGAGATTCCAAACAGAGTTGAGAGGTTATCCTGGAGGTTATTCTTATACACTATATAGATATCACCTTTTTAGTTAAGGTGTAATGGAGAGGCTAGGGGGAAGTACCTGAAAATGTGGACCTGTGTTCCATTAGCCATGTTTCTTGAAGATGACTGTATAATGATATAGCTTTCGCAATGTGACTGTGTGATTGTGAAAACCTTGTGTCTGGGGCTTCTTTTATCTATCTAATCAACAGATGAGTAAAACATATGGATTAAAAATAAATAAATAATAAGGGGAACAAATGTTAAAATAAATTTAGTAGATTGAAATGCTAATGATCAATGAAAGGGAGGGGTAAGGGGTGTGATATATGTGCTGGTTTGAAATGATGTATGTACCCTAGAAAAGCCATGTTTTAATCCTAATCCCATTTTGCAAAAGCAGCATTTCTTCTAATCCCTATTCAGCATTTTATGTTTGAAACCACAATTAGGTCATCTCCCTGGAGATGTGATTTAATCAAGAGTGGTTGTTAAGCTGAGTTAAGTGGAGGCGCATCTCCATCCATTTGGGTGGGTCTTGAATAGTTTCTGGAGCCCTATAAAAGAGGAAACATTTTGGAGATTGAAAGAGATTCAGAAAGAGCAGAGAATGCTGCAGCACCATGAAGCAGAGAATCCACTAGCCAGCGCTTTGGAGATGAAGAAGGAAAATGCCTCCTGGGGAGCTTCATGAAACAGGAAGCCAGGAGAGAAAGCTAGCAGATGATACTGTGCTCTCCATGTGCCCTTCCAGCTGAGAGAGAAACCATGGTTGTTTTCACCCTGTGCCTTCTCACTTGAGAGAGAAACCCTGAACTTTATTGGCCTGCTTGAACCAAGATATCTTTCCCTGGATGCCTTTGATTGGACATTTCTATAGACTTGCTTTAATTGGGACATTTTCTTGGCCTTAGAACTATAAATTAACAACTTATTAAATTCCCCCTTTTAAAAGCCATTCCATTTCTGGTATATTGCATTCTAGCAGCTAGCAAACTAGAACTGTCTGTATGAATTTTTTTCTGTTTACTTTTTATTTCTTTTTCTGAATTGATGCACACGTTCTAAGAAATGATCATGATGATGAATATATAATTATATGATGATATTGTGAGTTATTGATTATATATCAAGAATGGAATGATTATATAGTAAGAATGTTTGTGTTTGTATGTCGTTATGTTTAATAAACAAATAAATAAAAATTAAAAAAAAAAGAAGCCAATCTGGTTGGGACTAAGGTAAATCAGAATATGGGACAAAAGATGACCATGTATGTACTCTAGAGCTTTACCTACTATATTAGACCAAAGGCAGAGAGATTTATTGTTTCTAGAACCTAAATTTTCTGTAACACACAATCTAAATTAACCTGTCTGTATAGCTCATTTAAACAACCCAAACACATGAAGCCAGAATGGAAATGAGTTCTTGTAACTCTGTATTGCTTAAAGTAGTACCTGGAGACATCCCAGACTATGGGCTGATAATTAAAAAGTATTGGTAGAGGGTGGTGCAACGGTGGCTTAGTGGCAGAATTCTTGCCTGCCATGCCAGGATCTGGGTTCGATTCTCGGAGCCTGCCCATGTCAAAAAAAAGAAAAATCACTGTTAAAGTCCCTTGAGAGACTGGAGAAAAAATATGAAAATATTAAATTTTCTCATCTGGAAAACTGTTGGTGCTCTCCAAACATTAGGGATTCCCAAGAAAATAGGCCAAGCTTGCCCTTCTGAAACTTATTTCTGTAGTGGAGAAGGTAAGACTACATATAATTATGCCTAAAAGGTGCTTCCGGGAATCCTCTTGTTGCTCAGATATGACGTCTCTCTCTCTCAGCCCAACTCTGCAATAAAATTATTACCCTTCTCCCTTTGTAGGACATGACATTCAGGGGTGAAAGTCTCCCTGACAACAGGAGGCATGACTCCCAGGTTGAGCCTGGCCCTGGCACCATGGGATCGACAATGCCTTCTGGACTAAAAGGGGGGAAAGAAATGCAACAAAATAAAGTATCAGTGGCTAAGAGAGTTTAAATGGAGTCGAGAGGCTATTCTGGAGGCTACTCTTAGGCAAGCTTCAGCTAGATGTGGCTAATTGCTGTAGTTTGCTATACCCCATCTAACATCGTTCCCATTAACCGTAAATGACATGTAGGGCTCTAACTGAGACTCTACAGAAGTTTCATGTACTAAGTTTACTTTCCTGAAACCTGTAACCACCAGAGGGTTCCTGGGCCATGTAAGTCCTGAAACCCAGAGGGGCCAGCCTCTCCGAGATTATCAACTAATTACATCCCCCTATCCTATATTGTTGATATCCCTTTTCTCATACATACCATACCCCTTACCCCTCCCTCTCATTGACAGCTAATATTTCCATCTACCCAATAGAATGGGCATAGAGCAAAGACCCCTATAGATTGGGAGTAGGAACAAAGGAGAAGGAGGAGTTATAAGAGAAGATAGGATTTAACAGAGGAGTATGATTGCTGAATCACTATAAAGACAATTCTTTTAGCTTCCACTGTCTTGGAGAAGCTAGAAGGAAAAACCTGAAAATGTGAAATTGTAACCCATACCAAATTTTGAAATCTGTTCTGTAATTACTTGTTAAAATGTACTTTACATACGGACTAAAAATAAACAAATAATAGAGGGAACAGATGATAAAATAAATTCAGTAGATTGAAATGCTAGTGATCAATGAAAGGGAGTGGTAAGGGGTACAGAAAAAAATAGGGAAAACAAAGGCTAAAATATATTGGGTAGATGGAAATATTAGCTGTCAATGAGAGGGAGGGGTAAGGGGTATGGTATGTATGAGTTTTTTTCTTTTTATTTCTTTTTCTGAATTGATGCAAATATTCTAAGAAATCATCATGGTGATAAATATACAACTATGTGATGATATTGTGAGTTATTTATTTATTTATTTATTTTACATGGGCAGGCACCGGGAATCGAACCCGGGTCCTCGGGCTTGGCAGGCCAGCATTCTTACCTGCTGAGCCACCGTGGCCTGCCCTATTGTGAGTTATTGATTATATACCAAGAATGGAATGATCATATGGTAAGAATGTTCATATTTGTATGTTGGTATGTTTTTAAAAAATAAAAAATAAAGTACTTTGAAAATTATTGCCTTTTTGGGGTATATATGTTATATTTCACAAAGAAAAAATAAAAAAAATAGAAGTCAGACGTCTTTCGGGTCTTGCTGTGAAGGGAATCTGTTTTTTTTTCTCTGACTGCCTATAACAACTGTTTTTGGTCTTTGGTATTTTGAAGTTGCATTATGATGAGTTTATAACTTCTCTTTTTCTTTTAGTTACTTGGGATTATTGGACTTCCAGAATCTGCAGTTTCTGATTCACCAGTTTTTATCAGTTCTAATAAAACTATAGCCATGAGTTTCTCCACTATTCTATTTGACTGATACTTGCCTCTCTTTTAAGAATTCAAATTAGATGTACGTTAGACATTTTTATTTTATCCTCCATGTTTCTTTACCTCTTTTTCCAATTACTCATCTCTTTCTATATGTTGTATACTGAATAATATCTTCAGATCCCCATATTCCAGTTCACTGTCTCTCTTTAGCTTTGTCTGAACTACTGGTAAACCCATTTTCCATGTATCTTTAAATTTCAATTACATTATTTTTCATTTCTAGATGTTCCATTTAGTCTTTTTCAAATTTGCTTGATCATTTTCTTACAATCTTCTGCTCTTTGCTTATATTTATCCATTCTTTAAGCTTTTTAAACATGATAAACACATTTTATATTCTTTGTTGGATAATTGCAGTATCTAATTTTGCTGGCTGCTATTTCTGTTGGTCTTTATTTCTTTATGTGCTCTGTGATTTTTTTTTTTTAACCATGAGTTCATACTTTCTGAAGTTTTAAATGTGGAAATTCTTTTAACATCCAGTTGGTGGTTGATTTCTCCAGAAGAGAGATACATTTGTTTTTGCCAGGTGTCTTGTGAGCAGTGTTCTATAGCTCACCTTAAACTAAATTCTCAGTTGAGGTTTTCCAGCTACCCAGGTACAGCACATCTACTATGGCTGTACATTCCCGTAAGTGTTGGCTTGTGATTATGAATTCTTAGGAGAGATATTTTTCCTCTCCTCTCAGTACTGAGGTCCAGTTAAGCAATTTCCCTTGCAGTGCCCTAGGCTTGGCAAAAGTGGGAGGGAGGCACTCTAGCTCACTCTTATTCTTACACTGTAACCCGTTGAAGACTTGGCCTTATTTAGGGGTGTCTTATCAGACTCCCCACTTTGGGAGGGCTCTGGCTTTTGTTCCCAGTTTCCTACTCCCAGGAGACCATGAAAATGGGAGCTCAAGGGTTCGTCTGGTTGGGAAAATGGCCCCAAGCCCAAATCTGGCTTCAATGCTTTGGGTTCCTGCTTTCAATTAACTTTAGGCTTCTGAGAATTATTTCCTTTCTTTCCCATCCATCAGTGCATTTAACGAGACTTTAAATACATTTTATTCAGTATTTTTAGTTGGTTTCAGAGACAGGATCAGTCTGGGTATCTAGTCTAATATAATGCTGGAAATGGAATTTCGCGGTAAAGTTTTCTCCATTAAATTTTTAACAGCTTTATTGAGATACAATTCACATTCCATATAATTCATCCATTTAAAGTGTACAAGTTTTAGTGTATTCACAGTGTTGTGTAATTATCACCACAATCAATTTTAGAACATTTAACCATCCAAACGAAAATGTTTTTACCCTTTAGCTAGTACCGCCAATTGTCCCATTCTCCCAGACCTAGGAATCCACTAAGTAACTTTCTGTCTTAGATATTTACTTATTCTGGACATTTCATATAAATGGAATTATATAATACAGCATCTTTTCCAACTGGCTTCTTTCACTTAGCAGCATGCTTTCAAGGTTCTCCTATGTTGTAGCATGTATTAGAACTTCATTTCTTTTTACTGCCAAACAATATCCCATTATATGGTTATGTCACATTTGGTTTATCCATTCATCAGTTGATGGGCTTTTGGGTTGTTTCCACTTTGGGCTAGGTTACTATGAATAATGCTTCTACGAACATTCATGAACAAGTTTTTGTGTGGACACATGTTTTCAGTGCTCTTGGGTATACACATAGGAGTGTAATTACTGGGTCATATGGTAACTTTATGTTTAGCCAGTTTTGTAATCATTGGCCCCCTCTTTTTTTTAGTTGGGTTATTTGTTTTTTGTTGTTGAGTTACAGGAGTTCTTTATATATTCTGAATAGGAAGCTGTTATCAGGTATATGGTTTTCAAATATTTTCTCCCATTCTGTAAATTTTTCATTTTCTCTTTTCATTTTCTCACTAATGCCTTTTGATACACAAAAGTTTTTAATTTTGACGAAGCCCTTTTTATCTATTTTTTCTTTTGTTTCTTGTGCTTTTGGTATAAAATCTAAAAATCCATTACCTGCTAAAATGTCCTCAGGACATTTCCCTATATTTTCTTATAGAAGTTTTATAGACTTAGCTCTTATAATAGCGTCATTGATACACTTTGAGTTAATTTTTTGATATAGTGAGAGGTAGGGGTCCACATTATTCCCATGCATATAGATTTCCAATTGTCCTGGCACCATTTGTAAAAAAAGACTATTATTTCCCCCATTGAATGGACTTAGCATCTTTGTCAAAAATCAACCAGCCTTAGAGGTGTGGATTTGTCTTTGTATCTCGATTCTATTACCTTAGTTTTTCGGTGTCTGTCCTTATGCCAGTACCACACTGCTTTAATTACTGTAGCTTTCTAGTAAGTTTTGAAATCAGGAAGAAAGACTCCTATGACTTTGTTCTTCTTTTTAAGATTGTTTTAGTCACTCGGGGCCCCTTGCAATATGATATGAATTCAAGGATCAGCTTTTTCATTTTTGGAAAAAAAAAAGCTGGAATTTTGTTAAGGATTGCATTTAACTTGTACATTGCTTTAGGAAGTATTGACATCTTAACGATATCCAGTTTTCCAAATTCATGAACATGGGATGCCTTTCCATTTATTTAGGTCTGTAATTTCTTTCAGCAATGTTTTGTAGTTTTCAGCATACAAGTCTTTCATCTCCTTCGTTAAATATATGCCTACGCCCTCGGAGCTGACCTCCAGTGATCTGAAGTAGTTGATCATAAGCAGTGATAAGTGATCAGACCACCTGCCCACCACAGATTTTGGAGGACTATGTCCTTAGAGTCAACTCTTGGACCAGGCTATAAATCCCACTGCTGCCTGTACTGTCGTTTGGGGATGGGGAATGTGAGCCACTGTATAGAGAGTGAAATTTTCCATATTTACTGCTATTTACCAGCCTCTTCTTCCAGCTCTTCTCTGGGCTGAACTGTGTTCCAGTAGACTCCAGAGTTTCACAATAGCTGTTTCAGAAAGTTCCTGGCAGTTCAATAGTTGTTTTGGTGAAGGGACTGATTTTTGGAGCTTCCTACTCTGCCATCTTCCACAATCCTCTCTTCTCCATTATTACAATCACACATTGTCTCTTTTATAAATAGAGAGCAATTCTCTTTAACTTATGTATGTTTCCTTTAATTTTACTGGGTATTTTATCTTTATGTCCAGGCCTGCATCTTCTAGTTAAAATTTTCCCAATTTCTTTAACCTTTCACTTTGATTTTTAGATATGCCTCCTTTAAACTGCATGTTACTCGATTTTGGTTTTTGATCCAAGTCAAATAGAATCTTTGATTTACAATATTTTTATATGTGCAGCCATACTGACATGTTTGATCTTACTGTAGCTCTCGTTTCACATTTAAACTGTCCTATAAACCACCACCCCTCTATTCACTGCCCTGGGATGACCTTTCCTTTTGTTTCACAGAGTTAAAAAAAAAATTTGAGGAACCCCCTCAATTTTCTAATGGCAAACCTAAACCTCTCTCCCTCCTGTTAAAATGGAAGTAGATGGAGGGCAGGCAGTGGTGACTCAGTGGCAGAGCTCTTGCCTGCCATGCTAGAGACCTGGGTTTGATTCCTGGTGCCTGCCCATGTAAATAAAAAAGAGGAAGTAGATCATACCCAAAGCACAAGCAATGAAAGAAAGATAAATAAATGGGAATCTCCTCAAAATTGAATATTTTTTGTGCATCAAAGGACTTTGTCAGGAAAGTGAAAAGTAGCCTATTCAGTGGGAGACAATATTTAGAAACCACGTATCTGATAAGGGTTTGATATCCAGAATATATTAAGAGATCCTACAACTCAACCACAAAAAGACAAACAACCCAATTTTTTAAATTGGCAAAAGACATGGATAGACACTTTTCCAAAGGAGAAATACAAATGGCTCAGAAGCGTATGAGAAGATGCTCAACTTCTCATATGCTATTAGGGAAATGCAAATCAAAACCACGATGGGATTCCATCTCACACCTATTAGAATGGCCATTATTTAAAAAAAAAAAAAAAAAGAAAATTATAAGTGCTTGAGAGGATGTGGAGAAATGGGAATACTTATTCACTGTTGGTGGAATGTAGAATGGTCCAGCCACTCTGGAAGGCAGATTGGCAATCCCTGAGGAAGCTAAGTATAGAACTGCCTGCCATATGATTTAGCAATCCCACTACAAGGTATTCACTCGGAAGAACTGAAAGGAAGGACCCGAGCAGACATCTGCACACAGATATTTATAGTGCATTATTCATGACTGCCAGTTAGATGGAAATAGCCCAAACGTCCATCGATTGATGAGTGGAGATACAAACTGTGTTATATACATACTACGGAGTATTATGCAGCTGTGAGAGGGAATAGAATCATGATGCATGTAACAACGTGAATGAACCCTGAGGACATTATGTTGAACGAAATATGCCAGGAACAAAAGGACAAATACTGTATGGTCCATTAATAGGAACTAACTATAATGAGCAAACTCTGAGAGTTAAATTTGAAAACACGAGTTATCAGGAGATATAAAGAGGGTAGAATTAGGCATTTGATACTTAAGGAGTACAGCATGTTTAACAAGCTTGATTGTAAAGGTGCAGAAATGGTTAGCACAATACCGTGTGATGGTGTCACAATATTGTAAGTATAATGAACAAAGTCGAGTGTGACTGTTGTTGAAGGAAGAAAGAAAGGTGCATGTATGGTACCAGGAGGAAAGACAGAGAATAAAAACTGAGACTGCATAACTTAGTGAAACCATACAATGATGGTAGTTAATTGTACAAATATAAAAAAGTTTTAATATGAATGAAAACAAATGTGTATCACTATTACAAGGGTTTAAAATGAGATGGTAAATGGGAAAATACAATTAATGCAAACTAGGGTCTATAGTTCACAGCAACATTGTAATATTCTTTCATTACTTGTAACAAAGGCGATAAATCAAAGCTAAAAGCCAATAAGAAGAGGGATTTAAGAGAGAGGTTTGGGATTCTTTTTTTCTTCTTTCTTTTTGGAAGAAATAGAAATGTTCTCATAAGGATTGTGGTGGTAAATGCATGGTTGCATGATTATACCAGGAGCCACTGACTGTACAGTTAGGATAGGGCAGTGAATAAAACTGTTTAAAAAAAGTGGAAATAGAGTCTTGCTTTCCCTCTCACCCAAGCTAATATAATTTCTGTAACTGAGGTCTTGTCCCATCACTCACATGCCCTTAGGGAATAGCATCAAAGATTTATTTCCTCTGTGTCTTCCTTATCCATATCCCAACATGCCTGCCATCCCATCCTAACACACACACACACACACACACACACACTCCACACCCCTTTAGGCTCCAGATTTCCCTGTAGCCATCCTGCTATCTTCTCTTGTTCAAAGCCACGCTTTTACACAGAGGTGTCTAAGCTCATGGTTTCTTCTCCTCTCGTTTATTTCTCAGTCCACTGCAAAGGTCACTTCCTTATTGTTAAAATTTTTTCTGGTATTCTTGCCTCTAACCTAACTTTCCTCTGACATGTTTTCAAGGTAGCAGCCAGAATAATCACTTTAAGACATACATTTAGATACATCATTCCCCTCCTTAAAAAGCTTTCATGAATTCTCATTGATCTCAAGATAAAATCCAAATTCCTTGCCAAGGCCTCCGTCGTCAGTCTCCCCAACCCTCTCCAGCCCTAAACCCTGCTTAAACCAAGCTACTCACTGCCCCTGGTTTCTTCACTGAGCCCTCACCTGGCCTTCACATTCCGTACCTGGCTAACTCCTCCTCACCCTCAGTACACTAAGAGACCAGAAGGGGGTCTCCCACTCAAGACCTGGCTGGAGCACTCTACAGAGACTGAATTATGTATCCACTCAAAAGATATGCTCTTTGTGGGCATGTAACCATTTGAAGATGTTATTTTTAGTTAAGGTGTGGCCAACTGCGTCAGGGTGGGTCCTTAGTCCACATTAGTGGAGACCTTATAAAGAGAAGTCAGAGAAAACTACAGGGAGAACCTAGAAGCCAAAGTCAGTGGAAACCAAAAGAGCAGACACATGGAGAGAGAGCAAGGAGGCAGAAATCCATCCAAGCCAAGGAACCCCAAGGATTATGGGCAGCCAGAACTCTGCACCCTTCAAGGCAAAAGCATGGTCTCCCCAATGCCTTGATTTTGGATATCTGGCCTCCGGAACCGTGAGAAAACAAATGCTTGCTGTTTAAGCCAGTCCACTGTGTGGTGTTTGTCATAACAGCTCGTGCAAACTGAGACATGCCCCTACTTTGTCTTCTCCTCACACCCAGTACTTCGTCCTACTCTGTGCAGCATGCATCACACTACTTGCTTCTCTCTGTCTCCAACTAGACTGAAACTCTTTGAGAGCAGGGATAATTTCTTGATCACATCTAACCTCAGCTTTTAGCAAAGTTCCTAGCACCTGGAAGGAGAACAATAGATATCTGTGAAATGAATGACTAAACAGTTCTTTTAGCTTGAAAACTCAGCGTCATCTGTGACTTCTTAAGATGTTTTTCTATTGTATTTATAATTCTAACTCTGTGTGTGTGTGTGTGTTCATGGATTGTAGGAGTAAAGTCATTTTTCTTTAACTTTTTTTATCGTATAGTATAACATATATACAAAACAAAGAAATAAAAAGGCAATGGTTTTCAAAGTACTCTTCAACAAGTGGTTACAGGACAGATACAAGAGTTTGTCATGGGCTACCATCTGATCCTCTCATATTTGTCCTTCTAGATGTTCCAGAATATAGGAGGCTAGAGGGCTTAAATATTTTTTTATCATCACAATCGACTTTTTTTCCTTCTTTTTTTGTGAAAAAAAAATACACAAAAGCTATAAATTTCAAAGCACAACACCACAATTAGTTGTAGAACATATTTCAGAGTTTGACATGGGTTACAATTTCACAATTTTAGGTTTTTACTTCTGGCTGCTCTAAAATACTGGAGAATAAAAGAGATATCAATTTAATGATTCAGCATTCATATTCATTTGTGAAATCTTATCTTCTATGTATAACTCCACCATCACCTTTGATCTTTTCATCCCTTTCTTTAGGGGATGGCAATTCTAAATTTTTCATATTGGAAGGGTCTGTCACTAGTATGGGGTAGGGAGATGGGACTATCTGATGTTCTGGAGAGGCTGGGCTAGGTTTCAGGACTTATCTGGACTAGGGACCCATCTGGAGGTTGTAGGTTTCTGGAAAGTTACTCTAGTGCCTGGAACCCTTGTGGAATTTTATAAATTGCCCTAGGTGTTCTTTAGGATTGGCTGGAATGGTCTTGGTTGGGGGTTGACAGGTTATGGCAGGTAGCACTTCCAGAGTAGCCTCTCAACTCTATTTGAAATCTCTCAGCCACTGATACTTTATTAATTAACTTCTTTCCCCCTTTTGGTCAGGATGGAATTGTTGATCCCACGGTGCCAGGTCTGAATTCATCCCTGGGAGTCATCTCCCATGTCGCCAGGGAAACTTTCACCCCTGGATGTCATGTCCCACGTAGCAGGGGGTATAATTCTAGCTTTTAACAAGTTTTGGATCCCTCAACATTTCAAATAATAGATGCAAATATAAACTTTCTAGAATACAAAGGGTTTTATTAAATATAAGCTTTTGTCACTATTCTAGGATGGTTCACCTTTTTTCTAATAAAAAGCTTCCATGATTAAAATGTGTACATTTTAATGTATATGTCAAGGTATCAATTCTCATTATAAACAAGAAATTCAAACGTAAGATTTGGTATCTGTTTAATTTGTACAAAAGAATGAATCTGATAAGATTTATCTTTATAAGATTAATCTTTTAGTCTAAATTTTATTTAGAAGTATAAAATTCTTGGGAATTTACAACTAGAAATATGTGTATACTTTTTTCAAAGCTAAATCTGTATCTCTTTTTGAAAAGAAGGAACATAAGTAATTAATCTTGGTTTTGTTCAAATAAGAGACAGCCCAAAGGAGAACATTTTTCATCAACACCTGAGATCAGGTGTAGGTGGAGAGAGTTCTATGCACTAATGGTCAAATTACAGAGCAACCCATACAAACAGGCATTTAGTCATGAGTTCCTCAAGGGACAAGAAGACAAAAGAAAGGAAGGTGACAAAAAAAAAAAAATCCAATAATAGGCCCAGTCATAATCCTCTTACTTGAAAGCAATTACTCATGTTAGGCAAATCTTTTCTTACAAGCATCACCTTCATTTTTTCCTTTTGTTTATGAGAATGCAGTCATCACTAGTTGGGGCTCTTTCAAATGGACATTTAGCTCGATTTCCTCCTTTTTTCTGCCATTGCAAACAGTGATACAATGCGTTCCTTATATCTTTGCATGCATCTGTGGTCACCTGAGAATAAATGCCTGGAATTGGAATAGCTGGGTCAAAGGATGTGCACTCCTACGGTTTTCATTGCAAATTGCCAAAAGGTTTTACCAAATTACTTTCCTGCTGACCATATGAAAGTGCCAATTTCCTTAGCTTCTCACTAACACCACGTATGAACCTTCTTTTTGATGATCTGTAATCATGTAGACAAAATATAGTATCTTTTTAATTTAATTTGCATTTTTTTGATAATAAGTCACATGTTTTTTTGTCAAGTGTCAGGCGGTATGTATTTCTTCGTGAAATGCTTATTCATTTCCTTCGCTCTTTTTTAGAATGTGGTATTCATCTATTAATTATTGATTTTTAAGAACTTTCTGTCTGATAAAGATATTCACACTGTTGTATGTCACAAATAATTTCCAGGTCCCTCATTTGTAACTAATTTATTTATGGTGTATTTTTATATCCCAAAGTTTTAAATATTTATGTGATCAATTCCATCAGCTGTTTCCTTTATCTTTTTTTTTTTTTTTCAATTTTGAAGTCACACTTAAGTAAAGGTGGTGTGGCAGGTTCCTATCTCTTAAGGGAGTGACTTGCTAACTTCTAGAGGGCCTCGGGGCAGGGCTGGGTGTTGAGCAGTGAAATTTTTCTTATTATTTGTGTGTGCGTGTATGTGTGTGTGTGTGTGCATGTGTGTGTGGTCCTTCCTGTTACTGTCATTGGTTTCTCTATGTTCATGGTAACCAGTGGCACTTATAACCCAGCCTAGTGACACAGTGGGTGGTACAGGGGTGTAAAGGATAAAGGAGGAAAGCTGTCTCTTCAGTACGGTGGCTGCTATCACCTCTCACCCACCAGGAAGTTCACACCAACACACTAATATTAACACACACAGAGACCCCATTCGATTTTCTCCAGCTATGCCACTGATGCTCTCTGGCCCATCCAGAATTCAACCCAGCATCCCACATTGCCTTTGCTACCAAGTTCCTCTAGTCTCCTCCAATGTCCAACAGTTTCTCAGCTTTTCTTTGTCTTTAGGACTTGGACGCTTTTGAGGGGTCACAGCCAGTTATTTTGTAGAATGGTCGTAAACTTGAGTTTGTCTATTTTTCATAATTAGATGCTGAAGTTCTGCAAGAATACCCCAGAAGTGATGCTGGGTCTTTCTCAGTGTATTCTAACGAGGGTGTCACAACGGTGGAATGACTTATGACTGGCAACTCAGCTTCCATATTTGGTGAAGGTGCATCTACCATTTCTTCGCTGTCTTCCCCAGTGTAATTAGTAAGTACCTTGTGAGGAGATGCTTTCAGAGTATGCAAATATCCTATTTCTCATCACAGTTCTACCCACTGGCTTTAGAATTCATTGATTATTCTCACCTGCAACAATTATTCCTGTGGTGTTTGTGTAATGATATTTGTTATTTCAGTCTTTCTTTCTACATTTCTTAATTGGAATTCTTGGTAAGGAAGAGTTGTTCCTTCTCTTGCACTTATTTGTTCAATTATTTATTTATACCAGTAAGATTCATGAGTATTTTATTGTCAGTTATAATCAATGACTATTATTATTTATTTTGTTACTCAAATTGTCCTAGATTTGGCCCCTGGGAACATCTTTTTTAAAATTTTTATTAATAAAACAATATGGAAACACACAAACATTCTTAACATACAAACATTCCATATATGGTATATAATCAGTGGCTCACGGTATCATCACATAGTTGTATGTTCATCACCATGATAATTTTTTTGAATTTTTGCATCACTCCAGAAAAAGAAATAAAAAAGAATAAAGGAAAAACTCATGCATACCATACTCCACACCCTTGTCTCTCATTGATTACTAGTATTTCCATGTACCCTGGGAACATCTTTAAATAAATAAATATCTAAGTCCTTTGATATGCTGCCATCTTTTTTTTTTTTTATAGCATTTTCTTACTTCCTAGCTCCATAAGTTGTTCCAGATTCATCTTGTCTTTTTCCTGCCTCAACCCCGGAATCGAGCACTTCTCCATGGAGCTCTGGTTCCTTTTAATGAAGAATGATATTTAGATACCAAGATCTCAATAGGATCATTGCTGCTGGGGTGTTATTGCTTCTAGGTCCCCTCAGTGGACAGAGCTGGGAAATATATTTATATATACCTGTATCTATATTGCAAACCATGAATTCACAGTGAGACCTTTGATTCCAACCCAACACCATCATGTTCATTCTAACCCTCCCCGTCCTTATTGGTAGCTCCTTTCCCCAATGGGAGAACCTGCTTTCATTATCCTTAATGTATTTGCTTATTTGTGCAGTCTTACCATATACATAAAATAGTTTTAGAATTGCTAACCCATGCCCCTTTGAAAAACATTATTGATATCTTTGGCCTTATACAATACAATCAAAATACTGTTTTCTAAAGTTCCTGAGGTTATTTCATTTCTTCCCCACAGTGTGGTTAATGTTATCCATTTGTAGTAGTTAGGTTCACTGGTTATCGTTTATATTTCATTTTAGGTTTCTCCTACCTCTTGGTTGGTGTTAATTATTTATTTGGGGGCTACATGAAGCATTGCCATGGTTCTCCCAGGCAGAGCTATACAAGAAGGTATAACCCACAGAAGGGTTTCTCCCCTCCTCATCCCTTCTTACCCATTCCCACTCATCCCATCCACAACTTTTGGGGAACCAATGTCATTATTTTTTATTAATTCATCCTGTAGTATTTTTGCGTGAATGATCCCCTGACCAATTTCTTTTTATCTTTTTTTTTTTTTGGCATGGGCAGGCTCTGGGAATTGAACCCAGGTCTCCAGCATGGCAGGTGAGAATTCTACCACTGAGCTACCATTGCACACCTTGCCCCCTGACCAATTTTGATGATAAATGGACGAGTGCGGGACCCTGGCTTGAGAAAGGTATGGGAACAAGGGTACAGGTTTCTGAGGGATGAGCAGATGGGTCACCCCAACAGGTAAGCTACTCAGACCAGCAGGGGTAACTGAGGGGGAGGGGAATCTACAGAGAGGTAGTGGGCTAGCCGATGATGACTATCCAGCTGTAGCCTTGAGGCCTGTCGCCGCACTGGGGGCTGTAGTTCCTCCCACTAGCTATCCTGTTGCAAGTCTCTCCAGGAAAGGAGATTATCCAGAGTCCTGGAGAAGCTGTTCACAGGAGGGAATGACTCTCTACAAATAACAAGAGGATTCAAGAACTGGATTGGGTGGATGTCGTGATTGGACTTGCAGACCCCTCCTCCAGGGACACTCACTCCCCGGCTGCATTTTCTAGTCTCATGAGTACACTGGACAGCAATAGATATATAAAACAGAGCCTTATCTTTCTGTTAGCTAAGAACTGAGTATAACAGACAAGACAATGGCAAAAAGCACGACAATGTGCATTTTAGTGCTAAATCATACACCACTGTGAAGACAGTAAGATCAGCAAGACCTTAAATAGTCAGCAAAGTCCAAGAGTTAAGCCTTGGGGTAGAGCTTGAGGAGTGGCAAGCATCTGGATCCACCGATTGGGAAGAACTGGCGCACCAGAGTTAGTGGGCGTCTGTAGCTTTCCTGAATCATTTTCTACTCCCCCCCCCCCCCCCCGCCACCTTTTCTCTCTGCCCTGGACACCCTCTGATCTCACAAGTCCTTCCAGCTGCTGCAACTTTGGTTTCCTTTATAGGTTGGCCAAGATAAGGGTGGAATTCTTTTAAAGGAAATTTACTATTTTAGCTCTCAAGTTTACCCAGACCTCCCTCTCAATGGGAATGGTTGGGGCAATTTAGCAGTAATGAAACAAAAGCTCCAACCTCTATCAGCAAGTATTTCTGAACATCTCTGTGGGTACCTCACTTTCATTACCTCATGGGCACACACCATGATGCTCCTGCATCCTTAATTTCTCCTGTTCTCAAAAGTTCTTGAGGATAGCTCCTTTTTGACAATGTTGATGCCCATACAGTAAGGATGCTAGTTCCTGATTTCTAAAAGGTACAAATCCTAAGGCACCAAAGGAGCTCTGCATTCACTTCAGTCCCACGGACCTGAAGCCACACTTGATGTTCACGGGGAATGCCACACCTCTTCCTGAGGACTCCAAATCAGCACTTGTCCCTCCCCCAAACCTAGCTCCTTCCCCACCTCAGGTTGTCCCCCAGAATCCCTCGCAAAGAAGAGAACAGACTCCACCTTCCTCTTCTAGCTCCAAATCTGACATTTTTGCAAATAGACTCTAATGGCTCAACCTACAAAGCCCAGGCCAATCTGAATGCAGATTTTGGGCTGACACAGGAGCTGATTATTACTGTAGGAATCTAAAAGAAAAAGGAAATGAAAAATAAAAAGGAAAAAAAAGACCAAGGCCTAGAAGAAGTCATGGATTCCTGACTCAAAGCTGAGGAACCCGGGGCCACCAGCCCACCCAGCCTAGATGCACTTCATTGGCCTTATTCTCATCTGTTGGGCCCCAGCTCCTCGCCTCCTGAATCTCATAACTGACAGGGCTCCCATAGAGTGGGCACAGTGCAGGTACAGAGTAGGAACTCATTAAATATCTAGTGATGATGATAGAAAGAACAAGAATGAAGGAATAAGCAGATGGGACAACCACGTCTTTTGGTTTGGGGGGCTTCTCATATCCTTCTTTCTCATCTCAGCTCTTCAGCTATGAGAGGTTAACCGAACCTCTAGATCCTAAGGTGAGTATGGGGCTTTCCTAAAAGGTCCAAAGCTGGCTCCCCAGGTGTCCATATCATTCCACAGCCCCAAATGGGCCTCCCTCCACCACCTCCCCACCCTGGAGGAACTCCTTTAGTTCTGTTTTCACTGTCTGGCTCCATCTCTCCATATCTTGGGTTTGCCTGGCAAGCAGTCATCACTAGTGGATCACGTCGGCAAGTGGGGCTCTTCTGATGAACTCAACTTCTTCGTCTATTGGCTTAAATCTGGGCTTAATTAGAGTTGTCAAAATGTTTGAAAGTGCCATTTTAGGTAAATGCTAATGCTGCAATCCATCTCAAATATTGTTTTCTTTTTTTAACAGTCTACTTTTTAAAAAACAGTTTTGGATTTACAGAAAACTTAAGAGAGTGCAGAGATTTCCCATATACTCTTATCTACTCTTTGCCCAATACGGTACATGT
This sequence comes from Tamandua tetradactyla, assembly GCF_023851605.1. Lineage (NCBI taxonomy): Eukaryota > Metazoa > Chordata > Mammalia > Pilosa > Myrmecophagidae > Tamandua > Tamandua tetradactyla. The sequence continues at coordinate 33,452,601 of NC_135342.1, read as the reverse complement.
TACAATTAATGAACCAATATTGATATATTACCATTAACCAAAGTCCATACTTTACCTAGAGTTCTGTAATTTTTATTATCTAATATCTTTTTCTTGTTCCAGGGTCCCCTCCAGGATACCATGTTACATTTAGTAGTCCATGTTACATTTAGACTGTGACAATTTATCTGAATTTCTTTGTTTTTTGATTATCTTAGCTTTGAGGAATACTGCTCAGGTATTTTTGAGAATGTCCCTCTATTGGTATTTCTCTAATGTTTTCCTCATGATTAGACTAGGGTTATGGATATGGGGGAGAAAGACCATCAATGTGAAGTGCCATTTTCCTTACATCATATCAAGGATACACACTATTAACCTGATTTATCACTATTGATGTTGACATTGGTTACCTGGCTGAAGTAGTGTTTGCCAGGTTTCTCCTATGAGTTACTCTTTTTGTCTCCCTTCCATACTGCACTCCTTGGAAAGATGTCACTATGTGCAGCCCACCCTTAAGGGGTGGGGATAGGTTCCACCTTCTTGTCAGAAGATAAATTACTTGTAATTATTTTGTACAAGAAATTGGTCTCTTCTGCTCCATTTATGTATTCATCCAGCATTTATCTATAGCAACCTAGACTCGTGGATATTGATTTTATATTTTGGGTTATGATCTACTACTACTTTATTTTGCTACTCAAGTTGCTCCAGATTTGGCTGTTGAAGGCTCTTTCATTTGGATCCTGGGTCTCTCTGGCACTCCTCCATCATTTTGCTTTTTGAGCACTTTCCATCGCTCCAGGCACCTCTTGTTTATTTCCAGTCCTGGTCATAGGCTCAGCTGTTTCTCCAAGTATCCATGGTTCCTCTTATTGGAGAATCGTATTAGAAGCCCAAGTCTGGATATATGATATCAAGTCCTCTTTGGATGGACAAGTAAACAAAATTTATTTTGGGCTTCCTGTGTGCCGGGCACTATACAAGCTTCTTTTCAGATAAGGTTACTCAATCCTCATAACAACTCTATGAGGTCTTGACTGTCCACCTTCCATGGTTGAGAAACAGACATTTAGCTGGGCTGAAGGCTAACCATCCTCACCTTGTCCTATCTCACAAAGCCTGTCACACTGCCATTCAGGGGATGAGCGTTACATATACCACAAACAAACAACCCCCTCCAAAACATTTGTCTTGGGTTTTGTGCTAATATACTTCAGAGGCACTGGAACACTTTGCATTTTAGTCATTATGTAACATGTAATAATGCTTGATCAGTGGACTGAAGGTCACAGATAAGAATAAGACCCCAAGAGATAGAGGTTACCTGTTCTCACATGCACAGACCACCTGTACCTATCTCTATCTGTGTGGATAATACACATTCTCCTTGTATGCACAGGTACTTATCTTCAAGCACACAGATGATGTGTCCTAACTCACAGGATAACAAAATCTGACACTGGCAATAGTGCTTTTTAATGGACATTCACAGTATTCATCAACTGCACAAGTTTAGAATGTGCCAGATTTTTCTCTTTCATGCATAGGAACCACTTAAGAAATTTGGGTATGTCCTAAGACAATCTTTTAGCTTGTGAGCTCTTAGGATTCCAAATACTGCTTCCAAAGGTAAATTGGAGGTTTACATTCTGCCCTCAGAGATGGGGAGCATATCGCATTGGAAAGAACAGAACAGTCAGCCAGAGTGACCAAGGCTTCCAGCAGGGTAGCCACGGTGGATCTGCTGCTTGAAGTGGATATTGGCAGGTTTTGCTGCTCAGCACTTTCTTTTCCGCTGTGCTTCCACTATCCCTCCAGTGCTGCCACGGTAGCACATTGCGCCCTGCTCTTGGCCGTTTGATTATGTCATGAATGGGCATTTGACCAGTGGGGCCAATACCAGAGTCCTTCCCTAAGACTTCTGGAAAAGGAATTTAAAGAGAGATGGCCTTTCCTTAGTGAATGAAGCTGGGAACATCTGAGGTTATGGCCATATGAAGAAAGGAGAAAGAATAATGAAGCCAGAGAGAGAGAACAAGAATGAGCCATGAAGACGTTTGAGTTCCTGTTTCTGACAAGGCTTGGGTATTTCAAGAAGAGTGTCCTAAGGTCTTCTACCATATCTTTTATGCTAAGGCTAGTCGGGGATGGTTTTCTAATCCAAAGAGCCATAAACAATGCACAATACCTGCTAATCACTGTCATATCATGGCTAATATACCACAATAAGTAGGCACTGAGGCTCAATTATGTGAACATATTATCCCAGCTTTCAAAATATTACAGAATAGTCCAGATCACCTGTCAAAAGTAGCTGATTTACAGAAGGAAAGATAGACGATAAAGACTGAGGCAGTATAATCTAGGAATGCTTAGGGTGTATAATGATAGTGACTAAATGTACAAATTAAAAATGTTTTTGCATGAGGAAGAACAAAGGAATCTCAATAATGCAGGATGTTGAAAATAGATGGTAATTAATATTTTAAAACTCTAACTTATGTTTGAGACTAAAGCAAAACAATGTTTATTTGGTACAAAATTTATATTTTGACTAGTGTATTTCCTAATATAACTTATGTGGACAGCTTAATTGAACACCATAAGTACATGGAACCTTGAGTAGGGCATGAGATTTTGTAGATATGTCCAGAGCGATGCCCTGATAAATCCCAGAGTGATTTGAACAGTGAATAAAAAAGTATTTGCAAAGTCCCCTTGGGGGAATGATTAGAAAGGGGGAAAATTCAACTTCCCCAAGTGGAGAATACTTGATATTCTCACAAGCGGTGGGGACAATCAAAGCAATAGACTGAGCCCCCAATCTTGGGGTTTGTTCATATGAAACTTAACCCCGTCAAAGGATAGGCTAAGCCTACTTAAAATTAGGCCTAAGAGTTACCCCCAAGAGAACCTCTTTTGTTGCTCAGATGCGGCCTCTCTCTCTCCCAGCCAACACAACAAGCAAACTCACTGCCCTCCTCCTCTCTACATGGGGCATGAATCCCAGGGCTGTGGACCTTCCTGGCAATGTGGGACAGAAATCCTAGAATGAGCTGAAACTCAGCTCCAAAGGATTGAGAAAACCTTCTTGACCGAAAGGGGGAAGAGATAAATGAGACAAAATAAAGTGTCTATGGCTGAGAGAGTCCAAACAGAGTCGAGAGGTTATCCTGGAGGTTATTCTTATACATTAAATAGATATCACCTTTTTTTAGTCAAGGTGTAATGGAGAGGCTGAAAATGTAGAGTTGTGTTCCAGCAGCCACGTTTCTTGAAGATGATTATATAATGATAATAGCTTTCACAATGTGATTATGTGATTGTGAAAACCTTGTGTCTGTTGCTTCTTTTATCTATCTTATGGACAGATGAGTAAAACATATGGATTAAAAATAAAATAATAGGGGGAAAATGTTAAAATAAATTTAGTAGATTGAAATGCTAGTGACCTATGAAAGGGAGGGGTAAGGGGTATGGTATGTATGAATTTTTTCTGTTTTCTTTTTATTTCTTTTTCTGAATTGATGCAAATATTCTAAGAAATGATCATGATGATGAATATACAACTATGTGATGATATTGTGAATTACTGATTATGTATGTAAAATGGAATGATCATATGGTAAGAATGTTTGTATGTTGGTACATTTAATAAATAAAAATTTTTTTAAAAGTAGCTGATTTAGAAAATAAAATTTTTAAAAATTTCCAAATACACATCTACTTAATTATGCATAGTAAATGTCTGTTGGTCTGGCTTCCAAACAAAAAGAAATTTCAATTATTAAAATTTTCCTCCACTCTACTTTAAGGAAACAAATGAAATGATGACTTAAGATGTTCTGCTGGTTTGAAAGGATGTATGGACCCTAGAAAAGCCATGTTTTAATCAAAATCCCATTTCTTAAAATGGCAGAATAATCCCTATTCAGTACTGTATGTTTGAATCTGTAATTAGATCATCTCTCTGAAGATGACTCTCAATCAAGAGTGGTTGTTAAACTGGATTAGGGGAGATGTGTCTCCACTCATTTGGGTGAGTCTTGATTGGTTTACTGCAGTCCTATAAAAGAGGAAACATTTTGGAGTATTGGAGATTTGGAGAGAGCAGAGAAGGCTGCAGTACCACAAAGCAGAGAGTCCATGAGCCAGCAATCTTTGGAGATGAAGAAGGAAAACGCCTCCCAGGGAGCTTCATGAAACAGGAAGCCAGGAGAGAAAGCTAGCAGAAAACACCGTGTTCGCCATTTGCCCTTCCAGATGAGAGGAACCCTGACTGTGTTTGCCATGTGCCTTCTCACTTGAGAGAGAAACCCTGAACTTCATCAGCCTTCTTGAACCAAGGTATCTTTCCCTGGATGCCTTAGATTGGATATTTCTATACACTTGTTTTAATTGGGGCATTTTCTCAGCCTTAGAATGTAAACTAGCAACTTATTAAATCCCCCTCTTTAAAAGCCATTCTGTTTCTGGTATATTGCATTCTGGCAGCTAGCAAACTAGACAGATGTAGTAACTAAGGGAACTATTTAAAATTTTGAGATACTCTGGAGGGACAGTCTCAACTCCTCAAATACTATGTTTGAGTTAGTACCTTCTGAATCATCAAAACAATATTAAGCACAGCTTGGCCTTTTTTTTTTTTTTTTTACTTTTTTATTGTATAGTATAACAACATACAAAGCAAAGAAATAAAAAAGTAATAGTTTTAAAAGCACTCTTTAAAAAGTGGTTACAGGATAGATCCCAGAGTTTGTCATGGGCTACCATATGACCCTCTCATATTTTCCCTTCTAACTGCTCCAGAATATAGGAGGCTAGAGGGCTTAAAGACTTTTTTGTCATCACAATTGACATTTTTCCTTCTTTTTTTTTGTGAACAATAACATATATACACAAAAGCTATAAATTTCAAAGCAAAGCATCACAATTAGTTGTAGGACATATTTCAGACTTTGACATGGGTTACAATTCCACAAATAGAGGTTTTTACTTCTAGCTGCTCTAAGATAGTGGAGACTAAAAGAAATAGCAATTTAATGATTCAGCATTCATATTCATTTGTGAAATCCTATCTCCTATGTATAATTCCACCATCACCTTTGATCTTTCCATACCTCTCATTGGGGTTGTTTGCGCTATGGCAATTCTCAATTTTTTATATTGAATGGTCTGTCACTAATATGGAGTAGGGAAATGGAACTGTTTGATGTTCTGGAGAGGCTGGGCTAGGTTTCAGGACTTATCTAGACCAGGGACCCATCTGGAGGTTGTAGGCTTCAGAGAAGTTAATCTAGTGCCTGGAACCCTTGTGGAATCTTATATATTGCCCTAAGTGTTCCTTAGGATTGGTTGGAATGGTCCTTGTTGGGGGTTGACAGGTGATGATCAGTAGCAAGGAGCCTACCTTATTTTGAAGTGTGTTTTGATCTACCATAATTATATGGATACAATTTGTTTCTAATTCATGTATCAGCATCATCATAACAGCTAATACTTTTGGGCTCCTAACATGTACCAGGCACTGTTCTTGGAGCCTAACATATATTAACTCCTTTAATCCTCATGGCAATCCTATTGGGTAGATACTGTTGTTATCACCATTTATAGATGACTGAGAGGTGCAGTAACTTGCCTGAAGTCACACAACCAGTAAGAGATGAAACCATGGGCAGAACACCCTGCTAGTGGAGTCCACACTTACTGATAGTGCCAGGTAACTAGAATATAGCAATGAACACAACATCTTAAATTTCAGTCAGAACACTGAGGGATGTTAATGTGATACTTACGAACAAATTCGCTGGATATTGTAAACTACATATTGGGTATCAGTGAGGCAGAAATCTACGCCAAATTTTTTTCTTTTATTCTGACTGTTTGGTTCCCTGTGGTTTGCAAAAATGCCACATAGTAGAACACAACCCAGAGACTGAGCTGTCACCAGGTTCTCCTTGTTTCTTTAAGGTGAGATTCCATTGTTCCCAGGCTTCCTATCCCTCTCATGAGAAGAATCAGAATCCTCAAGGCCCTGCCTTTCTACCCAGTCTCCACTGGACCTCTGCATTTCAGCCACCTTGGTCTTAAATTTATTCCACCATTGAACCTTTGTGGCATATCCATTTAATCTGATCTGCTTGGCTAACTCCTACTCATTTTTCAGGCCTTTCTGATGCATCAGACCAGAACTGGTTCCCATCCTGTCACCTCTCACAGCATCTTGTGTTTCTTGTATTACCCGTGAAAATAGTAATTTAAAAAATTGTATAATTACTGAATGTCTGTCTCCCTGGCTGTAAGTACAAGCGCTATGTGGGCAGGGACTGTATTGTCTTATTACTGAATTCTCAGCAATCACCCACAGTTTAACACAGATATGGTACCAAATTATAAACTGAGCGGCAAAGAGAATAACTCACTACTATCCGGAGGAAGTAAATACCCTACTTTCCTCTGCATAGGCTAGGCCTGTCCATGCACCACACAAGGAAGGCTGGAGTAGCCTAGCAGCTAGGTTAGCAAGCCAGAGGATAAATGAATATACTGTACAGAATTTTTAAGTGACTAAGAAATGGTCAAAGTAGACTCATGATTTTGTGAGCAACAAAATATAGTCCAACTTTGGGGGTACCAAAATCCTAAATTTCAGCTGGAACACTGGGGGCCAAAGGGAAAGAAGCATATTGGGTTTGATATTATATTATTCTACCAATGTGCGTCGAGGTCACTTGTTCACTTTCAGTTATCGCCTCTTTTTGATTGATTGCAAGTGCTTTATCATCTCTTTAGTGATTCCTCGAAACAGTTTCACATGGAGAGCAAGTCCCACGGCTTGTGTAATGAAGAAACGTTTCCTCTTTCAAAGACTCTATTTTTTGAACGATAAGAATTGCTAAAGAGGAAGCAATCAAACCAATCAGCGGGCTCTGTCCTCCACCCAGCACGCTGCTTCCTGGTTTTAAAACGTTTTCAGATCCTCCTCTGACTTGTTTTAGATCAGCAAAACCGGATTGCTGTCCGTTTTCAGAAAGCACGTCTCTCAATGAGTTCACCCGGAAAGCACCACAAGGGAATCGGTTGTGGAAATTCAATTCATTTCACCGTGGAAAAAAAAAAAAGAGAGAGAACCACAGTCTGCAGTTGTCACAGTGTGACATCAATAATAAGCCTATCTTGGAAAAGTTCTGCCTCATTCGTTCTTTAAAGAAAGTTCGCAGTTTCTTTCACGGGCGCGAAGACTACGCACTTCCCTCAGGCTCATCAAGCTGGGGTCCTGCAAACTAGCACGGAGACTGTGGGGCGACCAGGAAACTGTCCCGGAGACAGCCGCCGAGGGGCTCCCCGAGGCCGTGAGGAAACCAAAACAGAAATCAGAGACTTCGAAAAACCACCGCAGAACACTTTGAGAAAAAGCAAGCGAGGGCACGGGTTGCCCTCGCAAAAGCAAGCGTTGCTTCCAACGCCTCCGCCTCTAATAGACCCTTCCTCGGGAACGACAGCCCACTGCTACGGGCCCCGCCGCCGCTCTGCGTTGGCCGCTCCCGAGCCACGCGCACCGGCCCTCCCGGAACTTCAGCCAACGCCGGCCACGCCCGCCGCGCCCGCCGCCGGGCCGCTCGGAGGCCGCGCCTCCGCCACATGCCCGCCTTCCCACCCTCCCTCAGGCAGCCGCGATTGGTTGGCTGCGCTGCCCATCGCGAGGGGCGGGTGCGTAGCCCGCAGATCCGCGTGGCCATTGGCCGGGCTGTGGCGGCGGCGGCGCGCGCGCGCGCGCGGCCCCGGCAGGGAGGGGAAGCCGGTGGCCGCAGCGGCGGGACGGGCGGAGGCTGCCGGTTTCGTAACCGTCGCTCCTCCTGGCTGACGCGCGGGCTGCGAGGCCTGGGTCGCGTTAGGCCGCTCGCCGCGGAGGCCGCCGGGGGGCGGACGGGCTGGAGGCGCAGGTAAGGAGGCCACGGGCGGGCGGCGTGAGGAGACTGGGAGGCCGCGGTGGAGCCGGCTGCTTGCGTGGGTGCTGGCCCGGCCGGATGCGAGCCTGCCCGGCCTGATGCGGCCGCCTGGCCGGGCAGGCCCCGCGCGGAGCGGGCGGCGCCCTGCCGCGGCGTCTGATGCAACCTGTCGGCAACACCCGGCGGGGGCGCTGAGCTCATCCCTGTCCTTGGCCCAGCGCCGCGGCGCCACCCGCCGACCCCCGCCCGCCGTGCTCCCCGGGGCGCCCCTCGTTGCCAGCCGGGACCGCCACCGGGCCGGGGCGGAAGGCGAGGCGTGCCCCCTCCAAGGCCCTGCCCGCTGTTTATTTGTGAAGCGTGCAGTTGTGACAACCCGGGCTCTTATTGGCCCCTGGGGATCTAGGGTGTTCCCAGAAGAGCTGGAGATGGACCGTGTCTTGCCTGAGGGCCGCATGGGTTATTTCCTGCCCGTCTAAAACTCCTACTTCTGAGATGGTTGAGAATGCTGTTCAAATGGTAGGATGATAAGAGTGGTCAGGGAAAGCAGCGAATTTTTAAATACATAACTGTATAAATACTATTTTGCTCACGTATGGAGCTATACTTTGAATGCCCCGCAGTTCTCTTGAACATACTTTAGGTGAATATGTAGCAACCCCGAGTTGGATAGAAAAGAGAAGGGCAAGTAAACGAAGCACTTGCAAGTCTGGTTGGAGAGAGGGAACACTGCAAGAAAAATAGCTGAAAGAGATGTCTAGATAGATAGAGAGGATGGAAACGTATGTTTGAGGGGAACATCGAGTAAGCTTGTGTGTTTCTGCTCTTTTTACGTGTTTGGTTGTCCCTTAGTTTGAGATTAATCTGGCACCTTCACGTGTCATTTTAGAAAGGCTTTCAATTTGTAGGTTATACGAAAATTGGTAGTTCTGTCTCTGAGCCTACACTCACTTGCATCCTGATTTGAATAGATTGTTTGGTCCTTTAGTTAAGACAGGATATGTGACTCTCAGAGACGTTTTCAAAACAAAATATTATGGATCTTGAGCGGGCCACTGTGTCTCAGCAGGCAGAGTTCTCTCCTGCCATGCCGGAGACCCGGGTTCAATTCCTGGTACCGGCCCGTGCAAAATATCTATCTATCTATGTGTGTGTGTGTGTGTGTGTAAAGTGGATATCAGGGTTTGCTTTATAAAGAAATCTTGCATCTTAAAAGTTTCTTGGTGTTTAAAAATTGAGATCTGGTCAGCTCTTACCGCTTGGTTAGTATTTGGTATAAGTTATTTTTAAAGTTGATTCTCAGTTTCTGGTAAAACTGTAAACAAAGCTAATTACAGGATGTTAGTGAGCTGAAGATTTTTTCAGTTTATTGATTCCTGCTTCTGATGGACACATTTGGCTTTCATTTAATATCTGCCCAAAAAATAGGTGGAAACAAATCTTATTTTTTCAGAGGATCTTTTAAATTTTCAGGAGCACATCATGACTGTCAGCAAGGCTTTCTGATCTTGGAGTGGTGATTTCATTCCTGGGGAATTAAACAGCACATGGTGAGTCCCTGGTAAAGACATAAAGGACCTCAGGGGGCTGAATTTGGTCTTATAATCTTATGGCTTCACCTGTTTACAGTAATAGTAAATACAAGTAGCTGTGGTTTCAGGTACATTTGATGATTTGGGGATGAGTACTGCCGTGGGTTTTTGTATTGGTTGGTACATTAGTCTCTTATTTTTTTGACATCCCATCCATATCAGTAAAAAATAATTTTGAGCCTGAGTGTGTAGATGTGTATTTACAAACAATATTTATGTATGTTGCAAAGCACATAAAAAATAGAACATTTTTAAAAAGATGACATTCAAGAAGAACAATGAACATGCATTTTCTTCTCGCATTGCCAAGGGATCCCTCATGTACTCCTTGAAAGGAGGTGCCCTCCTTCATGGACCCCTGCTTTTCTAAAAAAAAAACAGTGACAGTGGAATAGAAGTCCTACCCCCTTGAATGGCTATGGCTTTGTCTGCTTTCCCAGAGTTACCATTTTTAGTAGAGTTGTTGAACCTGGGTGATGCATGCTTAAGAACTTAAAGTCATTTGGAAAACCCAAGTGGGCTAAGTAGAAAATATAAGTTCTCTACTGACATCAAGCAAAGACCAGACAAAAATGGTGTTCGCTGTATAGACTGGGTACTAAAACTAGCAAATGGAACTCTATTTGAGTGGTTGTTTTATGAGAGTTTTATGCTAGAGAGTCCCATTTTTATGTAGGACGTTTTAAGAATAAATGTTCTCTCTTAGTCTTTCGAGCCTGTATTCCACAAATACTTATTGAATGCCGCTCATGTCAAACCTTGCCTGAGATGCCAGGCATGTGAAGATGAAAGAGTCCTGCCTCTAGCAGAGTTTACCAGAGAGCTGGAGTTGACCAGGAAACTGGGGGAACAACATGAACAGAAGCACAAATGAAAGAGAAAGCGGGGCCTATTTAGACAACTAATATCATTTCAATATTGTTGAGGTATGTAGGATGAGGGAGCATAGGCTGGAGAGAGGGTTAAGACCTTAATTTTGATCTGTAGACAGTAGCTGCAGAAGAATTTTCAGTAGGAGAGTGATATAAGGTGCCAGTGACTGATTGGAGGGAATGCTACTAAACCAGAGGAGACTGTAGTGCCCTTGAGAGGTTATGTCAGCCCGAGGTAATTTCTCAGCCTTTGGGACTGGAGAGGAATTGTGAATGTGAAATTTTTTTTATGTAGAATTACCCAATGATTGAACAGACTTTGGGCAAGGAAGAAACATCTATGAATATTTTGGAGTTGTCACTCCAATGTATGTCAACTCCAGAGAGCTGGAGTTGACCAGGAAACTGGGGGTTTCCTGAGGAAACAAAAATTTATTTTAGTGGGAATGGGGTTCGTGAGTGAGAGGGAGAGCTGGTTATCCTAGGTATGTGGAAAAGAAGGGACAGAAGAGTTATGAAACTTGGAAACTTTTGATTTTGTTTTACGTATTCTAACATTCAGAGTTTTCAGTGTGTTTCTGATATGAATGAGCATTAGTTGAATGTAAGAAATTTTGAGTTAAAAAAAGTTGCCTGCACAGTCCACCATATTTAAGATCCATTGTTAATCTGTAGCAGTGATTCTCAGATTTGAGTGTCATTACAATCACTCCACTCTCTGTTAAAGCAAGATTGCTGTACCCCTGCCCTAAAGCTCATTCAGAGGTCTGGGACGGCTTGGGTGTTTGCATTTCCAGCAAGTTCCCATGTGCTGCTGCTCCTGGTCTAGGGACCATGCTGTGAGCACCCTTGTTCTTCAGCTTGCCTGTTGCTTCCTGTTTGAATGATTTGCATATGAGGAAACGAGGTACCGCCCTGTTGTCTAGTAAACTGAACTTTGAAATAGTATTTGTCCACCGAGGAGCTGGACTTTCTTATAGAGTTAAGTTATCCGGATTTGAAATGAATTTACTATTTTATACATTGTAGGTACTTAGTAAATGTGAAAGGACCAAAAACATAAATGATACTTTAAACACTAAAATGTGTACTTTGGAGGCAGCTGTTTTTCTCAGTGTAAAAAGAAAATTGATGATCTGTTTGGACTTAATTATTATAGTTAGTTCTTTGACCCCTTTACTTGGTCCATTTTCCTTAAGGGATGGCCAATTTCTTCACTTCACAGACTACTTTCTTGGCTTGTCTTTGGGTTGAAGATTTTTTATTTTTTTTTACATCCCTGAAGTTCTCTTTAATATCTTCCAGTTTCTGTTTCTTACCTTTTTTTTTAAACTAGTTTGTAGGTTCAGTAAATAATCTTTTTCAAGCCAAGGGACTCACTTTGAAAACCTTGCCTACTGCGTTCAGCCTAGTACCTGGGCAGGATGAGTCATGCTGAGGTAACAAAGCCCTTCCCTATTTCTGTATCTGTGGGAAGAAAAACAGGCTTAATTATCACTGAATTTGGAGGCTGTAATGAAAAAGAGCTTTTAATGACTGAAATTCATGATATGTTCGCAAAGCTGGAAGGCTGGAATGGATAAGATCCATTCAACATCCCTGCTTTGCAGATGGGAAACTGAGGCCCACAGAAGGGAAGGGATATGCCCAGAGTAAATTGAAGAGCCAGAACAAGAACTGACCTGGTTCCTGAGCTGTACTTCCAGATCATTGCCGTCTCTGACCTTGGCTGCGTTGACTAGTGAGATTAGCTTCAAGAATTAAAAATATAATTGGTAGAGGAAAAGTACATGATCTTGATTGTTAAGATGGTCGCAGAAGAAGTGTTAAATTAAGCAAGTTCATAAAACATGTATATGAAATAGATAAGCAATAGTGTTAGGTGGTGGTGAAGGTGGCTCAAATTAATTCTGACCAGCTACTTTTTTTTTAAGTTCATTACAGTTTTTTTAAAAATATTTTTTATTGTGACATATAACATATGCAGAGAAGCGATGAATTTCAAAGTACAGTTTAACAGTAGTTATAGAGCAAATTTCAAATTATGGTATGGGTTGCAGTTCTACAATTTCAGGTATTTCCTTCTAGTTCTAATATATTAGAGACTAACAAAAAAAATCAATATAGTGTTCCAGTAGTCACAATAATTTGTTAAATCCTATCTTCTCTGATACTACTCCTCTCTCTCATTTGATCCTTCTCCCAAACTTAAGGGATATTTGGGCAGTGACTGATCTAATTTCTTCATGTTGAAAAGGGGTGTCACCATTGTGGGGTAGGAGGATGCAACTAGCTGATGTTCTTAGAGAGGCTAATGCTTTGGGTTTCAGGGTTTATCTGGCATAGGAGCAATCTGGAGGCTTTAAGTATCTGAAAAATAAGCTTAATGAGTGAAACTTACAGCCTCAGATAGAACCCAGGATATTCTTTTTTTTTTATTAATTAATTAAAAAAAATTAACAAACAAAACATTTAGAAATCATTCCATTCTATATATATAATCAGTAATTCTTAATATCATCACATAGTTGCATATTCATCATTTCTTAGTACATTTGCATTGATTTAGAAAAAGAAATAAAAAGACAACGGAAAAAAAAATAAAATGATAATAGAGAAAAAGAAACTATATGTACCATACCCTTTACCCCTCGCTTTCATTTACCACTATTTCAAACTGAATTTATTTTAACATTTGTTCCCCCTATTATTTATTTTTATTCCATATGTTCTACTTTTCTGTTGATATAGTAGCTAAAAGGAGCATCAGACATAAGGTTTTCACATTCACAGAGTCTCATTGTGAAAGCTCTATCATTGTTCAATCATCATCAAGAAACATGGCTACTGGAACACAGCACTACATTTTCAGGCAATTCCCTACACCTCTCCACTACATCTTGAACAACAAGGTGATATCTACTTAATGCGTAAGAATAACCTCCAGGATAACCTCTCGACTCTGTTTGGAATCTCTCAGCCATTGACACTTTGTCTCATTTTACTCTTCCCCCTTTTGGTCGAGAAGGTTCTCTCAGTCTCTTGATGTTAATTTTCAGCTCATTCTAGGGTTTTTCTCAGTCTTTTGATGCTGAGTTTCGGCTCATTCCAGGATCTTTGTCCCACGTTGCCAGGAAGGTACACACCCCTGGGAGTCATGTCCCACGCAGAGAGGGGGAGGGTGGTGAGACTGCTCATCATATTGGCTGGAGAGGGAGGCCACATCTGAGCCTCTTTTGTTGCTCTCTTGGGAGTGACTCTTAGGCCTAAATTTTAAGTAGACTTGACCTATCTTTTGTGGGGTTAAGTTTCATGTGAACAAACCCCAAGACTGGGGGCTCAGCCTATAGCTTTGGTTGTCCACACTGCTTGTGAGAATATCAAGAATTCAACTTGGGGAAGTTGAATTTCTCCCCACTCTCACCATTCCCCAAAGGGGGCTTGCAAATACTTTTCCAGTCACTGATCAAATCATTCTGGGATTCATCGGGGGATCACTCTGGACAAACCAACAAAATCTCATGTCCTACCTGAGATTCCAAGTACTTATGACATTCAGTCAAACTATCTACATGAGTTGTATTAGGAAATGCTCTAGTCAAAATCTAAATTTTGTAACAAATAAACATTTTTTGCTTTAGTCTTACACGTAATGCGACATTTTGAAGTATTAGTTATCATCTATTTTCAGCACCCTGCAATAATGACAATCCTTTTTTCTTCCTCATGCAAAAACATTTTTAAAATTTGTACATTGTACATTTCACTATTATTATATACTCTAGGCATTCCTAGATTATACCATCTCGATCTTTAACATCTATCTTTCTTTCTAATTTCATTTATGTCCCCAGCCCTCCTCCCTCTGTCATTCTCACATGCAGCTTCATTCAGTGTTTTAACATAATTACATTACAGTTAGGTAGTATTGTGCTGTCCATTTCTGAGTTTTTGTGTCCAGTCCTGTTGCACAGTCCGTATCCCTTCAGCTCCAATTACCCACTATCTTACCCTGTTTCTATCTCCTGATGGTCTCTGTTACCAATTACATATTCCAAGTTTATTCGCTAATGTCTGTTCATATCAGTGAGACCATACAGTATTTGTGCTTTAGTTTTTGGCTAGTCTCACTCAGCATAATGTTCTCTAGGTCCATCCATGTTGTTACATACTTCATGAGTTTATTCTGTCTTAGAGCTGCATAATATTCCATCATATGTATATACCACAGTTTGTTTAGCCACTTGTCTGTTGATGGATATTTTGGCTGTTTCCATCTCCTTGCAATTATAAATAATGCTGCTATAAACATTGGTGTGCAAATGTCCGTTTGTGTCTTTGCCCTTAAGTCCTCTGAGTAGATACCTAGCAATGGTATTGCTGGGTCATATGGCAATTCTATATTCAGCTTTTTGAGGAACCGCCAAACTGCCTTCCACAGTGGTTGCACCATTTGACATTCCCACCAACAGTGGATAAGTGTGCCTCTTTCTCCACATCCTCTCCAGCACTTGTCATTTTCTGTTTTGTTGATAATGGCCATTCTGGTGGGTGTGAGATGATATCTCATTGTGGTTTTGATTTGCATTTCTCTAATGGCCAGGGACATTGAGCATCTCTTCATGTGCCTTTTGGCCATTTGTATTTCCTCTTCTGAGAGGTGTCTGTTCAAGTCTTTTTCCCATTTTGTAATTGGATTAGCTGTCTTTTTGTTGTTGAGTTGGTCTATCTCTTTATAAATTCTGGATACTAGACCTTTATCTGATATGTCATTTCCAAATATTGTCTCCCATTGTGTAGACTGTCTTTTTACTTTCTTGATGAAGTTCTTTGATGCACAAAAGTGTTTAATTTTGTGGAGCTCCCATTTCTTTCTTTCTTTCTTCAGTGCTCTTGCTTTAGGTGTAAGGTTCATAAACCCGCCTCCAATAATGAGATTCATAAGATATCTCCCTACATTTTCCTCTAACTGTATTATGATCTTAGACCTAATGTTTAGATCTTTGATCGATTTTGAGTTAACTTTTGTGTACGGTGTGAGATACGGGTCCTCTTTCATTCTTTTGCATATGGATATCCAGTTCTCTAGGCACCATTTATTGAAGAGACTGTTCTGTCCCAGGTGAGTTGGCTTGACTGCCTTATCAAAGATCAAATGTCCATAGATGAGAGGGTCTATATCTGAGCACTCTGTTCGATTCCATTGGTCAATATATCTATCTTTATGCCAGTACCATGCTGTTTTGACCACTGTGGCTTCATAATATGCCTTAAAGTCAGGCAGCGTGAGACCTCCAGCTTTGTTTTTTTCCCTCAAGATACTTTTAGCAATTCGGGGCCCAGATAAATTTTCTTATTGGTTTTTCTATTTCTGAAAAGTAAGTTGTTGGGATTTTGATTGGTATCGTGTTGAATCTGTAAATCAATTTCGGTAGAGTTGACATCTTAACTATATTTAGTCTTCCAATCCATGAACATGGTATGCCCTTCCATCTATTTAGGTCTTCTGTGATTTCTTTTAACAGTTTCTTGTAATTTTCTTTGTATAGGTCTTTTGTCTCTTTAGTTAAATTTATTCCTAAGTATTTTATTCTTTTAGTTGCAATTGTAAATGGAATTCGTTTCTTGATTTCCCCCTCAGCTTGTTCATTGGTAGTGTATAGAAACGCTACAGATTTTTGAATGTTGATCTTGTAACCTGCTACTTTGCTGTACTCATTTATTAGCTCTAGTCGTTTTGCTGTGGATTTTTCAGGGTTTTCGACGTATAGTATCATATCATCTGCAAACAGTGATAGTTTTACTTCTTCTTTCCAATTTTGATGCCTGTATTTCTTTTTCTTGTCTAATTCCTCTGGCTAGAACTTCCAACACGATGTTGAGTAGCACTGGTGATAAGTGGACATCCTTGTCTTGTTCCTGATCTTAGGGGGAAAGTTTTCAGTTTTTCCCCATTGAGGATGATATTAGCTGTGGGTTTTTCATATATTCCCTTTATCATTTTAAGGAAATTCCCTTGTATTCCTATCCTTGAAAGTGTTTTCAACAGGAAAGGATGTTGAATTTTGTCAAATGCCTTCTCTGCATCAATTGAGATGATCATGTGATTTTTCTGCTTTGATTTGTTGATATGGTGTATTACATTAATTGATTTTCTTATGTTGAACCATCCTTGCATACCTGGGATGAATCCTACTTGGTCATGATGTATAATTCTTTTAATGTGTTGCTGGATTTGATTTGCTAGAATTTTGTTGAGGATTTTTGCATCTATATTCATGAGAGAGATTGGTCTGTAGTTTTCTTTTTTTGTAATATCTTTGCCTGGTTTTGGTATGAGGGTGATGTTGGCTTCATAGAATAAATTAGGTAGCTTTCCCTCCACTTCAGTTTTTTTGAAGAGTTTGAGGAGAGTTGGTACTAATTCTTTCTGGAATGTTTGGTAGAATTCACATGTGAAGCCGTCTGGTTCTGGACTTTTCTTTTTGGGAAGCTTTTTAATGACTGATTCAATTTCTTTACTTGTGATTGGTTTGTTGAGGTCATCTATTTCTTCTTGAGTCAAAGTTGGTTGTTCATGCCTTTCTAGGAAGTTGTCCATTTCATCTACATTGTTGTATTTATTAGCATAAAGCTGTTCATAGTATCCTGTTACTATCTCCTTTATTTCTGTGAGGTCAGTGATTATGTCTCCTCTTCCATTTCTGATCTTATTTATTTGCATCCTCTCTCTTCTTTTTGTCAATCTCGCTAAGGCCCCATCAATCTTAATGATTTTCTCATAGAACCAACTTCTGGTCTTATTGATTTTCTCTATTGTTTTCATGTTCTCAATTTCATTTATTTCTGCTCCAATCTTTGTTATTTCTTTCCTTTTGCTTGCTTTGGGGTTAGTTTGCTGTTCTTTCTCCAGTTTTTCCAAGTGGACAGTTAATTCCCGAATTTTTGCCCTTTCTTCTTTTTTGATATAGGCATTTAGGGCAATAAATTTTCCTCTTAGCACTGCCTTTGCTGCGTCCCATAGGTTTTGATATGTTGTGTTCTCATTTTCATTCGCCTCGAGATATTTACTAATTTCTCTTATAATTTCTTCCTTGACCCACTGGTTGTTTCCAGGATATTCTTTGGGGTTTTCAGGAATATTGTTGGTTGGGGCTTGGCATACTGTAGCAATTTGCAATATCTATGAACAGCTACTTTTTTTTAAAATTGATGACAGCACAAATTCCATTTTATAATACATGTTCTTTTTTAATACTTTTTTAGTTTTTAAAAAAAATTTTTTTGAGAAATCTTCACACATATACATACAGTCCATCCATAGTATACAGTGGCTCACAATATCATCACATAGTTGTATATTCATCACTATGATCATTTTTAGAACGTTTGTATCACTTCAGAAAAAGAAAAAAGAAATAACTCATGTATCCCACACCCCTTACCCTTTCCTCTCATTGACCACTAGTATTCCAGTCTAATTTTTTTTACCCCTTATCCCTTGCTATTATTTATTTATTTATTTATTTTTTTAACTCATTTGTCCATACCCTGGGTAAAAGGAGCAACAGACACAAGGTTTTCACAATCACACAGTCACATTATAAAAGTTATACAGTTATACATTCGACTGTGAGAATCAAGGCTGTTGGAATACATCTCAACAGTTCCAGATACTTTTCTCTAGCCACTCCAATACACCATAAACTAAAAAGGGATATCTATATAATGCATAAGAATAACCTCCAGGATAATTCTAAACTCTGTTTGAAATCTCTCAGCCACTGAAATTTGATTTCGTCTCATTTCTCTTCCCCCTCTTGGTCAGGAAGGCTTTCTCAATCCCTTGATGCCAGGTCCTGGTTCATTCCGGGAGCCTGAACAGTTACTTTTTAACTGGAAGAAAAATTAGGCAGCATAATGCATTATCAAGGAAGAGGGTGAAATGTGCATTACTGAGGAGAGACTTGGGCTAGGAAACTCTCTGTCATGGCTCAAAGGAAGTTTTCTCTCTTGTGTTAGTACTGGAGCCAGTGCTTAGGATGGCAATGTGGCTTTTCAAACTATTGAAAATGATTTGTGGATTTTTTAATGCAAAGATTTTTAAAAAATGAACAATAACCAATGTTTATATTGATAATTCCTAGCTGAAGGTTTAGGTGAAACTACTGGTGTTTACTAACCGAACTTTCTTAAGTACTCTGGGATGTACTTATTTGAGGCATTTCATAATTCTGACTTAAGGTTTTTTCCACTGATGTAGTTT
Source organism: Tamandua tetradactyla (assembly GCF_023851605.1). Classification (NCBI taxonomy): domain Eukaryota; kingdom Metazoa; phylum Chordata; class Mammalia; order Pilosa; family Myrmecophagidae; genus Tamandua; species Tamandua tetradactyla. The sequence goes on along the minus strand of NC_135342.1, from coordinate 33,433,943 downwards.
TTTTTTTTTAAATAGTCAGTTTACAATATGAACATTCTTTGTTTTTCTTTTTTTCATCACAGTTATATATTCATTATCATGATGATTTCTTAGAACATTTGCATCAATTCAGAAAAAGAAATAAAAAGAAAACAGAAAAAAATTCATATATACCATACCCCTTACCCTTCCCTTTCATTGATCACTAGCATTTCAGTCTACTAAATTTATTTTAACATTTGTTCCCCCTATTTATTTATTTTTAATCCATATGTTTTACTCATCTGTTGATAAGGTAGATAAAAGAAGCATGAGACACAAGGTTTTCACAATCACACAGTCACATTGCGAAAGCTATATCATTATATAATCATCTTCAAGAAACATGGCTACTGGAACACAGCTCTACAGCTTCAGGCAGTTCTCTCCAACCTCTCTGCTACGCCTTAACTAAAAAGGTGATACCTGTTTAATGCGTAAGAACCTCCAGCATAACCTCTTGACTCTGGATTCTCTCAGCCATAGACACTTTATTTTGTCTCATTTATCTCTTCCCCCTTTTAGTTGAGAAGGTCTTCTCGATCCCTTGGTGCTGAGTCCCAGCTCATTCTAGGATTTCTGTCCCACGTTGCCAGGAAGGTCCACACCCCTGGGAATCATGTCCCATGTAGAGAGGGGAGGGCAGTGAGTTTGCTTGTCCTGTTGGCTGAGAGAGGCCAGAGTTGAGCAACAGAAGAGGTTCTCTTGTGGGTAACTCTTAGGCCTAACTTTAAGTAGGCTTAGCCTATCCTTTGATGGGGTTGTTTCATATGAACAAACCCTAAAATTGGGAGCTCAGCCTATTGCTTTGGTTATCCCCACTGCTTGTGTGAATATCAAGAATTCTCCACTTGGGGTAGTTCAATTTCCCCCTTTCTCATCATTCCCCCAAGGAGACTTTGCAAATACTTTTTTTTCACTATTCAAATCCTTCTGGGATTTATCAAGGCATCACAAAATCTCATGCCCTACTCAAAGTTCTATGTACTTATGGTATTCAATTAAGCTGTCCTCATAAGTTACATTAGGAAATGCACTAGTTGAAATATAAATTTTGTACCAAGTAAATATTTTTTGTTTTAGTCTCATAAGTTAAAGTTTTAGAATATTAATTACCATCTATTTTTAACACCCTGCATTATTGACATTCCTTTGTTCTTCCTCATGCAAAATATTTTAAAATTTGTACATTTAGTCACTATCATATACTCTGGGCATTCCTAGATTATACTGTCTAAGTCTTTATCATTTATCTTTCCTTCTGATATCATTTGTGCCCCGAGGCCTCCTCCCTTTATCGTTCTCACATTCAGCTTCATTCAGTGCCATGATGTAGTGTTAAATGTTTTGTGAAGAGAGAACAGGGTGGTTTTATAGCTCATAATACCGCTTTCTAAATTTCCAGGAGTGCTGTGACTTCTTATGGACGAAGTTCACTTAATTTAGTCAATTTGGCTTGAAATTCCCTCATGATAATAGGATGGTGTGCTTTTTTTTTTTTTTTTTACTTTTTTATTGTATAAAATAACATATATATGTAACACACACACACACACAAAGCAAAGAAAGAGAAAAGCAATAATTTTCAGAACACTCTTCAACAAGTAGTTACAGGACAGATCCCAGAGTTTGTCATGGGCCACCATAGCATCCTCTCAGATTTTTCCTTCTAGCTGCTCCAGAATACAGGAGGTTAGAAGGAATAAATATTTTTTTTATCATCACAGTCGACTTTTTTGTGAAAAATAACATATTTACAAAAAGCAGTAAGTTTCAAAGCCCAGCACAGCAGTTAGTTGTAGAACAGATTTTAGAGTTTTTTATGGATTGCAATTCCTCAATTTTAGGTTTTTACTTTGCTCTAAGATACTGGAGACTAAAAGAAATGAAAGTATAATGATTCAGCAATCATATTTGTTGGTTAAACCCCTTCTTCTCTGTATAATTCCACCATCACCTTTGATCTTTTTTATCCCACTCTTTAGGGGTATTTGGGCTATGGCCATATTAAATTTTTCATGTTGAAAGGAGCTTTTGATAATATGCAGTAGGGAGATGGAACTATCTGATGTTCCGGAGAGGCTGTGCCCTCTAGGTTTCAGGACTTATCTGGCCCAGGGACCCATCTGGAGGTTGTAGGTTTCTGGAAAGTTACCCTTGTGTTTGGAACCTTTGTAGAATCTTATATATTGCCCTAGGTGTTCTTTAGGATTGACTGGAATGGTTCTGGTTGGGGGTTGGCAGGTTATGATAGGTAGCAAGGTCTTCCTGAAGCTTGCGTAAGAGCGACCTCCAGAGTAGCCTCTTGACTCCATTTGAACTCTCTCAGCCACTGATACTTTATTAATTACACTTCTTTTCCCCCTTTTGGTCAGGATGGAATTATTGATCCCATGGTGCCCGGGCCAGACTCATTGCTGGGAGTCATCTCCCATGCCACCGGGGAGACTTTCACCTCTGGAGAATGGTGTGCTTTTGACACTTCTTGAGCCTACTGTAGGGACTTAGTTGGATTTTTAGTAATCCAAATATGACTAGTTCCTGAAACTGTGACTTCATTTCTCCATTACTGTAGTTACTAGAATAGTGCTTCAGAATCGGTGTTTCCTTTGAGCTCCTTCAGCAGTGTGAGGTGGGTGCAGGTACCGCATCTGCACAGGTCCTTTGCTCAGCCTGAGTCCCAGTTCTCACACTTCCTTGGATACTTCATTAGGACTTGTATTTCTTTCCTTGTGGTTTCCGCTTGAGTGTGTTTAAAATGTTTTATTATATCAGGAAAAAAGAACACTACTAGAAGCCTGGTGGGTTGCAGAGCAGATTGTCTCAGAGCTCCTAAATCTGTGATCCAAGAAAGTAACTCAGTCAGTCTCTGTAATTTAATATCATTTGAAGTCATTAAAAGAAAAACAAGCCCACTCCCCACCTCCATCTCCAAAAAAGCACCTTTCAAAATATCCTATAAAGATATATAAAGGTATGCTCAGGGAGAAAAGGCAAGTCCCTCATAACTCACTCCTTGCATTTTGTAATAAGAAACATGCAGATAATACAGGGCACTATTCCTGGTGAATTTTGGAGGTGGAACACTCTAGCATTCCCTTTTGACTTGAACCAACAGTTAAAACTTTTTTTTCCCTTTCATTACAGGTGTGGCTTCTACCATAATTGAACTCAGCTTTCCCTGTTTAACCCAGACATCTCAAATTTCTCCCTGGCTCATTGTCAAGTCCTTTTAGTTCATATGTGCTACCTAATTACTGGTATTCTTCTGTTTTCCCTCCCATTTCTGATAACAATCACAGATGGGTAGTCTCCACAGGGATTCAGGTGGGATGAATTTTGGCCTTATGGTGCTTCTGTACTAACTTAACCTTTCTAAATTAAATGATTTAGACTTCTGAAACATTGGAATAGTTGGCAGTTGTTGTAGACTTTTCTCAGCATAATCAGTTAGCCTGTTGTTAAGTACGTGTAAGTTTAATCTCATTTGATCCTTTCATTTCAAATATTTGAATGCAATTTATTTTTTTAACTAGGTACATGTGAAGATTTCTTGGCATTTAGTGTGGAAACCATTGATCACCTTGCTGTCCTTTCTGCCTGTTCTGTGTTGGCAAAGAAGAGTGCCCAAATGAGCAAGATATCACAGCAACCCAGTACTCCGGGAGTGAATGGAATAAGTGTTATCCATTCTCAGGCACATGGCAGTGGCTTACAGCAGGTTCCTCAGCTGGTTCCTGCTGGCCCTGGCGGAGGAGGCAAAGCTGTGCCTCCCAGCAAGCAGAGCAAAAAGAGTTCACCTATGGATCGAAACAGTGACGAGTATCGTCAACGCAGAGAGAGGAACAACATGGCTGTGAAAAAGAGCCGATTGAAAAGCAAGCAGAAAGCACAGGATACGCTACAAAAAGTAAATCAGCTCAAAGAAGAGAATGAACGGTTGGAAGCAAAAATTAAATTGCTGACAAAGGAATTAAGTGTACTTAAAGATTTGTTTCTCGAGCATGCACACAACCTTGCAGACAACGTGCAACCCATGAGCACTGAAAATACTACAACAAATTCTGATAATGGACAGTAGACCTCACCCTTTCCAAACTTTACAGTTTGTGGCTTGAACGTTAAAGGTGTGACCTCTTACACCACTCATCAATAACTGAACCTTGCCTTGTTCCTTTATTCAAAGATCCATTGAAAATTATTTTCTAGGATCAGCACTGAGGAGTTGATTAGCTAAAAATGTTATCCATGTGATTCAAATATGTGGTTTTAAAGGATATGGATTTTTTTTGTGGGGATCAAAAAACAATCATTTTTAAGGTATATGGTAAAAATATATATATATCCTAGACCTTGATGTTCTTGATAAATCTTTTGACTTCCCAAGAAATACCTTTTTTTTAGGTGGACAAAAGAAATGAGGAACTGGCAGGTTTTGCAGAAAAATTTCCTAATTTGTAATGGATATGGTTAATTGGATTAAGAAAAGTTGAATGCCATCTATGTTAAATAGTTATGATTTTTTCCCCCTAAAGTATGTATTAAAAATCCTTAGGGCGATAGACACCAATCGCTTTGTAATTTGAAATGGTTTTATATATAACATAACCTCTATTTTAGCATAATGAGTACTGTGTTCTCCAACAGTTATAAGTTGATTTTTTAATAGTGATGCCAGGTTAAATAAAGAGATCCCATTGCATTTTAAAGGCAGATGTAGCCAGTTGACTTAAAGTAGAAATAACATTTAGGAAGCAAATAGATTTTTTGTTTTTACAGAAGTATAGCCTATTAGAATTATACTTTGGGGGTACCTTTGGGATAATGGATTGGCATTTTGTTTCCTAAAAAAAACTCAGTAGTTTGGATAAACTCACATATTAAAATTTTAGTTTCTGCAGATGCCAGTAAAGTAAGCATTTTTTTGATACCATTTCATAGTCAAGTCAATAAATAAAATGTCTTAACAGTTTGACCAGACAAGCTACTTATTAGGATATGGAATATTAATTCAGGTAGTTTCTACTGTGTTCAAAATAACTGTCAAGGGGCCATGATTTCTAAAGGCAGACTTTTTTTGTGAAGGATGATATTGGTATTTGATCTTAACCAACTGATGATTAGGAAAGTATATCATTTACTCCATGCCATCTCCCAAAATGAGTGTAAAAAAAAAACTTGAAAGGGTAAGGTTTTCACCTTTTATTTATTTCACTTAAATACGTCTTTTTGCTTTATTTTTGTGACTTCTTTTTCTAATGGCTCTTCTTCCAAACTTTTTGTATCACTGCTTCTGTTTTTTTCATTTGTATGCTTTTATGACTCTTATTTAAGAAAGGAAGTACTGATAAAACTCAGGATATTAACATTTTTGTTTATAGTCAAAAAAAATGCCAGTCACTAAAGTAGGAAATCTCTAGAGGCTGGTTTATATTGATGTTGGTAGCTTTGATTGCCCTTATTAACTGTGTTGTTTTTTTTAAGCACCGTTCTAGCTCATGTGTGTTGTCTTTTTTGCGTTGAGCGTGTGTGTGTGTGTGTGAGCATGCATGCCTGAGTTGGTGGTGAAAAACTGAGTTTCATCTGCTTTAAAAGTTTGTGTTATTAGGTATCTCATTTGCATATGGTAATTTTTGGCCACAATGTCATACCGGGACTTGGGATACTGTCACCAGAACGTAACTCAGTGTAATTAAAGTTGTATCCTCGGTTTGGTGGCAGAGTGCTGACCGTGCTGTTTTCCTGGGCAGAAGATAACCTGACAGTATCCTGTAACTCAGTAAAATCATTGTTAGGGCTGAGAGCTCCTTCTAATTGTAAGTTGGGAGCCCAGCGTTGTCTGATAAGAGATGCTGTCTAGGAAGGTTAATACCCTATAGAGCCAGTAAACAGGATGGGGTTTTTGTTAGGGTCTAACACCAGTTTGCTTTGGTGGGAATATTGATCTACTTTAAAGGTTGGTAGATGTTTGAATAACTTAATAGGACACACCCACAGAATCCTACTGAATCTTTAAAAGCTCATTGATGTTATATAATGAGCCTAATTTGAGATACACACTTGAATCCTTAAGCAACTATTGTAGATGTTAATGACATTTTAATCTCTTATTTACTAAAAACACTCTTTCAGGAATTGATGTCGTTATGGAATTATGGTTACCAGTGATGTGAATTGAGTCAACTATTTTTAAAAGGAAGCTTTAGAGAAACTGTCCAGATGTGTACTCAGTATTTCAATTCAAAACATAAGATTGGAACTTTTTGGAAAAATTGATTTCAAGCTTTCCTATTACCTGTGCAAATCAAAACTTTAGCAAAAGCAATCAGCTAGTTATGCATAGAACAAAAATGTTAGCCAGTGTCTTGACTAATTTACTGAAATGGTTGAAAATGAAAGTTTTTAGTTTGGTAGATTACATAGTATAAAATAAAAGGAAACCAGTAAGTTTAGAGCTTTGAGAACGGTAATATGACATAACATTTATAATGTGCATTATCTCTGAACCATTAGGATTGATATGCCTTTGTGGACAGTTCCAGTGGTTTAGGAATGAGGCTTTGCAATAAATTTTTAGCTGCATCTGAGTCTCCTAGGATTGGTGCTTTTTGACTCCTGGTTTTGGCTGCAGATGGTAAGGTGAGTGCAGCTCTTCATGCTGTCTGGCCCCCTTCACTTATAGTGATGCAAGCTCAGATTCTTTGGACTTTCTTACTAAGAAGTAGTAACATTTTAAGAAAACCAGATTTTTGACATTCAGGTAGTAACATTTTAAGAAAACCAGATTTTTGACATTCAGGTTGTGAGCGTGAAATTTTCAAATTTACATTGTTAGAAATATGTGCAGTTTAATAGTTGATATTAAAAGAAACTGTCAGCTTTTGATGTTTCTTCATCCCCATTAGAGGGCTTGAAACCTTGTACTTAAACATCTTTTATCACTTGGTGTGCTTTCTGATGCCTTAGAAATAGAGAAATCTGTTTTTCTGTTTGATAAAGTTAGGAAGGAGAAAACCCATTCTATAGCTATTAAATCTGCCTCTCAGGAAAAAGTACTAACTAGTTGTTTTTGTTCCTGGCTTTCCTCAGTTTGTGAGATTACTCTATTTTTTTAAATATAATTTTATTTCTTTCAATGAGTTTGAAATAAAAAAAAAGACTTTGGAACAATGACTGTATTTCATTGTGGATTTCTTTATGTTAGATACCAAGAAAGCATTTCAGATGTCATATGGCTCTAAAGAGCAGGCAGATGTGCTACTATCTTTTTTGTTCCCAAACAGGGGTGCTTTAGTACAAATTTAGATTTTCCTCAGTAGATAGGAAAATAGTTTTGAGTCACTTTGTCTAATCTGAGAGTAGAAACCAGAGTAGGGAAAGCAATCAATGGAGTTCCTCTTTAGACACTTAGTGTCTCAGTGTGTGGTTTCTACTTAAAACGGGTAGGAATTGCTTATGTTTTAAGATAGATACTCAAGAACGTAAAGTAAGGCCTTTCCTTTAACAATGCAAACTTATAGTGGGTTTTCGTCACATTTTCTTTTGTGTGATACTGTTGAGAGTCTGTAGGGATGAATTTGCTCAACTCATAAAGATTCTGAATCTAAGAACCTTGGAGTTGAGAGTTTCAAGAGAAAATGCCATTCACATACATTTCTTCTATAATCCTTCAGTTATTATCATGTCTTGGGAAAGAAACTTCTACTTCTTGCCTCTTAATGAAAATTGTAGTACAATGATGATTTCTATGGTAGTATGTACCATTTCATTTTTATGAATTGGTTGTAATTTAAAATCCAGCAACTTGTCTTTGGGAATTTTATGTAGGGATTATTTCTTTGTGAAGGTGCCAGCTCTTTTTTAATAAAAACACTTTTAGACCTACTGGTCTTTCACTGCCTTTATCTGACAAGTGCATATGCATTTTACACACACACTCAGAACACCATCCTCTAGATATTTTACAGCAACGTCCCAACTCCTCACAGAGCCCTAGGCCTGAAAATTATGTAGTGGCGTCTAGAGAAGTGGGGCTTGTAGAATTAGGCTTGGAAAAGAATGGAGTTGTCAAGGGGAAGCACCCATGTGTGCTTTTTGCAGCCTAGGCACTTTGCAGCCTGAAGAAGTCTTGCTACTGCTTCAGGGTAGCTATTAAAATCAGATGCTTTTTGACATCACCACCTTTAGATTCTACCTGTTTCTCTGGAACCCTATAATCCATTACCTTTAACCCATTAGCTTCACTTCTAACCCTACCCTATGTAAAGTCACACTCCTCTTCCTGGACCTAATGAGTGACTCCTCCTCGTTCTTCCTGGACCAAGTCTTCCATGCTCTCCAGAACCTACTGCATCACTGCACACAAGATTAAACCTAGACTCCTTAGGATTTCTCTCCATTTGATCTTGCCAAATTACTTTCCCTCCATCTTCCCTCCTATATCACTTTGCTTTGGACACGGGTTTTCCAAGCTTTTTATTCTGAGACCTTGGGACAGCTCTTTGTGTCTGGCAGGCTTTATCTCCTCTTGCTTTTCCTTTACAACCCTTCCTGTCTCAAGTCCTGTTCTTTTCCTTCATGGCACTTTGCAAGCTTTGAGATGACTATATTTATGCTTGTTTAAAGTGAAACCTCTCTTTGAAAACTACAGGCTACAGAGCTTGTTTGTATACCACACTGGTACATGGTGGATGCTCAAAATGAATAGTTCGATCCTCCCAGGCTATTGGAAGACCCTTCTTCCACTGGAGATTTCAGGTAGCTGTTCAGCTTTTTGGAAAGGTCTCTGATACGTCTCTGAAGCTCTATAACTTTCTGTAGTGGTTGGAGGAGACAGACTTGCACTTTCAAAGAATGCCCTTCGATCTACTGACCTGGGTTAAACCAGAATCACATCTGTGCTCCCAGCCCCTTTTGGATGAAGAGCACATAATTATTCAGAATGATCTTCTTGTGCTTTTTCATCTACTTGTTTGATAAACAGAGGAAATGTTTATGTGGCATGTGCAGTTTTGGTATGAAATATTTGAAGAGGAGAGAAGGATGTGACACACTTGCCTTTTTTTCTTTCTTTTTTAAAAAAGAACTAAACTGTCCATTTAGTTCTAACCTAATTTTGATTGCTTTTATCTCTGGAGTGGATAGGAGGCTGAAACTGATTATCACAGTTTTCTTGAACCTCAGAAAGACATTGTTACTCAAACTGCTTAGTGTCACAGATAACTTGGGAAATGTATCTGTATACTAGCTGGAAGCCCTGCAAAGTGGATGTTCTAATGCTAAGAAGCAAGTAAGACACGGTGAGTTGGCCACATTAAAAGTACTTTTGTGTTATTACCAGAGGAAGAAATTATTTTGCATTAAACTCTTCAGTGACTTCTTGCAATCTCTCTAGCATGGGCTACAGAGGTTTTCTGCCCCATCCCAGTCTGTTACCTCTGCCACCCTTTCTTTTCACTTGCTTTTCACCTTAGCTTGGCAACTCCTGGCTGAGAGTGCTGTGAGAAGACAAACCCGGCATGTACACAGACTTGTAAAAGCTGGCTCCAGGGGTGGGAACAGCCATTGGGCTGTGGGAGGCTGGACAAGCGGAAATAGGGAAGGTTATTCTCCTTCTGTGATTGGCAAGGACCAGGCTCACTGGGGCCTTGATGGCTCACTGCTGCAGAAGGGAACGTGGTCAGAGGGTCTACCCTTAAAGAGGACAGATTGTGTAGGCAAGCACAGAAGGAGAAACTCAATTTGGCCATGATGCTGCCTTTGGCCCCAGTGTCTCCCAGACACATGCTGGCTTTGCCAGTGGGTCCCGTATGAAAAGGAAATCAAGAGCAATGCATCTTTACAAGTCTCAAGTTTTAAATAACTCTAAACTGATGTTAAGCACCACATAGTTCTGTTCCCCTTTAGAAATCTAGCTTTGATGGCAGGATCAAAAAAGCCTCGACTGGTTCACTTGTTAATGTGTGCAAAGCAAGGCACAGTGAAGGCCACCTCAGCTGGTATGCCTGGCCGGAGTGCCTGGGCTAAGCAGGTTCTCCCTGTAGCCATGCCTCAGGCTACACTGACACCAACAGAGCAAAGCTTGGTCGGGGTGTTTCCCTAGCACCTTGCCTGTGGGTAGTTCTCAAATGTGCATCAGGAGCACCTAGAAGCGCCCATGAAATAGGCACTCCTTGGGCATCAGTTTTAGAGAGTGGGTCCCAGTGGTCTGATGTCTGTTAGGCTTGGGAAGCACTGCAACCAGAGGTATGGGGATCACCAAAGCCCAGCAAGATACCAGGGGCTCAAAGCAGGCTCCAGGGAGAGGGCTCTGCCCCTGTCCCACCAGGCCTATCTGAGGCAAAAGCCTGTGTTGACATCATTTTCTTCCGGTCCTCACAGCCATGCCTAAGCATTCAGAGGGATGGATATAGGAGGAGGCTGTGCAGAAAAAGCCATTTTAGGAAGCCTTTTATTGCAAATTCCATTCTGCATATTGATTGTTAAAAGAAAATCCTGGAAATGTACCTCTCCTGAGAAAAGGAAGACAAATGAGAGGAAAACATGTCTTAGTTGCTTCAAAAAGAGGATCATTTTCAATCAGTTTTAAAAGTTGTTATTTAAGCAAAGTGATCTTATAGAACAGTAATGAAAAAGAGCTTTCCCTTCAGGAACAACCCTGTGTGGCAGAATCAGATTTTGAAGCCAGGATTTCTGAGCACCGTCTCGCACTGCTGAAGGGCCAGCAATCAGCAGCTGACCCTCATCAAGAGAGGTTGCAAGGCCAGGCCCCAGTCCTGCTGGGCACTCCTGGCTAGCTCTACTTCGGGCCAGAGAAGGGGGTAAAGGTCTTGTCACGGCCTGCCATGCACGCTTCGATTTCCTCTATGGTGCGGGGCACGCAGGTCAGCAGCTCCATGCCACTGTCAGTCACTGCAACATCCTCCTCGATTCGGACCTGTTTTGGACCAGTAAACAGACACTCATTACAGATGCCACACCCACCAGAGGGTCTGACCCGACCTCCCAGCCTGACCCCCACTGCTGACGGGAGAAACTCTGGGGAGTGTCAGTGCTTCCCAGTGACAGAAAAGGCTGGCCTTAAGGCCTCAGGACCACCACTGGGAGGAGGGCTCCTCCCATGGGGCCATCTACCCATGTCACCTACCCACCCTGTTCTTGCCCTTGCACCTTGTTAGGTGGATGGGAGCCCTGGGAGTAGGTAGGGGTTTTGTGGAGCCTCTTTTCTTCCTGTTGAGGGGTCAGCATCTTTCTGGCCCATCACAGACCATGAAAACGGGCAGACCAGGTCATTCTGGTGAGAAGGTGAAGACTGTCCCTTCTCTCACTTGGCACAAAGGGGTAACAAGCAGGCAGAGCATTGCGTAAGTATTCTGGGAGCAAGAATGCTGGGCTCCCTGGCACTCACCCCACCAAAGCCGCGAAAGCGCTGGAGGACCTCACGATTAAAGAAGCAGGCGCGGGCCGGGTCCGCCAGAGCCTCATCCAGGAGGTGGTCGATGAAGTAAATGCCCGGCTCCACAGTGAGCACCATGCCAGGCTTCAAGTGCCGGGCAGTGCGAAGGCTCCGCAGTCCGGGCTCATCAATGCGCTCCACACCCTGGGGGCAGGAAACGAGGGAGGCCCAAGTGACTACTCTGCTAGCCATAAGACCAGAGAGGGCCAGAGGCTCCAGGCCAGGGCCACTGCCTCACACAGGAGACAGATGGGCAAGAGAGAACCTACAAGTTAAGCTTCCTGACCCTGGGGTGGGAGTCTACCTTGGGGGCTCACTGAGCTGGGGTAAGGCCTCCTGACCCCAGGCATCTTAGGCCCAGACTTGTCCTTGCTGGGCTATGCCACAGGCACTTCTGATAAGTCCTCTGTTCTCCACACATACCCCCAGATTTCAAGTGTTCCTGACCACTGTGACCCAGAGAACTGCCGACAGGAGGCCAGTGGACACTGACATGCACCCATACACTGGTGTGTCCCAGGGCCTGCTGCCGAGGCCAGCCTACAGGGCTGGCTGGGGGTCCAGTATAAGCAAATCCAGTGAAGCCAGAATAGCCTATAATGGGCTGCATTTTTCCTTCCAAGCAGAATCAAGTGAAAACTGGCCCCAGAAGTGCTGGGCCCAGCTCCCCTGGGCCAAATCCCAGGTTTTCTATGACGCCTTCGAGGAGCAACAGGTGCTGTCATTGGGATGGGTCTGTCAGCACCAGCACAGGCATGTCTGTGTGGAGATGTACATGCATGCTAGGGGCACAGCCTAAAAGCATGGCTCCCAGAGAAGAGGCGTTCCAGCACAGCCTGGGTCCTTTCCCTCAGGGCTGTGTCCCCCTTCCGTGCTCTGAGCCCTGCAGCTGATCCTGGGAACACCCAGCCCTGCAGAAGAAATGGGCTACAGGGACACGGCCCTGTCCCCCCAAGCATGCATACTCAGCCTGGACCTGTCCACTAGCGTAGACACAGCCCTTAGGCTGCCCGAGGCTGGAAGGGCTGGTGGTGTCCTTGGACTTGCAAGTGGCCCTGCCTTCCCCAGGTCCTGGTAGTAACCATTCTGAGGGCCCCTGAGCAAATGGGCAGCAAGCTTGCTTTCTGGTCAGAATCCGAGCTTGCACTGTACTGCTTGAGGCTCCCCCAAGGAAATCCAGCTGCTGGAGCTAGAGTTGTCATTTCTGACTGTTTTGGGGCCAAGAACATCAGACTTCAATTAGTGGTTCATGTAAGGTAACCAGAAACAGGCCACTCAGCCTTCAAGGCTGGGCACAGCAGGGGAAGGCAATGTGGCTGTGAGTCCATGCTGTGGGCCAGGCCAGGAGGGTAGGGAGGAAGGGACCCCATGGTCATAGGTCTGCCTGGGCCTGGCTCTTGATATGGACAGTATGGTGCCTGGTACCACTACCTTGTTTCCTGGGCCCCTGGCCTGGAGGAGCAGGCAGGGGAGGTTGGACGGCAGTGTTGGCCACAGCCCAGAGGGCCTGTCTGGAACAGCAGCCCCTGGGCTCAAGTGAGAGGTATCTGTGGGGTTGGAAGGACTTGTCAGAGCTGGGGCCCAGGATCTCCGTTCCAGGACATGTCTACCCTTCAGTGCCCCTCTCTGCCCCTCACCTTCATCCCTGTCCCTCTCTCTCCAGGGAGAGATATTAGGAAGTTAAAACTGATTTTGTTGTCAAAGCCAGGGATGCCTGGCTGAGGCAAATACTGGATGTGTCAATGAGGCAGGGCAAGCAGCTCTGCTGAAGCATGTGGGGACGTGCCCCTAACCCCCAGGAAATTCCAAGGCCACCACTCAAATGGGGGTGGGGGAGAATGGGAGGACCCCTGGGGCCCACAAGGAGCAGGGCACAGGCCCAGTATGCCTGGGGGGCCAGTCCTAAAGCCAGCGCTGGGCTGTGTGGAAAGCAGACCCCACGAAAGAAGAGGCTGGGCCTGAGCCCCCGACCCAGAAACTTGAGCCCTGGGTGGGCACCTGCCCATGCTGTACCCCTGCTGGCCTCTGCTGGGGTGAGGGCTCGTTGAGGCCTCAACTTGACTGGGTTCAGAGCAGAGGAGACCCAGATGTAGGCCTGAAATAAAACAAATGACTTTTTTTCTATAGGAAAAGCCATATTTTTTCCAGTGTTTATCTGTCAGAAGAATAGACTCTGAGCACAAAGGGTTGCTTACTGGAAAAGATGAAAACAGTTCGCTGCCAATTTTCTCTGGTGGAAAAAAAGTGCTGTGGCGACTAATGAAGAATGAGCCTCAGTTAACAATGTCTGGAAGGCCCTGCTCTTGGCTCCCTGCACACAATGTGAGGGAGAGAAATTAGGAAATTAAAACTGATTTTGTTTCTCCAAATTTAACTGTTTACACTTGAGGAAAAAATAATTGAATAATAATGCTTCTCTTGAGCAATTTTTTTCCCCCCAAAATTGTTCCTAGTGCTTTCAAAATACCCTGCAGCCAGCGAGCCAAGCCTAGTCTTGGCCAACCGGCAGTGGGGCCCCAGGGCGTGAACCCATTGCGCAATCCACCCCCTGCACCGTGGGCAGCAGGCCAGGTAGTGGGGACGCGCTCACCCCCACCCACGGGGAGGAGAGGCTGCAGCCACCTGCCTGTGAGGGCCTGCTGAAGGGTCTCAAGTGCCCTCTGGGCGGGCCTTTCCCCAAGCAGCCAGCCAGGAGGAGCAGAGGAGGCCTTGCCTGGAGATGTCCCCACAAGCTGCCCTTTCACCTCTCTACCCTACTGAGACACCAAGAGGCCGCAGGGGTCTGCTGGCCCAGGGGGTGAGCTGTTCCTGGGGGGACCAGGGTAAATTACCAGTTCCCATCACCCCGTATGATGGAAGCACAGATGCACGATGTGAGGGGTGCAGTCCCAGCCCCACCCCCCCACCTGGCCGCAGGGCTTCCCCTGCTCTGTGTCCTGACCATCCACCACCCTCAGGGCAGGTGATGCACCCAGCATGTCCAGGGTACAGCACTCACAGAAAACCTGTCTCTGAGGCCAAGTCTGTGGAGGCAGCCACAGAAGAGGCACTCACTGGTCCATCCCTGCCTTGAACCAGGCCTGGGCCAGGAACTTCTAATGGGTATGGAGGAGAAGGAGCAGTGGGTGGTGCCGAGAAGATTCTTCCCTCTTCAGCGTGTCTTCACCATGGAGTGCCAGCCTGCCTGTCCCACACCCCTCACCCCAAGCTCCCCCACTGTCTCCCAGTGCCCGCCCCATCCTGGGAAGGGCCAGGCTCAGTGGCAGCCCCCAGGTTGACATGTCCACACTGACCTCAGGGTAGCCACCCACGTCGTGCACGTCAATGCCCAAGAAGTGGCCAAGCCCGTGGGGCATGAACACGGCTCCCAGGTGGGCCTGGGCCATGGCGTCTACACTGCCACTTAGGACGCCGATGCGGGTCAGCTCCTCCAGGTGGATGCGGTCAGCCAGGCGGTGCATGTCAGGCCACCAGACACCTGTGGCTCAGAGGGGGGCTGTGGTGAGCTGAGGAAACTGGTGGCCCAGCCAAGGCTTCCAGGGCAGGAGCTGGGAACATGTGAAGCCCTGGCTGAGGGGAGGATTTGAGATGAAGGGCATGGGTACCCCAGTGGCCAGGGTTGACATGGCCCAGGACGGTCCTCTGTGCAGACCTCTCACAAGCAAAGCTAGCACCCCTTCCTCTCATTATGTTCTGCCCCTAGGGGTGGGCTTCTGTCACCCATGGCCAGTGGCACTCAAATGCCTGTTCTACACAGGGGCTCAGCCCAGATCCACTCTCTAGCCCACCGAAAACATCCCAGACCAGCCTGATCCCTGGGTAGCCCGAGGAGAAAAGCAAGTGCCCCCCAACAGTGGCAGTGGGGCAGACTTGGTGAGCCCAGGTCCTGACTCAGAGCCTCAGGCCTTGTCTTTTGTGGGGCAAAGGGGAAGCAGGGGCTGGGGGTACCTCTGCATACCAGACTGTGGCTGAATCACCCTATGAGCTGCTTGTGGGGAACAAAGGTTTCTGGGGTGAAGGTGCAGCTGGCTGGCAGTGGTCTGTGGCCCCACCTCCTCAATGACCCCGTGTTCTCCCAGACAGCCAAGCCCCAGCCTGCTAATCAGATGCATCTTTACACCATGTTTCTGGGGCAAAGGTCATAAGAGAGAACTTCCCAACACAGGGAGAACCTCTGCAGAGCTTCTGGGGCCACAAAGGCACTCTGGGGTGCAAGGGCCTGAGCTCAAAGGCAGCCTCCAGCTCTGCCTCGTCCCTGAGGCCCTGGGGGCTGCAGCATAGGGTGCCCTCTAGAAGCCTCAACCGTCACTTGTGAGTGATCTGGCCCTGCCCACCAGGCTCCGTGGGGTCCCCACTGCAGCCGCTCTTTGAGGGGGTTCCTCCCAGCTTTCTGCCATCCCATGAGGATCACACATGCTGATTGGAGGCATGGGGCCCCAAGTTGCTGTGTACGCTGGGGTAGCCTTTCTGGCAGTCTACCCCAAGGGGCCTCCCCACTCCATCATCACGGTGGCAGCTACCTGGGGCATGCTGGGGGGCTACTCATGGTGCAAGGCCTTGTTTGATCTTGGGCTGGGTGGACGCTTGGTGCTGTAAACCTCCTGCCAGCAGAGGGCAGACAAAGACCTGGGGTGGGGGTGGAGGTGGGCAAGCAGGAGTGGGCGAGCAGGAGTAGGAGACAAGCAGACACCCCTCAGACAACGGTTTAGTCCCTTTCTGCCAGAGACAGAGGCTAGGGCCTCACATCTGGGATCCTGAGCTGGCTGCAGCTGCAAGGTTTACTCGACTTCTTGGACTTCCAAGAGGAGGGTGGGGGGCACCTATCCACCCTCAGGATAGGGCTCAGCCCCCCTGGCTGTGGAAGGAAAGATACCCAGACTATCCACAGAGACCTCTAGAGTCCAGGGGATGGAGTTTATTTACAGTCTTCTCCTACATATGGCCCCTAACATAGCCTGTTCTATCCGCCCAACCCTTTAAGGGCCGAGAGGGGCAGCCTGGGGTCTGGGGTCCAATGCAGCATTCAGGGAGGGCCCGGCAGGCCTGTGACCGGGGTGGTCCTGGGTGCACAGGACACCCTTGGCTGGCTGGGTGCATGGGGGTGGGGGTGGTTCCCTGATGGTGTGGCAATCCCGCAGTGGAGACCTGGGTAGCAAATCCGGGCTATGTGGCTCACCAATGTGGACCCAGGCCACTGGCTGCAGGGTCTCTGGCCTGCATGGGGTGGCTGGGGGCAGTGGCCCCAAATAGCAGCCACCACTACTTCTTCCTTGTTGTGATAAGACCCTGCACTCAACATTTAATGTCTGTTGTGTTCCTGGGGCACAGATCCAGCCTGCCCGTGAGACCTGGCTACTGCCCTTCTTCAAGACCCAACCCTGCCCATCCGATGACCCCCCACCCTGCCACCGCAGTGTCCTCCAGGCACCAGGCCACCACCTTTCTGTTCTCAAAACAGCAGACCCTTAGCTGCTGCCTATGCCCGGTCTCTCCCAGCCTTCACCTGTAAAGCCTTGTCCTCATCCTTGGGGTTTCTGTGTGAAAAGCCATCATCCCCAGTCACTTTTCCACTGTCCCCATTATTTCCCTCGGAGCACTCTTCAGCCTGGGATGTCTCCTGGACAGGTCTACTTATTTGCTTCTTGGGTCTCCCACCTGAATCAAGGGTCCTGAGGGCAAGGCTGGCAGCTATTGCCCCAGGCCTGGCTCTCGGAGAGGGCACCAGAGCTGGATGTAAGGCCTGCTCCTGCACAGAGGCGCAGCCTCTAAAGGGACCCCAAACACACCCTGCACAACAGGCGTCTCTACCTCCACCTCTCCCTGCCCTTCTCTGGGACAGGGGCCCCTTCCAGTGGCTGAAGGGGAGCCCAGGAGGCGTCACGTGACTTCAGACCTGGCAATTTCATTTGTGGGCTGAAGCCCTGGACTGGTTTCGGCAGAGGGGACCAGGTATAAATCATACAGGCGGTGGCAGCTCAGCCCCCCTCCTGTCCGCGGACCCCCGCAGGGGCCAGCCCGGCGCCCGACATCAGGCCCAGGCGGCCCCCATGGCGCCTCGAGTCTTCCTCGCCCGCGCGCCCTCAGGAAAGGCCGCACACACAGCCCTCTTGGCTGCGAGCGGCTGTTTCTGCCTGTGTGTGGTTAGGGCTGCGACAGCGATTACGCCTCCAGCAACTTGGCCCCAGCGCCTGGCCCGGATGGTGGTTACAACACCCACGGCCAGGCGGGGCAGGGGTCCCTGACTGTGAGGCCTTGGGCTAGGCTGGTGCGAGGCCCACTGTGACCCCAAGCCCTCCCACTTCAGCAGCCCGTAGGCTCCCACACTCATACTAGGGACGCCGCAGTGGGGTCACTGTTGAGACCTGGGTGCCATCCTCTTGCACTCCCACCTGCAGCAAGGACTGCCTCTCTTTTTTTTCGCATGGACAGGCACCGGGAACCGAACCTGGGTCTCTGGCATGGCAGGTGAGAACTCTGCCTGCTGAGCCACTGTGGCCTGCCCAAGGACTGTCTCTTATCCTGGCTTCCCTGAAGGTTGTCTCCTGAACCTGACCCTCTTTCCGAGCCCCCACCTCTACTGGATCCTGTCCATCTTGCTCCCTGGGCCCTGGCCACTGCCTCATCTCCATTCCATCCTTGGATGGATGCCAGGGCCATTTCTTTAGTACATGGGGTAGACCAAAAAGAGCCCTGCAACAGACCTCACAGTCCCACCCCAAGTCCTGGCCCAGTGCCCTGATCTGGCCTTCCTTTCTGGCTTCATGGTGCACCCACTCCTGGGTATGCAGCAGCTGCCCTGGCCCTGTGCTGGCTGCCCACTGTTCCCTCACTCCTCCCACAGGCCCCTGTGAAGAGGCACCTTCTCGAGAAAGCCCTCCCCGACCGCCCCTTCCTGCACTGCCAGTGCTTCTCTGCTACAGGACAGCTGAGGCATGCTTATGGCCCTGGAGACAGCTGGGCCTATGCCCAGCTCTGTACCTGGTGGACATTATCTATGGGGTGAGTGGGGACTCCCCACCTCCCTAAAGGGTCTCTCTTGCAGCCACTACTGTGATTCCACTGGCCCAGGATTCGGGAGCACCTGTTCTCACCACCTGCTCCTTTGTGCAATCAGACCCAAGGTGGGCAGGACGACCATAGGGTTAGCGCCCCACAATTTGCCTCATGGCACTTTTGGGCTGGGAGAAATGTGAGCTAGGTGTCCAGGCCCCAGGACGTGTCTGGAGCAGCCCTAGCTCATTGGCCTGTATCTGGACTCACTGGGACCTCCCATCCATTTCCCCCATTCAGCACCCCCAGGCAGCACCCGCTCTGGACAGGCCTAGAGCCTATTGGGCCTGTGGCCTGGGCCGGCCCCTCAGAGTCTCACAGCATCCATCATAGCATGAAGGCTGCCTGCCCAGGGTATGACAGCCTTGGGGGGCTCTGGGGGCTCCGGAGGCCCCAAGCAGAGCTGGGAAGGCAACAAAGGGCCCCACGTGCTGCAGCCTTCCAACACTTCCAGACAAAGAGCTCGCTTCATCAGAGCGGACAGTGGCCCCCAGGGGAGGGTGCACATGCCAGCCCTGGGGATGCAGGAAGGAAGGCTCAGGGCTGGGGTCCCGGTGTTCAGACTGTGGGGACTGCCAGGCAGGCTGTGCTGGTGGTCCATGGTTCAGGCCTCCGTCCTGCCCCAGCCTGCACCGGGGGTGGGCTGACCCCAACTGCTGCCAGAACCTCTGGGGACCCCCTTGCCTACAGAAGGGCAGGGGTAGCCGTCTGCTCTGGCATCAGGCCTTGATGGGGAGGTGGGCATGGCTGCCTTCTGCAGAAGACACCCTGTCCACCCACACTTCATCCGAGCTGGGCCGAGAGCCCCGAGGGGGATTGACAGGGTTCAGGGAGCTTGCCCACCCTCCTCTAAGTTCTACATCACAGAGGGGCTTCTTGGGCCAGAAGGGTAGACACCGGTTCTCACCTATGCTGGCCCCCCTATCCTCTGCCACTGTCTAGCTCCTGCTACAGGTGCCACCTGTGGTTGGGGAGTGAGGCCCTGGGTCCGGTGCTAACCCCTCAGGGCAGGGCGGCCTCTCGGACTTGCTCCTGCTCCCCGGTCCACAGGTCCTGTTGCCCTATCCAGAAGAGAGTACCAGAGCCACTCTGGGCTTGGGCACCTTCCCCTTGACAGCCAGTCCTTTCTGACATCCCGTGGGCAGCCCTGCCAAGCGGCTGGGGCCTGAGACCAGGGACGGACGGGATTGGGGGTCACACGTGCCACCACACGGGCTGTGCATGGAAGTCAGAAACATCACTCACAGGCTGCGACACGCCTGCTTCCACAGACCCAACACGAGTGGTGCCCTGGGCTGCACAATGCAAGTCTGCACTCCCAAGGGGAGGGGGTGTCACTTAGGGAGGCCCTTGATGTGGGGGCTGCAGGTGGAACAGGAGAAAGTGGTACCTGCAGCAGGGGGACACGAGTGGACAAGTGGGCGAGGTGGGAGAGGGGCTGAGTCTGGGTGCTGGGAAGTGGATGTGAGGCTGCTTATAGGCCATGAGACTAGGGCTGGCAGCATGGAAAGGCCCAAGAGGGTGCCACGGGGGTGGCTGGAAGGGTCCTCCGGTTGGTGGCCAGTGCCAGGCACCCCCCCACCCCGGGCCCGCCCTGCTCTTCCTAGTAGCTCCCCTCCCAACCAGACCTGCCCTCCCCCACAGCCCACCCCCCAGGATGGCCACGGGCATCAGCACAACCCAGCCACAGAGACAGGGAGGTTCCCATGGGTGGGCCGGCTACCCGCCTGCCCTGCCATGAAGGCCGTGCAAGCTTCGAGTCCAGCCCCTCCTGTCTGGGCAGGAGGACGGCATCCTCCCCGACCTAGCGGCCAGATGCCCTGCCCATCTCATGGAGACCCTTGAGGGCCGGCGCCCCTGACCTGAGAGCTCGGCCTGCCTTCCCCGGCTGCCAGGAACCCTAGCCCTCTGCCTGTGGGTGCAGGAGTAACTTCTCCCTCTCGTCTGGCCATCTTGGTGTAACTTCCTGACTTTTTTGCTTCCTCTCAAAGGTCTGTGTGTCTTAACCTGGGAACTGGACCCACAAATCGGGATCTTCTGTTGGGACAGGGCGTGGGACTGAACTGACCAGGGCCTCCTGGCTGCTATGGAGAGGCAACCTCCCCTTGCCGTCCCGGGAGTGGCTCTCCAGGCAGAGGGCGTGTCCATCCCCCACCCTGCCCCGAGGCGTGCCCTGCGTGACCCAGACCAACCACCTTGCAGAACGGGTGGGAGAGGTGGAAGGTACTACTGGGGGCTCTGCTCCAGTTCTCCCATGAAACCTGAAGATCCCAGCCCAGGCCTGCCTGCCCTGCCAGGGGAAAAACACTGGCAGGGCCCATCCCACAGGCTCTGCAGAGATCAGCTCAGGAGAGCCCAGCTGTAGAGCTGGCACGGCAGGCAGCACCCCCCACCAGAACCAGGTGGCTAGGAGAGTGTCAGGCCTGAGCACTGGGCCCTTCCGGTGGGACCTGGACTTGGGGACTTACCCATGGCTTGGCTACTTCCTGGGCAGAACTCAGCTTGCTGACTTGGGCCACTGTGCCGGTCAGGCCACCAGGGTCCTCCTGGGAGGCCCTGCCCAGGCCCCAGTAGGTTTTCCTGTGTCTGGGATGAGGCCAGGCCCTGGTCACCCCCAGGCTCAGCACCAGGTGAGGGGTAAGCAGCACTAGGGGCTAGGAGCCTGGTGCTCTGAGGTAGACAAAGAACCCCAGGGGAGGTACTGCCCTTCGAAGCCCCCGCCTGCGGACAGGCTGTAGGCCCCACTGCCCTCTTACTCTGTGCCCCAGTGCCCCTGTCCCTAACCTCACCACCTGCTCCCCACAAGGGCCGGCCCCTCCTGCCCTCTCTCCAGGGCTGTGGAAAACCCTTAACCCTTCTGGCCTAGTGGCAGACTTAGGTCCAAGAGGCCACCTCTATGCTCCCTGGCTGGCCCTGAGCTTGCTGAGCACTCCATGTTCCTCAGCAAGCAGGCATGTGGGAAGTGGTGAACAGGCTCAGGGGATAGGGGTGCTGGTGGCAACTCTGGGGCCCAATCCACCCTCACAGGCCACCAAGGCTCTGTTTCAAACTGTCTCTTCTTTTAGCTTTGGGCTTGAAACTCTTGAACATCTACAGCTCAGAATTGCTTACAATGTTTAAAGATGTCTCCCCTTGGGTAAAGATGACAACGACAACCCGCCCTGGGACAGTAGCAGGGCAGATAGAGACCCAGCCCCATGACAAGTGTGACAGGGATCCCTGCTGACCCCACAGAAGCTGCTGACCCCACAGGGGCCACCTGGCTTCCGCCTGAGGGGCTGCACCCATAGATGCCAGAAGAGTACCCCACCACGTCCATTCACTGGCCAAAACCTCTTCCTGTGTCTAAAGTACTTAACTCTTCAGAACTGAGCACTGAGTCCTCACACCAGCTGTAAAGAAAGAGGCAGCAGCGCCCCTTGGGTGACTGCTTTACAGATGCTGACCTGAACGGGTTAACAGGCCATGCCTTCACCTGGTCTGAGTTAAACCAGTTCACGGTGACCCCTGCCTGGCCCCCTTCCGGAGTAGACAGGCTCCTCCCGGCCCTCTCCTTTCCGCGGTGGGTGCAGCACCCTGCACTTTCCTGCCTTCACGCCACGACGTGTCCCAGAGATTTCCCTGTGTAGGTACTTTACAGGTGGCTGTTGCTTTCTTCACCAAACCCAACTCAGCACAAGATGCAGCCCCCATCTGCGGCCTCTAAGCCAGGTGGGTCGCAGCACCACCACCGTCACCCTCTGGAAGCTTGTTTACTTGTAGGTTTTCTTTCCTAATCTCCTTTTTGGGGCATATCAAGTTCCCGGGCCTCATTTGTTCACTAAACTCTGCTCCTCTCGGACCAGTGGGGCAGCAGCCGTGGGGTGGGGGGGCAGGGGCCAAAAAGGCCTGTACACATTCTGCCTTCTGAAAACAACTGGCCGAGGACCCCTCAAAACCAGCGTTTGTATAGCAGTTACCCCGTAAGATGTCATCATGGGCTCTGGGGCCACAGGGGACTGTTCAGCGAAATGCTGAGCCCTCGGTTCTGGATTCTGGGGCTCGGGACAGGGGTTCTAGTAGTGGCTGCTTATAAAGGTCCCACAGAGGGGGAGGAGGCTGATACCACGGCCCTCCTGAAAACGACAGGAACCCACAGCCTGGCTGCCAAGGCCGGGTCCCCAGAAGGCCCCCCTAGCACAGAACCATCTCCAAGCACTGAAGAGAACACCTCTCCACTTCTGACTCGTCAACCCAGCAGTGGCCACCCCTCCACTCCACAGAATTTAACGAGAGAGCCCTGGCCCTGGGCCAGGCACCTCAGCCCCAGCGTTGTGTGCTGCTGCCGGCCTGTTTGGTGAATGCAGAGACAGAAACACGGAGCTGGGCCTGGACAGTCTCTTAGGGTCAGCTGTTTGCTAGGCAGGAGCTGCCTCCAGGGACCTGTCCGCCTCTCTTGAAGGCTCTTTGGTCAACATCAGGTATTCCCTCTGACCCTCAGAGAGTGGCCCAGGATGAAGGCAGTGGCTAGAGCCCATAAGTCCGGCCATGGGCTTATCCCCATTCCTTCTCCTCAGCCTCTCAAACCTCTGGGCTGTCTTGGCTCTGGCCCAGACTAGACTTGCTTTTCTCACTTCCTGTCAAGCTGTGATGGCGCCAAGCGACCTAACTTGGCTGGAGTCCATCTCTGTTGCTTATGTCCCAGGACAGAGAACCAATGCAAGCACTGGAGGGTGCCATGGCATGGGACAGCTGGGGCCAGGTCGTGTGGGCTGCTTAGGCAAGTCCCTGGGCAGGATGGCTCAGGAGACAGGAAGAGCCCTGGCTGGATTCAAGGACGCACACGTGGTGGTGATCAAACAGAATGTTAGGACACTATCAGGAGCCAAATGTCCACAGAAGGCCAGGCTTGGAGGTGCGTAGAGGCCTCCCCTTAGTTCAAGCTCTAAGGAATCCAGGGTGGGGCTGCCTTGGAATGCCCTGGTAAGTTCCTGAAGCGGGAACATGGTAAGTCCACGTCCCTAAATTCTCTTCTCCAAGCAGAGGTGAAAATTTGGATGGGAACCTTCCATTATTGCTAGAAAAGCCACTTATCAATGAAGGGCAGAAAACAAATACCAGGCCCAGGATATGACCCTGCAGCTGCTGGACCACAGTGAACCCTGAATCCACCCTTCCCAGCACTGTGGAGGGAAGGCCAGACCTTCACCAGGGAGGAGCGCAGCTGACTAGTGTGGTGGTGATGGGGGAGGATCTGGGACTCCCAGATCCCTTGCCGGGGGGATGGTCGGTTCCCCTGGAGGACAGCGCCTCACCCACCCCACAGGATGGTGGCAGCCATAGGTGGGAGATGGCCCACCACCAACGGAGCAGACACCCGGAGGGGAAGAGCAGGGTGTAAGTGGGATACTGAAGCCTGGGTGGGGGGGAACTGGCCAAGGCTAGTGGCTGGGAGAGGACCACCTGGGTTGGGCCCAGACTCAGCAGCACCAGCATGGCTGGGATGGAAGGCCCTGTGGAGCTGAGACATGCTGGGTGGCATCAGAGGCGTGCCATATGGCTCAGCTAAGTCTGCACAGGCCCGGTGTGAGGCTCTGTAACCATTTTACACAGGAAGAGCTTCTGTCCAAGGTTCCAAGGTCACAGAACCAGTGAGGGGCCAAGTGGGGCTAGAAGCAGTGAGGAGCCAAGCGGGGCTAGAACCAGCTCCAGGGTCCAACCAGACACTGGTGTTCAGAGCTGGCCAAGCCCCCCTGGAGGGGCCATGGCTGCCTGGGACTTAGGGCCTCGATTCCTGGCTGACCTTGCTTGGTGCCAGCTACCTTTCCTGGAGTGCTGGGGCTGCCGGGGCATCCTGGGACCTGATGCCACCCTGTCTTTTGAGCCAAGAATGGGCAGGGGGAGCCAGGATAGGGGCAGCTGATGCTACACAACGCAGGCCCTGCTTCCTACAGGCCCTGTTGCACAGCCCAACTCGCTGTCCCAGGGGTTCTTCCTGCAGGGCCCCCTCACCTGGCTTCATGGCGCTCATGACTGCACGGCAGCTGCGCAGCACAGCCTCGTAGATGGCCTTCTGGTCTGCGGTGAACTTGCCGTTGGCAGGAAAGGAGCACGTGATGTCAGAAGCAAAGCAGTAATACTCGCCGCCCATATCAAAGAGACTGCGAGAAGAGGGGGCGTGAGGGCAGGTGAGCACGGGTACTACTGACCCCCCAACCGTGGGCTCCCTGCCCCCAGTGCCAAGCGCGCTGCCTGACAACGCCCTGGTGGACACTGGGGTGCTGCCGGCAGAGCCCCAGGAGGGGACCTGAGGTCAGGCAATGCCTTGTGCTGGGGGTGGAGAAGTCCACCCCGCCTCGGGACAGAAGGGACCTCCTTCCTGGAGCCTCCCATGGCGAGGCAGACAGGGGAGCTGGGAACGAACAGAGGAGGGTGCTTTCTGAGGCCAGCTGCACCCTCAGCCTGGCCCCTGGGACCCTGTGATGGCAGCAGAGCCTGGAAGAATGAGTGGGCCACACCCATGCCCACAAGGGCCCCTTGCTGGCTTCAGGTGCAGTGAGACAGGAAAGGGCCCAGATAGGAGGGGCGAATGGACAGATACCCCTCCCCCACAGCCCTTCATGGGTCACAGTCTAGTCACAGAGCTGACGGTGACAGACATGGCTGGCAGACGTGGGCCAAGGCCTGGTGGCCACTGAGCCTGGTGGTGCTAAGCAGGGGGCTGCCCCCACAGACCAGCTGGCACCCAGCTCTGTACAGTGTCAGGCTGTTCCCCCCCGCCTCCCGTGGAACACTCTGCAGCCCACACACCCCGGGAGACCTGAGCCCGGGCCTGAGCTGCGCTTCCCTGAACAGGGCAGCTCGCCCCACAGCCATTCCCTCTGGGTCCTGTCCTGAGGCCAGAGCAGCAGCAAGGCCACAACAACTGTTTCTTCTAAAGGAGAACCTCGGACATGCAGGATCCCCTGACACTCTGCTGGAATCCAAAGTGCCCGGCCAGGCACTTTCTAATCTCCTGTCTTTTCTGATTGCAAAATACCCTAAGCTGTGTCAAAAGTGCAAAAAGCACCAGATAACACCTCAGGTGACCTCTCATGGAAGGGGACCTCAGGGTGGGGGAGGACCTCAGGGTGGGGGGGCCCCTGCCTGGGCCCCTAGAGAGTGACCAGCTCAGCGTGGTGCCAGCAGAGGACAAAGAAACAGACAGCAGTCCTGAGCAGCCCCAGCCCAGCAGCCGCTTCCCAGGAGGCCCCATGCTAGGGGAATGTGGGTCAACAGTGCCTGGAGGGAGAGCCCTGCTGGGGGTACTCCCTATCGAGCTGCCCAGAAGGGTGGGGCCCACCTGACGCCTTGCACTGAAAGGGAAA
The DNA here is from genome assembly GCF_023851605.1 of Tamandua tetradactyla. Classification (NCBI taxonomy): domain Eukaryota; kingdom Metazoa; phylum Chordata; class Mammalia; order Pilosa; family Myrmecophagidae; genus Tamandua; species Tamandua tetradactyla. The sequence goes on along the minus strand of NC_135342.1, from coordinate 33,408,074 downwards.
CTGAGGCTCAGAAAGCAGGTCCTGGGGTAAGCAGCTCAGAGCCTGGCCATGTGGCCTCCTGTCCCAGCCCGACACTTGGCCATCCCACCTTCCCACCATTAAAATGGGGCCACGGCCACTGCCGCCGCAGGTTCTGTGTCTTCTTGGGGTCGGCACGTGGGCAGGCGTGAGGAATGGAGCCACGTGAGCCCCAGCCCAGCTTTACCTGGGGAAGCAGAGTATTCTCATCCAGGCTTCCTTGGGCCAGGAAAGGCAGGTGGCCTGTTATTTAGAACATGCAAGAGGGTCCGAGAGGCAAGACAACGCTGGGAACTTGGGGGACACAGATTCCTGGGGGCCACCAGGCCAGAGGAAGGCTAGGAGCAGTACCCTGGGCAGAAAGTTCTACTGGACTGTGCTTTCCTCAAAGAAAAACAGAAATTGAACTATTTTTAAAACCAGGAAGCCCCAGCAAGTACCGAAGAGCGCGTGCTAAGTGCTAGAGGCTTCTAGAAGAGTAAAAACAAGACTCCTCTAGTACAGCACAGGAAAATCTGAAGCCAGTTCTTCTGCCCACCCTGCAGTATACCAAGAAGGGGAGGTGATGGGTACTTGGATTTCCTGCTGGCTGGCTTTAGCTTTCAGATTCTAAACTTTCAACTGCGTTTTTCTTTGTTTTAAAATCACCCACTTTCTGGAAAAGGAAGTGTATACCCAGCCGGCCGGCTATCCATACTGCCTCGCGACTCTTGGGCATGGGGCTGAAGTCTATTTTTGTGCTCTCAGTTCCCTATCTTTTTCTGCCTTAAAAAAAAAAAAATCCCCCTCGGAGTTTCTGCATGCCTAAATTAATGCAGAGTCAAGCCACCCCGGCATCCAAGGATGAGACCCGTCTCTTTTATAAATCACCTCCAAGCCCTCCTCTGGGTCTGCTTCATCTGTCCTCTGAACACAAACTGACAATGGAGAATTCGATCTTGCTTTGGCTTCTGCCTTCCCAGCAGCCTGGGGACCTCCCCCCCAGACACTGCCATCTCTGGCTGAGTGAATGTGTGTGATAATCCAAGACATTTGGGGGACGCTGCACATCTCCCCGTATTCACACGTGCTCAATGGGTCTCATTTCTGGTTGGGAGAGGTCCATCTTCTGTTGGCTTTTCCTGGGCCCCTTAAGGGCCCCTTCTTTGCTACCTGCCACCGTGACCCCACCCAGACCTTCCTCCTGCAGACCCACTGTGGGGACCAGCCAGCCATGGGCAGAGGCAGTTTGGTCAGCAATGCGAGGCTTGGGAATAGTTGGGGGGAAATGCTGCAATGTTTATACAAGGGCCACTTTGTACTCAGTTTGTGGCCTAGTTTTAATCTCTTGCAGAGTATGTGGCAGAGCAGTTAGCTGCTTCTCACCCAAGAGCACCATTTATGTGTGCGTGCAGGGGACTGACTTCACACCCCAGCCTGCAGCCTCCCAGGCTGCATCCGGGACAGGCTGGGGAATTTCTGAGCAGCAGGAAACTCTGGCTTCTTTTCAAACCTCGGCGGGAGATAGAAAGGAAGGAACAGGGGCCACTTTTCAGCTTGCCTGTCACAGTAGGCAGCCCCTCCAAACAAGGTAATGCACTCATGTCTCCTGAGCACGTGGGCTAGCTGCCACTGAGGACCAAGCTCTAGGCACAGTTGGCAGGGCAAAAGCCACCACTCAGGGACCTTGGGGCTGCCCCAATGCCACAGGCTGCCCTGCCAAGTGGACTCTCCCCAGTGCCTTTGGGGTCACTTCTGCCCCATTCAATGCAGTCACAGCACAGCAGCTCCTGGGGATCTGCTAGCCCCGGAGCCATTAGACCCTGGATGTTTAAAGTACTGGGCAGCCACATGCTCCAGACCCACTGTGAGCCTGGAGAGAAACATCGTCACTACTGCAAAGATGATGTGGCAAACAGCAGCCCCAGCGTGGGCCCAGGCTCAGAAGCGCACGCCGGGTAGTGGCCTGGTATGGGTGGAACAGAGAACACACCCACCCCAGGGTTTGTCCGGTCAGACCAGTGGCCTCCAGTGGGGGAGGACATGAGTCGGCGTCACGTGCACAGCACATGCCTTGTGTCACTTTTTTGGTAGCCAGTGTCCCATGATGTTTGCTGGCACCCAGGCTGTCTGGAGCTGTTTGTCAAGCTGTGGGTCTCGAATTCAAGGGAGTGGGCTGTGATCGAGAAGCATTCAAAATTACAAAGAATGAACTGGACTGCGTGTGAAGGGTGTCTGGTTACAATCTGGGCAGATCTATGGGTGTGGGTAGGGGGTGCTTTTGGCGGGGATGGGGAGCTGGAGGCCACAGCCACCGGTCTGGGCAGATGGCTGACCAAGGCTTGAGCCCTCCTGAGAGCCCTCTCTGACTCCAGGGACAGGGTCTGTCCTTGAGACATAAAACCCTCAGGATGGGCTGGCTGGTGACAATCACCTGTTCCTCGAGGAAACAGCCCAGTGGCGGGTAGGAGCCTGGGCTGGGCCTGGCAGCAGGAGCCACTCGTGCTCTAAAGCCTCCCGAGCCATTAAGCGTGAAGGTCCCCTGCTGGGACACTTCCTGCCTGGCCTTGAGGGTCCGCTGGGGAGCTACTGCGCTGATGCAAGGCAGCCCTCAGTCTGACTGGCCACCCAGGAACTGGCACAGTTGGCCCATATCAGCCTGCAGGTCCTTGGTGTGTCAAGGGGGCTGCTGAGACTGTGGCTGGGCTGTGGGCACCCCATCGCCCACAGAGGTATGTCTGGGGCGGAGCCAGTGGCTGCTGCTCATGACCCAGATTGGAGGAGCAAGGGAGGAGAGGGCAAGCTTCCCAAGCAGTTTCCATTCCTGTCTGGCCCATGTCAGATCTGCTGAATTTTCAGGGAACCAACTCACCAAGAGAAGGAGCAGGAAGGAGCTGGTTGGTAATGACACTGGTGGCAGTAAAAGGGTGGAGAGGTGGGGAAGGACCCTGCCCTGGACACAACCCCTCTCATCCATAGGTGGAAAGGATGGGCAGATCAGGGACAGGAGATGAGAGGGCTCTGTAGGTGTTGGCTCTCTCAGCTGTGTTGAGAAGGATTCTGAGTTCCTGGATTGGGATGTGGCATAGGTAGTGAGAGTGCTGACAAGAGCTCAGGGTGTCTTCAAAGGCTTTCCAGGGGTGTACCTGGTAGCTGTATTGCTCTGGGCAAAGAAAAGCCAGGCTCTGGTGGCTGTATGCTGGGCTCTCACCTCCGTTGGTCAGCAGGGCAAGGTATGTGTGAACTGGGACCTCAGGCTGGCCACTCCTGAATAGGGAGACCCGTGGGGCCCGAGTCCCTCAAGAGGGAAGGAGAGCAGGGGAGAAGGCACTGGCTAGCTACTGGGTATGGGGGCTGGAACAGGCCTCTCCTCCTTCCCATGCCGGAGGGGCAGGGCTGGGAGCCAACCCCCCACCACCCCCCTCAATCCCTGAGCCCACCCAGACAGCCCACTTTCAGGACACACAATGCTGCCCTCTTGTGGTCAGCACGGGAAGGTGGGGCTTGCTGTCCACCAGCCCCTCCTGTCTGCAGTTGGACAATCCCTGGCCTGGGTCATCTTTGCACACCCTGCTGAAGGAGGTCCTAAGAAGACCCCCAGAACCTCCACCCTGGGGGCCCCTTCCTGGTCACTTTCAGGACACTTCCTGCAGGTGAGCAGGGATGTCCCAGCTGTTTTTCAAATCAGAGCCCATTGGAAATACCTCCCCTCCCAACCTGTGCCCTGTGGGGTGAGGCTGCCGATGGGTCTGGGGCAGCAGGCTTCAGACTGGAATCTAGCCCAAGAAAAGGTCCAACTCCGGCTGCAGTACATCCAGCAGCCTGAAACACGGATGATGGTGCCCCCTGGTGGCCCACAGGCAAGCTTGCTGGCCATGGCACCTCCGTTCAACTCGGGCGGGGGCTCTATTTTCCAGGGCCCAGGGTGGTTCTGGAGAGACCCGATGCGGGGGGGGGGGGGGGGGGGGGGGCAAAGGGCAGGGTTAGGGGGGATCTGCTGGGGACTTGCGCGTAGGAAGGGCTTCAAACCTCCTTGGACACTGCCCTCTGTGCGAGCGCGGTAAGGACGGGAATTCAGCAAATGCGCTGTCCATGTGTAATCCCATTTTAGGAGGTCTGCCCGCCTGCCTTACAAATAAAAACCAAAGGCAACGAATGGCTCCTCCAGGAGCAGGCAAGGGCTATGAGGGCTGGTGGCACACACAGACGGCCTTGAGGGGCTGAAGTAAGCTGGCATGGGAGGCCCCGAGATGTGCGGACCCACCGAGGCCGCTCCTCATCCTCCGGGGACTGGTCTGGCCCAGCAGCCGCCGGCCTGGTGGGAGGTGTGGACCTCAAAATACTCCCCTTGGTTCTGGGGATATAAGCGCCGCCTGAAGGAGAGCGAGAGTGCCATCTCCGGACCGCCCTGGACGCTCCTGGTACTGGGGGATGGAGGAGTGGGCGGTAGGCCTGGCCCGCTCACCGAGGACGGCTGGGGGCTGAAAGCAGAGGCAAGCCCCACGAGGCAGCCAAATAACCCAGGTGCGGTAGGCGCATGCCTGTGCCCTTGACGGGGCAGCAGTGGCTGGACAATCAACTGCAGGGGGGGCCTGGAGTGTAGGTGGGGAGAGTCCCCGGCCTGCCCAGCTCTGGAGCCAACAGCATCGCTGCAGCTTGCCCTTGCTGGGACTCAGGCAGTGCCAGGCGCTGTGCTCCATGTTTTGCATTTTTCAGCGAATCCTCCTCAGGGTTATGTGCTTGCTGTTGGAATCCCATTTACTGAAGGAGAAACAGAGGCCGAGAGGAGGCCACACAGCCAGGGAGGGGGAGGGTCTCCCGGCTCCCTGGGTATGTATTGGGGTGGCGGCACCCACATCTGGGATGGGGCGGACTGGTCTCCTCTCAGCCCCCCCACCTTCTTCAGTAATGGCTTTGGGGTCTGACTGCCCTGGACCAGCTCCTACCCCTGAAATAGCCCACTGCTAAATGCTAAAACACCACCGGAGAACTTTGCAGGACCAAGACCAGAGCCCACCTCCTGGACAAATGTCCCAAAACACACACACTGCTGGGGGGGGGGAACGCAGCTGCAGGAAGGTGGTGGCACCCTGCTCGTAGTTCGGCTCCATACCTTCTGATAAAGTACCAGGGCTTTTGTGTTGGGATAACAGCGTGATTTACTATTTACCGAACGCAGGAGGCGCGCAACGGATCAATTTCAATAAAACAATGGATTATAAATGCCGCCAGCAATCTGGCAGTGGCAGTAATCAACAAAACATGTTGTACTAAACACTACATAATAAATTGGCTATAATAAACTCATAATTATTCTACTGGCTACATTTCAAAGTTGGCGCTAGAAAAACAAAAGCACCAAAATGGGCTTGGTATTTCCAGCTGGTCAACTCTCCTTGCCACAGCTGTGACGGGGACATGGGGGCCAGGCACTGCCCAGGAGGGCTGAGGCCCCTGCACCTGCAGCACCCTGTGTGAGGGCCCAATGTGTACCATACCCCATCAGGGGCACCCAGGAGTACCACTGGGACCAGCTCTGATGTGGTACAGATACTTTGGAGTAGACAGAGGAGAAGGAGCCGCTCTCTCTGTGGTATGCTGAGCTCACTGCCTGAGGGCTTGGTGCAGGGACAGTAGGAACCTGCTGGCGGGTGGGTCTCTGCTCTGTCTTGGGACTGGGCTCCCCAGTCCTTCCTTCCCACCCAGACAGAAAGGGTGAGAGCCTCTGAGGAGCCCACATGTCTCTCTTTGGGGCCACCAGTGGCCCAGCGATAGCCCAGAGAGCTGCTGCTCTTTCACCCCAAGTCAGAGAGAGCTAGCACCCCCCACCCCCAATTCTTGTGGGCAAAGATGGCCACACACACAGGCTGTGCACCAGGCCCTGGTAACCAACTTGAGTCTCAGCTACCTCACCTGTTAGCTGGGGACAGCACTCCCACCTTGTGGGATCAGGGTTGGGATTAGGTGAGAAAATGTCTGCAGAACGAGGCCTGGTGCCGGGCACAGGGGAGGGCCCATCATAGTCACTGCATGCTCTGGGCCCTTGGCCAGGGAGGGCACTGGACCCTCCAGGAGGCACTGTGCTCTGAAGCGCCTGGCCTGGCCTGGCAGCACAGAGCAGGGGCGGCCAGCCTCTGCCCCACCTGCAGCCTGCAGCACAGCCAGGCACTTGGGGTGGGGGTGGGGAAGCTGCTTCTGGTGTCACTCCACATTGTAGGCCCTGGTTATCGGCTCAGCACTGGGGTTCCTGGTATGTCCTTCCTGCTGCCACATGCTACCTCCACTCCCAAATGAGAAGACTGGCCCAGAGATGGAAAAAGTGGTTTTGTTTCCTTTCAGAGGACCGGACCGGGGTTCTGCCCACAGTGGCCGGGGCCAGAACCTCATGCCCACTTACTGACTTCGGGGAAGTAGAGTGACCATAGCAAGAGGGCCCTGCGGGGAGGGTGGGCCTTGGGTCTGGGTGGGTGTGTTAGTTAGATTCAGTTGTCAACTTGGCCAGGTGAGCATACCTAGTCTTGTTGCTGAGGACATAAGCCAATGGTACGTGAACCTCATCTGTTGCTAATTACATCTGCAGTCAGCTAGGAGGTGTGTCTGCTGCAATGAGTGATGTTTGACTTAATTGGCTGGTGCTTAAATGGGAGATTGCAACGTAGCACTGTTAAGCAGCTCGGCATTCCTCATCTCAACACTCGCAGCTCAGCCCAGGCCTTTGGAGATGCAGAAAGAAGTCACCCCAGGGAAAGTTGTTGGAACCCAGGGGCCTGGAGAGAAGACCAGCAGAGACCATCCTGTGCCTTCCACGTAAGAAAGAACCTCAGTGGAAAGTTAGCTGCCTTTCCTCTGAAGAACTAACAAAATAAATTCCCTTTTGTTAAAAGCCAATCCATCTCTGGTGTGTTGCATTCCTGCAGCTAGCAAACTAGAACAGTGGGTTTCTGCAAGTACTTGGCAGTGACAGCTGGGAACAGGTCATCTCTTTGGAGTGGCCATCCATCTGTCCTAGTCTGTCTGTTTGTGTTCATGGCCCTCCCATGGACGTGGGCTGCCCTCTCACCCCCGCCCGCTGCAGGCTGGCTCGCAGCCAGGTGAGCAGGGACTCCAGCTCAAGACCAGGGAGCCATGGAGGAAGCAGGGCTCAGAGGTAGCCACGTTCCAGTACATCAGCAACAGGATGAAAAGGCACTAGGGAACTGGGTGGGGCGTCCACTAGGATGCTGGCTGTGACCCTAGCAAAACACATGACGGCCAAGCCAGGGTGGCCCTGGTGGGTGAGTGGCTGAACCCCACGGCCCAGCATCTGACCACCTCTCTGCAGCCCAGTGTGGCCCAGGCTGACATGAGGTCGGGGGTGGAGATGCCCCTCAGGAAGGGGTGGAGACCAGGCCCGCCTCCCCCTAACACCCTCAGCAGGGCATACTATGGGTGCTCAGAGGTCCCTCCCAGGCTCAGGGCAGCGGCTGGTGAGGCTGGGGTACAGCTCTGCTTGTTCGTGCTGCGTGACAGGGGACTGTGAACAGGACAGTCCCACCGCTGGGGGGAAGCCGCAACATCTGCCCACGTCTGCTCAGTCATTTCACGTCAGTGTTCCAAAAGCCCTACCAGCAGCCCTGGGTAGGGGGTTGAGTGGAATGAGTGGTTCTTGACTTAGCCAGGGTCAAGGGGGCCTATGGCCGAGTCTGGCAGGTTTCAGAGGCTGGTCAGCTCGCTGGGGTATTTATTGCTCCACGCTGAGGTCACAGAGGGGAATGTGGTGCATGATGAACAGAGAGGACAGCGGGACGGGTCTGGGGGGACATTCAGGCCCTCCTCAGAGTCCACCATACCAGGGCCCAGTGGGGACCAGGCTGTATTCGTCTAGTGCCTTCTGGCTGGGTGTAGGCCCTGGACCCTGGGAGAATGGGCGATGCACAGGGCAGGCGGCCTGGGCCGACAACTGTGCTGAGAGGAGGCCTGGGCCTTGCTGCGGTCAGTCTTGGGCCACCTCGAGGGATCCACCCCCACCTCTCTGCCCCCAAGCGGAGCCGGGCAAGGGCGCCAGCAGCTCACTTACCACATGTCCCCGTCACGGATCGTGCGGTCGTTGGGGGACCCAGCATGTCCATAGTGCAGCACAGCGGAGTTCTCGCCACTGCGGGTGTGAGAGGGGTTGGTCCATGGCTGGCCTCACCCGACAGGCCCCAGAGGGGCTGGTGCCACAGGCCAGAGCCAAACCCCCCACCTCCAACCACTGCCACCATCCCTGAGGGAAGGACCCTCTATCTTCCAGCAGAGGCCCAGGGAGGCTGGCTTGGATCCAGCCCTGCAGCTGGGCAGGCAGCCCCTTGACGCTCAGTGGCTTCGCCTATAGCTGTCCTAGCTTCAGGGCCTGCTCAGGTGGGGGGGCCTCTGGGCTGGGGAGGACGAGACCAGAGGCCTCCATGATGGGGCAGGACATGCAAGAACAGAAGTGGTGCGGGGAGGAAGGCTGAGGACAACCCCCAAGGAAGAGGGATGTGCTCCACAGAAGGACCAGGCGCCTCAGGACGTGCCCTGGAGCCTGGGGCCAAGAAACAGGGACCTCGGGAGAGCTTCCTGAACAAGCGATGCCTTTAAGAAAAAAAGGACTTTTAACTCTGTCCAAAGAAAAAAACCCACCTGGGCATAATATTTATAGCCCCGTTTGGGAGTCTCGGGAATCATAAAAGTAGAAATAATGATTTTTCTCTCTATCCACCAGAGAAGAGCATTTCCAAGGACTGAGATGTGCACATGTATTATTCATGTTCCAGGACGGGAGAGAGGCCGCCCGCTCCCTCCGTGGGCAAGGCCCTGGGCCCAAGCAGGGGCAGAGCAGGGGTGCCCCGGGGACGAGGGGGCCACCACCGCCACGCCATGCCCTGCACAGACACACCACAGGGATGCACGCAGACACACCCACCCAGAGCCCCAGACCCACCTACAGTGATTTACACACTGACACACACACAGCTATATGCACACCTACATAGAGCCCTCAGCCCTACCACACACAGTCACAGCATTGCCCACACAGACACACGTAACACTGACACCCACACAGAACTCCACCCCATCCACCAGAGGACCATATGTGCCATACACAGAGGGTCATGCACAGACACACCTGCAGCGACAGCCACACACAGTGATGTACACCCATCCTGACCACTATAGCCAAAACACGCCATGTGCAAGACACACACACCCATGGACACAGGCAGCCATGCACATCCATGCAGACCACCGCACGCGCACTTAGGTCCGTTCCCACCCTGTGCCTCAGGGACGCAGAGCCACATACCAGCACCCACCAGAGAATGGTGGGACACAAGGCCACGTTCAGTGCCACCAGGCCACAGGCACAGCCACGGCCTCACGCATCAATAGCCTCAGGACATAGCCTGGGCCCCATGGGCTAGGGGAGCTGGTGTGGTCAGTGTGTTGTAGAGTGGGCAGGAGGAACAGCTGGTCAGGGGCTGGCTCCCAAGCTGGCTGCCCAGGTGGGAGGCTGGGAGAGGGTGATGGTGGGCGGCCCTTCCACAGGGGGTGGGCTGGGCTCCTCCACTTTGCCCAGCACCAGGCCGGCCCATCTCCTGGAACAGCAGAGGCAGCCTCGGCTCCTTCAGCCTTACCGTCCTACACGAGAGGGAGGTGGGAGACAGAGTGACCTCCCAATTGGGGCAGCAGGGAACCATGCGCACATCTAAATGGGTGGGGGCCTGCTTCACCTTCCCCATGACTGCTCCCACCCACCAACAGGGAAGGGGTCTGTGCCCAGGGCGCCGCTTACCTGCCGCAGATGCAGGTGTAGGAGCTGTGGCGCATGCCGCCCCGGGAGTAGCAGTAGTGCTCGAAGAGGCTGCAGGGGAGACATGTCAGGGTGTCAGAGTATTTGTCAGCGGCGCCCAGTACGACTCTGTAGCCCAGGCCTGTGTCTGGCCACAGGCTCAAGGTCACCTGAGCTCCCTGGCATGGCCCGTGAGGCCTGGAGCCCAGGGCAGACAACAGGCCCGAGGGGCAGGGTGGTGGGAGAGGGAAGGCCAGAGCTGAGGGCCCCGCAGGACACCGCCACGCCAAGCACATCAGCAGTGACGAGTCCCTGGGAAGGTCAGCCCCCCGCCCACCCCAGCACCTGTCCCAGAGCCTCAGGGCTCCCAGCAGGCAGAGACACCACCCAGGTGTCTCCTTGCAGTGCAGTGAGAGAAGCAGGCCCAGACGGCCCCTACCCTGCCCACCCACCATCAGGGCAGGCCAGGAGGGGGACCAAGCCCAGGACTACGCTGCTGCTGCTGTCCCCAGAACAGTGAAGGGCACCCTAGGACATGCTAAGTGGCAATAGGGCGCCACACATCTAGAGAATACTTGTATTCGAGAGTTTCATCTTCCAGGCACCATAAACACAATTACATATATTTGTTATCACTGGATGTCGACTAGTCATACAGGAATCACTCAGTCACATTCAATCTGCTCCCAGCATTGCCTTACTAACTCATGGAGTCATTGGGTATCTGCCAAGGAAATATTTCCTCTACACAAAGGATGTCGGGACCCTCCAGAGAGGCCAAGAAAGCCACACCCATACTCCCCCCCATCAGCTGCACTGACATGCACAGTGGGGTCTATATGTCTCTGAGCACGAAAGTGCTGCCAGCAACTTCCACCTCAGTCCCAACAGGCAGCAAGGAAAGGCAGGTCCGGGTCTCAGAGCCTCGAGTGGGGACAGTCCAGACACAGTCCTTGTGGGGATGTGGGGCAAAGGACATGTTCCACACCACCCAGACCGGTGTGCTCAGAAACTGGATCTACCTCTCCTTTGCTTCGTACCTAGAAACCAGAGATTGCAAGGCCAAAGCTCCCCTAGAGCACACACCCTCTGATAGCTTTGGGGAAGGCAGCCTGCCCCCAACAAAAGCAAACCTCAGGGGCCCCACGGCTGTCCCCGAGGTGATGTGGCCCGTGGGTCTCTGCATGGTGGGGGCCTGAGAGGGCCAGTGAGGTTATGTGGGGTTCAGGAAGGACAGGCCGAGGGACAGCGGTGCCACCGCGTGGGCAATGCACAAGCAAGCACACTGAACAGAAGAGACGTGGGGTGGGGTTGGTTCCCTGCCTGCAGCGAGTCTCAGAGGCCCGAGAATTCTCCCTGGCAGCAACAACCCTCACTACATGTACTGGCCTCTGTTTAAAGAAAAAATAACAAAGTAAAAAGCATGGCTTCCAGGAGCATTCAACTAAGGTAAGGCTGACCCAGTTTTCACCTGCAAATTATAGCCCAATGTTGGGTCATTTCTCCCACAATGACAATTCTGCACCCCCATAAAGTATAAGTGGAAAAGACGAGGAGAGGCGTCACCTGCTGAGCACTTGCTCTGACTTAAAAGAGTTTCAAGTTCTGGAAAACTGGGCTGTAGCAGCTCACTTTGAGTGATCTTTACCAACACAAAATAGAGCAGTTGGTGGAGGCACTGCGCTGACATCTGCTTTTGTGTGTCAGGGGCACCCTCTCCAGAGCTTTGTGCCTCAGGAAGGCGCCCGTGCTCTGGGGTGAAAGTTGGAGGCCTGGGCCATGGAGAGATGGGAACCCGACACATTTCTGGTTTTTAAGAGCAGGGCCTGAAGCATGGATGCTCCCACCTGGGCTCCAGGCTTGACGAGGAGGCCATGTGAGGCTCCAGGATGGCCTACTCAGAGCTCAGGGTAGAGCGGGGGCGACCAGGAGGGGGCAGGGACCCCCAGGAGAGATGGCAGCAGATGAACTGCATTTCCCATTTGACAGTCCCAGACCAAGGCAGCCCCAGGAGGACGGTCACTAAAGGCTCCTCTGTCCCTTAATGGAAGACAATGGCAACGATGAGCTGAGGGAGGAGGCCTGCTGAGTTGTCACCAGAGGGGGCTGGTGGCCACAGGCTGTGGCCAAATGTGGCTGAAGTCTCCGGAATCACAAAAAGTAAGATGACTGCAAAATGTTTAGCCAGAAACCCTTCCACCTCAAACACGGAGGTTAACAGGCAGGGCTGAGTTCACAAGAGAGGAGGAAACTGAGGCCAGAGCAGAAGAGGGAGCGGTCAGTCTCAGGAGCCTAGGAGCCTTGGCTTCAGCTGAGATCTCCTCTACCCACACTATTCCTGCCACCACACCACACAGCTGGGTCCTGGGCAGTGCTGTACCCTCAGCAAAAGGTGGACTTGAAGACAATTCACCAATGTGCTTGTCTAAAGGAGGTACATACCCAGAAAAGTCATGTTTTAATCCTAATCCCATTTTGTAAAGGCAGCCTTTTTCTCTAATCCCTATTCAGCACCGTATGTTTGAAACTGTAATTAGATCATCTCCCTGGAGATGTGACTCAATCAGGAGTGGTTGTTAAGAGGGATTAGATGGAGATGTGTCTCCACCCATTCCAGGTGGGTCTTGATTACTTTACTGGAATCCTATAAAAGAGGAAACATTTTGGAGAAAGGAGGGGATTCTGAGAGATCACAATGACGTAGCCACAAGAAGCAGAAAGTCCACCAATCCTCCACCTCTGGAGATGAAGAAGGACAATGCCTCCCTGGGAGCTCATGAAACAGGAAGCCAGGAGAAGAAGCTAGCAGATGATACCGTGTTAACCATGTGCCTTTCTAGACAAGACAGGAACCCTGACCATGTTTGCCGTGTGCCTTCTCACTTGAGAGAGAAACCCTGAACTTCATCAGCCTTCTTGAACCAAGATATTTTTCCCTGGATGCCTTAGATTGGACATTTCTATAGACTTTTTTTTTTTAATTAAACATAACGTAGACAGGGGGAGGGCAGTGAGTTTGCTTGTTGTGTTGGCTGAGAGAGAGAGGCCACATCTAAACAATAAAAGAGGTTCTCCTGGAAGTGACTCTTAGGCCTAATTTTAAGCAGGCTTGACCTATCCTTTGTGGGGATAAGTTTCAGATAAACAAACTCCAAGATTGGGGGCTCAGCCTATTGCTTTGGCTGTTCCCACTGCTTGAGAGAATATCAAGAATTCTGCACTTGGGGAAATTGAATTTTACCTCTTACATACAAACACAAACATTCTTACCATATGATCATTCCATTCTTGATATATAACCAATAACTCACAATATCATCATACAGTTGTATATCCATTATCATGATCATTTCTTAGAACATTTGCATCAATTCAGAAAAAGAATAAAAAAACAGAAAAAAATTCATATATACCAAACCCCTTACCCCTTTCATTGATCACTAGCATTTCAATCCACTAAATCTATTTTAACATTTGTTTATTTTTAATCCATACGTTTTACTTATCTGCTGATAAGGTAGATAAAAGAAGCATGAGACACAAGGTTTTCACAATCACACAGTCACATTGCGAAAGCTATATCATTATACAATCATCTTCAAGAAACATGACTACTGGAACACAGCTCTACAGCTTCAGGCAGTTCCCTCCAGCCTCTCCATTACACCTTAACTAAAAAGGTGATATCTATTTAATGCGTAAGAATAACCTCCAGGATAACCTCTTGACTCTGTTTGGAATCTCAGACACTGACACTTTATTTTGTCTCATTTCACTCTTCCCCCTTTTGGTCGAGAAGGTTTTCTCAATCCCTTGATGCTGAGTCCCAGCTCATTTTAGGATTTCTGTCCCACATTGCAGGGAAGGTCCACACCCCTGGGAGCCATGTCCCACGTAGACAGGGGGAGGGCAGTGAGTTTGCTTGTTGTGTTGGCTGAGAGAGAGAGGCCACATCTAAACAACAAAAGAGGTTCTCCTGGAAGTGACTCTTAGGCCTGATTTTAAGCAGGCTTGACCTATCCTTTGTGGGGATAAGTTTCATTTAAACAAACTCCAAGATTGGGGGCTCAGCCTATTGCTTTGGTTGTTCCCACTGCTTGCGAGAACATCAAGAATTCTTCACTTGGGGAAATTGAATTTTCCCCCTTTCTCACCATTCCCCAAAGGGGACTTTGCAAATACTTTTTTATTCACTGTTCAAATCACTCTGGGATTTATCGGGGCATCACCCTGGACAAACGTACAAAATCTCATGCCCTACTCAAGGTTCCATGTACTATGGTGTTCAATTAAGCTGTCCACATAAGTTACATTAGGAAATGCACTAGTCAAAATACAAATTTTGTACCAAATAAACATTTGTTGCTTTATACAGACTTGTTTTAATTGGGACATTTTCTTGGCCTTTGAACTATAAACTAGCAACTTATAAAATTCCCCTTTTTAAAAACCATTCCGTTTCTGGTATACTGTATCTGGCGGCTAGCAAACCAGAACAACCAGCATCATGAGAAGACTCCACAGGAGTCGGACAGCCACGAATTGAGGGGCAAACCTGCCCTCAAGCCAGGGCAGACAGGATTTGCCTGCCCACATACACAGACACACACACACTACAGATGAACTCACAGATCAAAACGATAAAACACTCAAGAAAATAGTCCCCAAAGTTGTCAGACACAACCAAAAACAAGGTGAGACCCCCAGGACCTGGGATAACAGAATTATCAGACAGATCATAAACACACACAAAATAATTGATGCCTAAAAGTGGATTATGAAAGAAAGAACGGGTCAATTTTAACAAGGACCAACTAAAACTTCTAGAAATGAACAATGAATCCGTCCATCAGAAGACTGTAGAAAAAGTAAGATAGGCAGGAGTCGCCCCCAGAGCCTGCTCCACCTGCCCCTCCAGGAAATAAGCAATGTTTGTGTGCAGCCCAAGTGAGGGGCTTGACCCAACCGCTTCTGCTCACTCCTTCACTCCTGCTCACCTGGGAAGGATGATGGGGGGCACCTCGACAGGCTGACGGCACAGCCTCCCCCTGCAGTGGGTCAGAGCCTCCTGGTGGTCACAGGGTGGGGTGGGGCTGCCCACTCTCCTAGCCCACCTGTCTCGCTGTCATCCCTGCTGCCCCGTGGTCCTGGACGCTCTTCCTGCACAACCACTCCTTCTAATACCTTTGTCCATACATTTCTCCCAAGCCAAGACTTGGGTACCAAATGCTTTGCACAGGTATAAATGAGATCTTCTAAGGAGCCTGGAAGAATGCGTGCTGTGAATAACGAGATGGCTGGAGTTCCTGAAGCCACAGAGACGGCAGACCCATTTGTCAGACACTGGAGAGGAAGAACAGGGCAGAATGCAGATTCCGAGGCCCAGGAAGGGCAGCTCAGACAGCACTGCTAGGTCGCAACCTGGCCCCCGCCAATCCAACCCTGGGAGCATTTCTTGGCACACAGGCCCAGCTACTGCCCCCTGGTGATTATCGTCAAACAAGAAGATACACCACAGGACAAAAATAATACTATAGCTGCCCAAGGTAGCAGCAGAGGGGCTGCCCCAGGCAGGGGGGCAGCAAGTGTCGACCAAGTTATCAATGTCTGGGCCTGGGCAGGGCCAGGGGCTTCAGCAGGAGCTACATGAGGAGGGGTCACTTTGTTCCTACTTTCTAGGCTGGGCCTTGAAGGATCTCCCAAATGGAGAAGGGGGAGGCCAGGCCAGGCAAAGGAGTGTGGAAGGGAAAGCGAGCAGTCAGTGATGGAGCCCCCTTGGCTAAGCAGAAGGTTCAGGGAAGTGGGGACTATGGGCGGAGGATTACGAAGCTAGGGAGAGGCAGAGCATGGGGGCCAAGTGTTCTGAGGGGAGGTAGCCCGCACCCCTCTGTTCCTGCGGCTATGGGAGGGCGGCACCTCACACTCTCTGGCAGGGCGGGGTGCTTGTGGTGGCCGCCAGTTCCTGCAGCCCTGTGGGGCACCCCCCCCAACGTCCTGTCCCGTGTGATTCCCCAAGGGACCTGCCTACCCTGGGCCCACACACCAGCTTCTGGGGCACTGCTCATCACTGGCTCTGAAGTCAAATCCCAGCTCTGCCACTCATGAACGCTGATCTTTCTATGCCTCAGTTTCTCCCTTGAACAACGGGAACAACAACTGTACCACCCTACCACGGCTGTGGTGTGTTACTGATTTAACGTACATGAAACAGTCGGTGCCATGCTTAGCCTTCACTGAGCTCTCTACATGCAGCACCCATGAGCCACTGCTGCTGTAATGCACACACATGATGGAGAGCCTCCTGCAGGCTGGAGGGAAGAGGGCCTGGGCACCGGCACCAACAGGCAATCTCTCGGCTACTCCTTTAGAACCTCTAGACCGTGGCCTGGATGTCCACACTTGTGGAGTGTCCAGCAGAGTCAAGCTCTCTGATGCCTTGGATCCCTGTAGCAGCCCCTAAGGGTGCTCAGCAGGCCTACCCACAGGCCTGGGCATCTCCAGGGTGGTGACCAGAGAGAAAGGCTTGATCTGTGACCAGCTCCCAGGAAAACGGCACACAGAACCAGCTTCCTGGTTGACCCAGTACATCTCAGCCCACTGTTCCTTCGCTGCCACCCCCTGACCTCCCGTGGTGCTGACCCAGAAGTCCTGCCTCCTTGGGCCTGTGCAAGGGCCATGATGGTGTGAAAGGAGGAGGCAGTGGGGGAATGTGAGCAGATGTTGGGATGTCTAGGGCCAACCAACCGTGCTTTCTGCTCGTCTTAGTACCCAGCTAACTTTAATTCGCATTTAACTTAATCAATTACGATTATGTTTTCTGAGTACAAACCACCATCGTTATGTAATGAATGTGATGTGCCTTTTGAAGATCTATCCACTTCATAAAAGAAAAAGTCTTTTCATGTTAGGAGAAAAAATGTTACCTGGCAATGGGGGTGCTGGGATTTGTCTCAGGTCCGAGCAGGAGTGTTTTCCTGGACCCCATGGGAGGAGCGGGATCCCCGAGCCCCGGAGCCACACTCAGAGGAGAATTCCATCAATCGAGTGGGCAGAAGGAGGAAAATTTCCTTCACATGGAACTGGAAGCACATACCAGATTATCCTTGAATTCGGGGGACTTGGCAGCTGCTCCCCTCCTTTCTCCTGGGGTGACTAGGAGGTGAGTAAGAACACCAGACCAGCCTCCCGCAGCCTTCAGCATTTAGCACACTGTGAGCTGGGGGCCACTCACCCACTTCACAGATGGGGAAGCTGCGGCTCAGACCCTGTGCGGTGTATGGTCAGGGAACCTATGGAATCTGCACCCCAGCTCAGAGTGCACCTGGGCTTTTGACAGCAAAGTGTGTGTGTGTGTGTGTGTGTGTTGGGGGTGGGGAGTGGACAGCACCTACCTCGAACACTGCTTAAGGTCTGAAGGGATCAGGCAGAGAAAGGTTTTGTGCTCTGTAACTACTGGAGGCGATGATGCTGTGGTTCACACTTCCAGGCCCCCCAAACTGCCCCTGTGCACAGGCCAAAGGGAGCCCAAACAGGCTGCAGGGGCCCACGGCCCCACCCAGCCCCGGGGGAGGGCCCCGGAGCCACTGCTGGCCAGGCCAAGAGCCCCTGAGAGGCTGACATCCCGAAGGAGAGAATCTCCCAAGCAGAGGCGAGGGTAGCAGTAGACGGCGTGCGCAGGTCACAGAGGGAGACGGAGCACGGAGAGAAGCCTCCCATCCTCGCTCCAGGAGCACCGTTATCAAGGTACCAGATAATTAGCATTTTAATAGGATAATTGGGAATTCTAAATTGCCTATCTCGTATTAAGCATTAACTGAGGACATAACATGACATTCAATTAACAAGTCTCCTCCTTTATTCTTGACATGCTTGATTAGGTTGAATTTCTGAGTTTTGAAGTATCAAGTTCCTGGATAAACACCCTATCTCCTTCTTAGTTGGCAAAGTCCTGGCTGCAGCAGACTGCTAATAAACTTACATTTACATATATATATAAAACACAGAGGAGATATTAGAAGCTCTCTACACAAAGGGGAAAAAACAAAAGTTATCATGATCTTACCACATGGAGATAAGCTCCCTCAAATATTTTGGCGACCATATATCAGGCATTTGTTTATGCATAAACACAGATTTAAAAAATATATATATAAACTTATTTTGAAAAGTCATCTTTTTACTGAAGTATACATGCATTCAGAAAAGGACCCAAATCAGAAAGGATCCAGCACCATGGATTTTCAGACTGAGATACAGCCCCAGAGCCCCTCATGCCCCCTCCCAGCTAGCACCCCTTTCCCCTGGGGAGCCACTACCCCAACTTCTGACACCACAGATTCATTTTGCTATTCCTGAACTTTCCAACAATATGAATTTTCTTGCATCTGGCTTCTTCCATGCAGCACAGCATCTGGGCGACTTGCCCAGGTATGGGATGTGGGGACTTCGTTCATTCTTGTGGTTGCCACTGGGGGGACAGAAACCAGTGCACCATCCACTCGCCTGCTGGGGACATGCTGGGCACTGGCAGAACACAGCTGCTGCCATGGACCCTTGGAAACGGTGTTGTCGGCACACAGCTAAGAAGTGAGAATGCTTGGTCCCAGGATATTGTGTAGCTTCAGCTTGAGGATATAAAGCCACACAGTTCTTCCAATTAGTTGCATCAATTTATTTGTTGTCTCATAACCTTTTCCACTTCATTTAGCAAGAACATTTCTCCTGTAAATATACGTCTATTTGATTTTCATTTTCAGTGCTGTCACTATGTCCAGAATCTGACTACCTCTCCCTACGGCCACGACACAGACTGTGACGGGGACACAACTGGCCTCCCTGCTGCCACCTCTGCCCGCGACAGAACACGCTCCAGAGAGGGGTCCATTTACAATGAAGTCAGATTACGCAGCCCCCAGGACTCCCCTGCCCAAACCCTGGCCAGGCTCCATCAGCAAGCAGCCTACCTCCCTCTCCTTTGTCTTCTCCCAGACGGCCTCCCAGCTACTCCTGGAGCCTCAAGGCTGTTGAAAGAACCACTCTCTCTGCCTGGTTTGTCCCAGGGAGCCACAGCCCACTCTCTCACCACCTCAGGGAGGCCTGGCCTGTTCCCTGGCTAAAGAGCAGCTCCCTTCCCTGTAAGCCCCACCCACTCACCCACCCACAACGTCTCTCGCCGCCCATCAAGCAGAGGTTTTGTCCATAGTGTCCCCAGAGCCTAGAAGAGCACCTGGTACATAGGATGCTTTCACTCAGTGTCTGCTGAGAGTGTGAATAAATGAATGGGTGCCCGGGCAGTGTCACAGCCGAGAAGTCTCTAACTCAGTTTCACACTGTTAGATCTATTTAGGCTGCTTCACTGTCATGAGTGACAGTGGACACCATGGCCACATGTCTTATCACCGCTGCAGGCCAAGTTCCTAGAAGCAGAATCACTGAGCCAAAGCACATGTACACTTCTGAGTCTTAGGGCACATCCTGCCAAACAGACCCCAGAGCATCCAGGGTTTGGGGAGTCCTAAGCAGTACACCACAGTGCCTGGTCGCCCATGGAACTCTCAATATGGTAAGAAAAACATAAAAAGCATTTCATGGTTTCACTGATTAATAGGCAAGTTTAAACATTTTCAGGTTTACTTTCTCATATTTCCTCTTTTCTGAACTGTCTGTTCCTTTTTTAAACATTTTAAATTCATCTTTTTCTTATTCATCCTTAAGGGAATTATATGAAAAAGATGAACAAGCAGTTTTGACTATCATGCATATAGCAAATTTTTCCCTTTGCACTTTAATTTCTTAATGGGCATTTTTGGACAGATCATTTACACTTTTATTGTCAGGACTCTCAACTTACTTTTTTCCTTTATGAGTTCTTCCTTTGGTGTTATATTTAAGAATTCCTTCCCTATTGCTATGGTTATATCAACACTATCACCTTTTGTGAGTTTTCTGTTTTTACATCACTTTATTAATCCATATTGAGTTTATTTTGATGGGCGCATGAGGCAGAGCTCTAATCTTACTTCCTTTCACTGACTGCCCCTTGCATGCTGGCTTGGAACGCCCCCTTCGTCGCAAGGAATCAGTTTGGGACCGTCACGGTGCTCCTGAGCAGGAGCCTTTCGCCTACCTCACAGCGGCGTCCGCCCCTCCTCTAGCAGCTGGCCCCCAGGAAGAGGGACAGGACACATGCAGGACACCATTGTCCAGGATGGGGACAATACACAGGGAAGAGAAAGAGACTTGGAGCCCACAGCACACATCTCAAGGGGGAAAGTCTAGGTCTGTGGGTCCACACCCACCTGGGGGCTGATGCCCCGAGAAGATTCTGGAAGACATACACTTAGTGGACACCTGCTCACCTCTGAGTTACTAGTCCCGCTGACTGCAGCAGTAACACCTTCCTTGGTCCTAAACATTCTCCATTTTAGGAGCGGGTCACCCCAGGAATAATCCAGTAGAGCTCAAACACTGACCAGGAAGCCAAAAGGCTCTTGGTGGTGGGGGGAGGTGACCCTTGTTACCACGACCCAGAGGCCATTTTCACTCCAAAGGACACTGTGAAGCCCTCGGCCTCGACCCAGGAAGGGGTGGGAGAAGAAGCCAGGTACACAGAGCCACTGGG
This sequence comes from Tamandua tetradactyla, assembly GCF_023851605.1. Lineage (NCBI taxonomy): Eukaryota > Metazoa > Chordata > Mammalia > Pilosa > Myrmecophagidae > Tamandua > Tamandua tetradactyla. Next base: position 33,387,666 of record NC_135342.1, on the reverse strand, counting down.
AGGCCAAAGGACTTTCTTTGAGCAAATGTTTCTCAAAGTACGTGAAGAGTCCATGTGATGACATGGATAAACATTTAATTTTACACATCAGGTATTTATTTTAAAGTATTACCTTCTATTTACAGCAAATAAATACTGGGCTTTCAATCATGACAAGGATATAAAGCTTTTTTAAAAAATATATTTACAGAAAAAAATGAGTCAATTTCAAGAAAACTATTAAGCAAATTAGCGTGGAGACGGGGTAAGGATCTGGCAGAAATTGTGAGGGTGTGGGTGAGTGACAGGAGCTGGAAATTCTGCTTTAACGCTGCTTCGAGGAAAAGTCTGTTTTATTTCTAAAATTGAGCAGGTAGAAGAATAGGGTGGCTTTCTCCCAGAAGCTCCCCCATAAAGGGAACCCAAGTTCTTTCTGGTATCTGATGCTCAGCAGCCTGGGACACCAGGCCAGCGTGGACCCCCTGGGTGAAGGCCAAACTGGCCTCTCTGCCCTTCCCCTCCAGCCTGGCTGGGCCACAACCCTCTGCCCTGCCAGCACCTGTACTTGGCTAAGTGCCTCCTGCACCCTCAGTGCACCGTGGGGAAGGCTGGCGGGGTCTCTCCTGGCAACATTCCCACTCTCCTTCAGTGGCTCACCCAGAGGTCCGGTCACAGACAAAGCCTGGCCAGGGCGAAGGGCTGCCTCCCTCAAAGGCTCTGGTGTAGCCACACCAGAGAGAGGGTGCAAAGCCCTATGCGGGTCCCGCTGTCCCCCACCATCTTGGAGGTGCCTCCCTACCTCGACTCTCCCCGGGCCACCAGCTCCCCACTGAAAGAAATAAAAGGGGGAGATCTCTGCCCAACACATGCTTCCTAAACACGGCCCCCTCAGGAGACAAGGGCCCCAGATTCCACACACTGCAGTCAGGACAGAGCTCCTGAGTCACTCCTCCCAGCAAGAGAAAGTGCCTGGCTTGTTGCCTAATTTTTAATTGAGGTGAAATCCACACAATGTAAATTTAACCATCTTAAAGTGAACAACTGCACAGTGTATGGTGTACAAACATTGCCTCTGTTGAATTCTAAAACCCTTTCATCCCCTAAAAGGAAACCTCTACCCATTAAGTACTTGATCCCCATTCCCTGCCCCCCAACCCCTGGAAACCACCAATCTGTGCTCTGTCTCTATGGATTTTTCTGTTCTAGATACTTTGGACAAATGAAATCATACAAAATGTGACCTTTAGTGTCTGGCTTCTTTTGTTCGAGATGCTGTGTTCCAGGTTCCCCTGTACTGTCACATGTATCAGAACTTCACTCCTTTTTAAGGCTGAATAATATTCCATCACGTGGACAGACCACATTTTGCTGGTCCCTTCATATCCTGCTGGATGCACGGGCTCTTTCCCCCGTGGCCAGTGTGCATGGTGCCGCCACAACCAAGCATGCGCGGGTACTTGCTGGAGTCCCGGCTGTAGTTCTTTGGGGTGTATACCTTGGAGTGGAATTGTGTGCTTTGCTTTTTGAATCCCATTAAGGATTTTTGGTTGTTGCTGTTTTACAAATCCAGTGCTATTTTATTTCTAAACAGTGAATTGCTTTCTCAGCCTTATAATCTTACCGGATTTTACAATATGCTGTTTCTGACATGACTTCCTCTGCAAAGGGCCCTTTTATATAGCGCCTTTTCACCCTAGGGGGTTGAGACATGCTCTCCTCCCCCTGCCGGGAGCCCAGCTCTGGGCAGGCCTCTTTGCCTCTCCCTTTCTTCCAAATCTGTGGACCTGCAGTGGGGCCCCAGCTTCCTCCGGTCTGCCCTCTGGGTCTCACGTCCACAGTTTCCCTCCCAGGTGCTGTCCACTCGACCTGCCAGTCAGATGCGGTCGGGTGCCCAAACCACGGCTGGCCTGTGGACACCAAGGGCTGAACATAGGGACCCTGGAGGATGGGAGGAAGACAGGCCGAGGCGGGGCCCTGTCACTGCGGCCCAGGACCCCTGGCCACCTGGGGAGGTGAGGACCCTGGGGGCCTGGTCAGGGGAGGGTCCTCAGAGGCATCCGGGAACCCCAGTGCCGGGCACTGAGCATGGACCATGGTGGAGGGTGCCGACCGCCCTCTCGCACAGTCAGGCCTGGGGTAGTCTGTGGGGGGCACGGTCCTCCCCCAGCCCCCGTGCATCTGCATTTCTGGCAGCACGTTGGCTGGAGAGTCTCAGCCGCCAAAAAGCCGGAGTCTAATGAGCCTTCCCATTCCCCACTCGCAACTCCAGACGTTATTTTAGTCACACTCCATTGAAGGAGCAGCCAGAATGCGATTTGTCACCTTGAAAGTCTTTATCCACTTAAGATGATAAATGGGGCCTGTGTTCATGCTGCCCCTCTAGAAACGTCAGCCCTGAAAAGAGGAGGAGCCACCCCGGGGGCCCTGGCTGGCACCAGGGCAGACGGCACAGCTATGTCTCTATACTCCCATGAGACTTGTCAGTGGGCCGTGGCAATTGTGAATAATGCCACTATGAAAACTGGTGTGCCAATCTCTCTTTCCTTGCCTTCAATTGTAGTAGTAGGGCTGCTGGGTCATAGAACAATCCTATACTTGAGTTTCCTTAATCCCTGGGGCCCACCTGCTCAGGCAGTGGATGCCACCTCCATGGGCTTCGAGTCCAGGTCTGGGGACAAGGACGGCACAGGGATGTCCACTCCGAGTCCACAGAGGCCGGGAGGGGCGCCTAGAGAGCTAGCTTGTGTGCTTGGGCTCCTAAAATTACTTCTCCCACTGTAGGATGCTAGACGCAATCTCCGTGAATTTAAATTTGGGGCCATTTAAACCTATTTATCAATAGCTAATTAATAAGGTCTAAGTCCTTCGATGACAAGATGATTAAACTGTTTTTAAAATAATCCATTTTTAATTAAAATGCTACCCTTTCTTGGTTTCCAATGTGTTCGAAAGGAAGTCTTAACAGATGTCCTGTTTTTAAATATGCATTTATTAAGCCAATAATTTGAAGATTTTGTGCTTTTAATTATATCTTAGTCATTCCTTGGCTATAGACGCAAAAGTTATGTGTTCTTTGTTTACAGCACCAATACGGCTAAGGGAAGCCAACCGACAATGAGAAGGAATTCTTTCGCACATGAAATGCCACCTTGGCAGTCTGTGTAACAACAAAGGTATTTGGAGGAAAGCTGCGCCCTCGCCCTGACAGCTGCCCTGCCCGTGTCCCCACGGCGGCTCTGGATCTGTCCTTTCTTGTCCAGCTATAAGGGCGGGAGTCCCTTGAATTCTCTACTCTCCACCCTGTTAACATTCTGAGGCATCTCAACAAAATGAGCCACACAAGCCCCTCAATTACTCACCGAAATTCAGAAAATTCACAAAAAAAAGCAACTAGAGCTTGCTGGTGGTAGAGGAGGGAACCAGGCATAGGAAAGGCCTTTCTGGGCTGCAGCAGGGAGCCTGGGAAGCCTTGTGCCACCCGGCAGGCCCCGAGCTCTCCCTTCCCAGCTCTGGGCACAGGACCCTGTCGGATCCACCCCAAGCCCACCCTGGCTAGCACTGTTGTAGCCCCTCTCCTCACTGCCCCCTCTCTATCCATTCTGACCCTTTCAGCTCACTGGCTGCCCTGCAAGCCTCTTAACCAGGTCCCCTCATGACCCACCTGGGAGGCAGGGGCTGCAGGGGGTTCTGACAGGGCTCCGGGTACCAGCCAGGCCTGAGCAGGGTTGCATGAGCCAGCCTGGGGGGAAAGCCATTGAACCCCACAGAGACACTCTGTACGACGCAAGCATCAACTCCCATCCCCTAGTCTATCCCAGTCCTGGTCATCTGTGTTCTAGTGTCTATGCATTTGCTTATTCTAATTATTTCTTATCACCGAAATCATACAATATCTGTCCTTTTGTGTCTGGCTTATTTTACGTAACATGATGTCCTCAAGTTCCACTCTTGCTATCGCATAGATCAGTACATTATTCCTTTTATGGCTGAATAATATTCCATTGTATGTCTATACCACGTTTGTTTATCCACTCATCAGTTGATGGACACTTCATCTTTTGGCAATTGTGAATAACGCCACTATGAAAACTGGGGTGCAAATCTCTCTTTCCTTGCTTTCAATTTTAGTAGTAGGACTGCTGGGTCATGTAACAATCCTGTACTCGAGTTTCTGAAGAACTGCCAAACTGTCTTCCACAGCAACTGCACTGTTTTACATTCCCACCAATGATGAATATGTGTTCCTATTTCTCAACATCCTCTCCAAAACTTTAATTTTTTGTTTTAAACAGCAGCCATTCTAGTGGGTGTGAAATGGTATTATCATTGTAGTTTAGATTTGCACTTTCCTAATAGCTAATGAGACTGAACATCTTTTTATGTTCCTTTTTGTCCATTTGCATATCTCCTTTGGTGTTATATCTATTTCAGTCTTTTGCCCACTCTCAAATTGGGTTGTCTTTTTGTCGTTGCATTGTTAAGATTAATTTATATATTCTGGGTATTAAACCTTGATTGGATATGTGGTTTCCAAATACTTTCTCCCATTATGTCATTTGTCTTTTTTACTTTCATGATGAAGTCCTCTGATGCACAAAAGTTTCTAATTTTGATGAGGTCCTATTTATCTATTTTTTTTCTGTTATTGCTCATGCTTTTGGTGTACAGTATAAGAAACCATTTGCTTAACAAAAGGTCCTAAGACGCTTCCCTATGTTTTCTTCTAGGACTCTGATAGTTCTGGTTCTTATATTTAAGTCTTTGACCTACTTTGAGTTAATTCTGTATACGGTGCGAGGTCCACCTTTATTCTTGTGCAAATGGAAATCCAGTTCTCCCAGCACCATTTGTTGAAGAAACTATTTTTTCCAAATTGAGTGGAAAATTGCTTTCTCAATTGCTCCCTTTTAAAAAATCAGTTGGTCATAAATATAAGGGTTGATTTCTGAACTCTTACTTCAATTCCTTTGGTCTCTGTGTCTACACTTGTGCCAGTACAATGCTGTTTTGATTATGTGGTTTTGTGATAAGTTTGAAGATCAGGAAATGTGAGTCCTACAACTTTGTTCTTCTTTCTCAAGACAGTTTGGCTACTTAGGCTCCCTTACCCTTTCATATAAATTTGATGATTGGCTTTCCATTTTTTTAAGATGACTGTGGGAGCTTTACACAACTTTCTTTTTTTAAAGAAAATCATAAAAATAGAAGAGAACATGCAAACAGATGAATTGTATTGAGGTAGTCGAAAAGGTCTATGTAATCATGTAAAGGCACAAACTATGCAGGAAAGGATCAATTTGACCACTTACATTTTAAATGCCTGTTAATCAAATTGGAAAAATATTTTTGACATACAAAAAAATAATATGTAACACCCTCTCTTATAGAACTTCCAGTCAACCACAAAGAGCAAACTATACAAAAGGCAGACAGGCCATGAAGACAAATGGCCAAGTAGTACATGTGAAGACGTTAGCTTACTGGTAATCAAAAAACACAAAGACAACATATTCCTTCTTCCTTATCCGATTTGTAAAGATAACTAAAAATAAAAATCATACAGTTAACCTTGAGGACCGAGTGAGGCAACAGGAGTGTCCAAGGGCGTGTCCAGCACAGCAGCTGAGGACACGGCTCCTGGAGTAGGGTCAGCTGGACCATCTCTCTGCTCTGGGATCTTGGTCAAGTTCCATAAAGCCCTCGTGCCTCACAGGATGACCTGAGGGACTCCCCATGAAGCACACCGTTCATGCTCAATAGATGTCAGTGCCCGCAACAGCTGTGATGGGAGCACAACTTCTCTGGGAGCAGTGTGCTTTGGGCATGGAAACGCTTCCTAACAATTCTACTTGCAGGAACTGATCTTAAAGTGATGATCCGCTAAATACCCATCAGATGGACATACAAGTTGATCACCACAGTGGAAGGCTGGAAGTCACCTGATGCCACCAGGAAAGGCCTCGGCAAATGGACACAAATGTACCCTAGTGCACGGACATCATGAGAAGATTTCCACTTCACACAGGAGTAGGCAGAGGTTGCCTACTCAGGCAACAGGGGTGCGAAAACTTCTGTGCCACAGGATTTCTTCTATATGTTGTTTATAAAGTTCTGTATTGACTGTATTTCCTTCTGGCATATATATTATCTTTTCATCAGAGCAGTTTTCTCTTTGAAGATTTTTTTTGGTAGAAATAAAAGCCACCTATACAGACCAGTTCCTGTCAACCCAGCCTTCTCCCTGCCTCACCTTGCCTCTCCTTTCCTCCTGATGTGGGGTCCCTGGGAGACACAGCCAAGCAAAGTTATCAGCCAGGGCGCTCCACCATGCTGCCGCCAGGGGTCGCAAGTGCACACCTCTGCCACCCATGGAGCACCTTGCAAACCCTTCAGCTTGACTTTAAGGACCACGATTGTATATCTCTCTTTTCCATATTACTGTTGTGGACAAATTTTTTAAATGAGCAATCTGCACACAATTCCTTTGTCCAAAGTCTGAAGGCAAGGCCCCGGGTCCCACCTGGAGGCCAGGGCAGGGTCCTAGCCTCATCACTCCAAGTGTCCTGCAGAGAACTTTCCAGAGAGGAGACCAGAAGACAGAACAGCTCCCCCTTCTCTCCCAGCTGTGCCCAAGACAAGTCTCCTGAAATTCTACCGATTTTCCCTTCATCATCTCTCCCTGCTGCCTTGCATCTCTGCAATGAGGGGCAATCGCCTTGTTTCGGTTTGCTAAAGCTGCTAGAATGCAATATACCAGAAATGGGTTGGCTTTTACAATGGGGATTTATGAGCTTACAGATTTATAGTCCCAAGGCCCTGAAATGTCCAAATTAAGGCATCAAAAGGATGATACCTTCTCTGAAGAAAGGCTGCCAGCATTCGGGACACCTCTGTCACATGAGAAGGAATATGGCTAGCATCTATAGGTTCTTCTCTCCCAGGTTTCACTTACTTTCATCCTCTGGCTTCAGAGGCTTTCTCTCTCAGCAACTGTGGGTCCTCCCTCAGCTCCTCTTGGGCTTTTCTCTATGAGTGTCTCTTTTTTTAAATTAATTTTTTAAAAATATAACAACAAACAAATGCAAACATTCTTAACTTATGATCATTCCATTCTACTTATATAATCAGTAATTCACAATAACACATAGCTGCAAATTCATCATCATGATCATGTCTTAGAACATTTGCATTAATCCAGAAAAAGAAATAAAGACAACAGAAAAAAATTCATATATACCATACCCCTTACCCCTCCCCTTCATTGATCACTAGCATTTCAATCTAAATTTATTTTAACATTTGTTTCCCCTATTATTTATTTTTATTCCATATGTTTTACTCATCTGTTGATAAGGTAGATAAAAGGAGCATCAAACACAAGGTTTTCACAATCACAGAGTCACACTGTGAAATCTATATTATTATACAATCATCTTCAAGAAACATGGTTACTGGAACACAGCTCTACATTTTCAGGCAGTTCCCTCCAGCCTCTCCATTACATCTAGACTAACAAGGTGATATCTATTTAATACATAAGAATAACCTCCAGGATAACCTCTCGACTCTGTTTGGAATCTCTCAGCCATTGACATTTTATTTTGTCTCATTTCGCTCTTTCCCCTTTTGGTTGAGAAGGTTTTCTCAATCCCTTGATGTTGAGTCCCAGCTCATTCTAGGATTTCTGTCCCACATTGCAGGGAAGGTCTACACCCCTGGGAGTCATGTTCCATGTAAACGGGGAGGGCAGCGAGTTTCCTTGTTGTGTTGGCTGGAGAGAGAGGCCACATCTGAGCAACAGAAGAGGTTCTCTTGGGGGTGACTCTTAGGCCTAATTTTAAGTAGGCTTGACCTATCCTTTGTGGGGACAAGTTTCATATGAAAAAACCCCAAGACTGGGGGCTCAGCCTATTGCTTTGGTTGTCCCCACTATTTGTGAGAATATCAAGAATTCACCTTGGGGAAGTTGAATTTTCCCCCTTTCTCACCATTTTCCAAAGGGGATTTTGCAAATACTTTTTTATTCACTGTTCAAATCACTCTGGGATTTATTGGGGCATCACTCTGGACAAACCAACAAAATCTCATGCCCTACTCAAGGTTCCATGTACTTATGGTGTTCAGTTAAGCTGTCTACATAAGTTAGATTAGGAAATGCACTAGTCAAAATATAAATTTTGTACCAAATAAACATTTTTTGCTTTAGTCTCACATATAACTTAAAATTTTAAAATATTAATTGCCATCTATTTTCAACACCCTGCACTAATGACATTCCTTTGTTCTTCATCATGCAAAAACACTTTTTAAATTTGTACATTTAGTCACTATCATTACACACTCTAGGCATTCCTAGATTATACCAACTCAGTCTTTCCTATCTTTCTGATTTCATTTGTGCTCCTAGCCCTCCTCCCTCTATCATTCTCACATTCAGCTTCATTCTGTGTTTTAACATAATTACATTACAGTTAGGTAGTATTGTGCTATACACTTCAGAGTTTTTACAATCAGTCCTGCTGCACAATCTGTATCCCTTCAGCTCAAATTATCCAATATCTTACCCTATTTCTATCTCCTGATGGTCTCTGTTACCACTGAAATTCTCCAAGCTAATTCACTAATGTCAGTTCTCTATGAGCTTCTCTTAAATTCATCTCTCTACTATGCTTGAGCTTCTCTGAGCTCTTATTTGTTCATAACGGATTCCAATAAAAGGATTAAGACCTACCTTGAATAGTTTGGGTCACATCTCAATTGAAATAATCTAACCAAAAGGTCCCACCCACAACAGGTCTGTACCCATTAGAATGGATTAAAAGAATACAGCCTTTTCTGGGGTATTCAAGCTACCACACTCCTCAAAGATTCTTCACCCAGCCTCTCTTGTTACCTTCTGGTAGCATTTCTGCCTGAAATCAAGGGCTCAAACCCTAGAGATAGGGCCACTCCTCTCCTGCTTCCAGGCCTTCCGGTCAAACTGAAAAGACTGAATCCAAAAGTAGCTACCACCAGCCCAGAAGTCAGGGGAGCTCCCTAAAATTAGGCCTAAGAGTTACCCCCAAGAGAACCTCTTCTGTTGCTCAGATGTGGCCTCTCTCTCCAGCAAACAAAACAAGCAAACTCGCTGCCCTCCCCCATCTACATGGGACATGACTCCCAGGGGTGTGGACCTTCCTGGCAACATGAGACCTAGAATGAGCTGGGACTCCTCAGGTGAAGGTGATGCTCTTGGAAAGGAGTGGGGACTCCCACCTCTTCGCCAACTTGCCGAGTTCCTGAACTTCCTTCATCTCACCAGCTGATGTAGAAACAAACTGCAGACAAGGCTCTTTGGTGCAGGGTTTGGAGAATCCAAACCACAAAAACCTCTGTTCAGCCTTGCTTCAAAAGTCCAATTATTTACCTTCTCTGGAGTTGGATTATTTGGCGAAACTTCTGTTTGGAGAAGGAAGTATCCTTTCTGCAGTCTGGGGGGCAGAGGGAATAGGAAAACAGTCCTGCCTGGTTCCTCTGATCCACCCTACCACATGCTATTCACTCTGTGGACACACTTAAGTGAAACGAGCTTCTCACTGTAGTGGGGCTGCCTGAGGCAGGATGGGCAGAGTCTACAGCCCAAAAGGGCTGACTTAAGAAGCAAATTTGCCTCTGCCCTGTTGCTGGGAAAATCCCAGATTCCTATTTCCCCTGCGAGCTGGAGGAAGCGACTCTGCCTGGGAGTATCAGATGATTCGTGTAAACAAGTCTGCCACTACGGATGGAGCTGGTAGGTATGTGGCAAATTACCTAGAACGTTTAAAACATTAAAATATTCACTAAATCCCCCTGGACAGAAAACTTCGATGCAGCACACAGCTCAGCTCCGAATAGATTTTCATTCCCACCCTCCACATCTGCAATTAAATGTGTAGCTGCCCGGCAAAGGAGGGAAATTTGAGCCAGCAGTGTCTCCAACAGGGGTCCCAGGCTTCTGCCTCACACACGGCCTGGAGACTGTTGCCTCCAGCTTGTCTGAGTCACACGCATCCTGCAGAGGCACCTGAGTGAGGTGTTCTTGGGCGAAAACACCTGGAAGGAACTGTTCCTACCTTATCAGTTCCGGGACAAGTCGGTGGTCCCCTGGAGCCCAGGGGCTGTGCAAACACTTGCATATTGCCTCCACCCAATCTCAGCCCGGGTGCATCTGTCTGTCCTTCCTGCACCTCAGCCTCGGGAACAGCATGCTCATGGACGCCTCAAAGTGCCAGCCTCCCCAGAAACCTCAATAAGGGAAGGAGTTCCTTGATGAAATTTCTGTAATCTGGTTGCTAGTTCTCATCTCTGTGTGTGAATGGGTGGTTTATCCGCTAACCACAGAACCAGAGCTACCCACTCCCTAAGGGAGCCTTCCCATTCCGCAAACACACAGGGCAGACCAAAGCCCTTGAGATGGACTTAGAATAATGATGCCCACTTTTCACCTCCAGGGAACTTAACTAATTTATAAGGCAATTTTAATAATAACTATATATTAATTTTACATCCCCCTTCTACCTATTGCAGTGGCTATGAACTGTTAGGAATTAGGTAATATATTACCATAGGCTTCTGGGGACTTTTTATTAACTAATGCCCCATATTTAAAAACCTTTCTGTCAAATGAGAAACATTAAGAAGCACTGTCCCCTTTATAATTGCCTCTAATAGACTCAATATTCAGGTCCTGGCCTTAACAGACAGCCCAGGCGGTAGTTTCCTAAATTGCATTTTACTTCCCATTTTCTTTCTGTCATCGGCCAACAAGATAATTTTGAAAGCATACAAAGGGTCACTTCACCATGTCAGCCTCTGGCTCCTGAGGTGCCTGTAAAATCTGGGACTTATAAAGACGGCGTAGCACAAGAGGATCTCAGCAGCCTCTCCGTTCACACTGCCACTGTGGCGGCCCTGCTTTTTAAGCTGTTGTTTTGTTTTTTTTCTACCCCAAACATTTCTGATGAAATATAACATACAAAAGGTACACATCAACTAATGGGATGATGGCCAAACAGAGTAGCTTGAGATTAGCCCCGCTCTACAGAAAAGTTAGAGAAGGGACAGGAGGGCAACTGAGGCGATGATTTGGGAGAGCTGTTGACCTGGAAGAGCCTTCTGCACCACATGGAGCAGCCCTGGTTGCAGAGGCCGAAGAACAGAGAGCAGAAAGCTGGAACCTGGTATGGAGGTGCAGAGTCTGTGGGAGTGCACGGACAGGAGCCGAGGACCAGAAAGTAAGCCAGGCCATGTCCCTTGGGCACACTACCCCCACTGTGCAATCCCATGACTGGCAACTCACCCACACCCCACACACATGAACCCTGTCACCAGCTCCCATTTCCTGTGCTCCGGGCGCCCCCACCCCACCAACCCCCAGTGCATGTACCTGCCCCACACCCTACCCCAAGTGCAGCCCAACCCACTTCTCCTGAACCCCTCCCAAGCACTACTTCCCTGTCCCTGTTTTATCAAACATTCCAGAAGGAACTAACACCAATCCTGCTCAAACTTTTAAAAAAAAATTGAGGAAAAAGGAACTCTAACTCATTTTATGAAGCTAATATCAAAATTGGGTAAAAACGCTATAAGAAAGGAAAACTACAGGCCAATCTCTCTAATGAACATAATGAACATAATGAACATGCAAGAGATGGTTCAACGCAAGAAAACCAACTAATGTAAAACAACACATTAAAAAATTGAAAGGGAAAAATCGCATGATCTCGATTGATGCTGAAAAAGCATTTGATAAAATTCAGCATCCTTTTATGATAAAAACACTCCAAAAGCTAGGAATCAAAGGTAACTACCTCAATATGATAAACAGAATATATGAAAAACCGTAGCCAGCATTGTACTCAATGGAGAGAGACTGAAAGCTTTCCCCCTAAGATCAGGAACTAGACAAGGATGTCCACTGTCACTACTATTATTCAACATAGTGCTAGAAGTTCTAGCTAGAGCAATCAGGCAGGACAAAGAAATAAAAGGCATCCAAATTGGAAGGGAAGAAATAAAACTCTCATTATTTACAGATGATACGATACTATACTTGGAAGATACTGAGAAATCTACAGCAAAGTTACTTGAGCTAATAAATTCAGCAAGGTGGTGGGATATAAAGTTAATGTGCAGAAATCAGTAACATTTCTACACACAAGCAATGACCTAGCTGAGGAGTCAGTTAAGGAAAAAATTTCATTCAATATAGCAACTAAAAGAATCAAGTACTTAGGAATGAACTTAACTAGGGACGTAAAGGACTTGAACACAGAAAACTACACAACATTGCTAAAAGAAATCAAAAGAAATTTAAATAGGCAGAAAGACATTCCCTGCTCATGGACAGGAAGGCTATATATAGTTAAGATGTCAATTCTCCCCAAATTGATCTAAAGATTCAACACAGTACCAATCAAAATTCCAACAACCTACTTTGAAGATTTGGAAAAGCTAATCATCAAATTCATCTAGAAGGGAAAGAGGCCCTGAAGAGCTAAAAGCATCCTAAAAAGAAAGAACGAAGTGGGAAGATGAACAGTCCCTGACTTTAAAACTTATTATAAAGCCACAGTGGTCAAAACAGCATGGTACTTGCACAAAGACAGAAGCATTGACCAACGGAATTGAATTGAGAGTGCAGAAATAGACCACCAAATCTATGGACAACCGATTTTTGACAAGGCCCCCAAATCCTCTGAACTGGGACAAAATAGTCTTTTCAATAACTGGGCATGGGAGAACCAGATATCAAAAGCCAAAAGAATGAAAGAGGACCCCTATCTTACACCCTACACAAAAACTAACTCCAAGCGGATCAAACACCTTAATATAAGAACTAGCACCATAAAGCTTCTAAAAGAAAATGTAGGGAAACGTCTTCAAGACCTAGTAATAGGTAGCTTCCTAAACTTTACACCCAAAGTGCAAGCAACAAAAGAAAAAATAGATAAATGGGAACTCCTCAAATCAAATGTTTCTGCACCTTAAGAGAATCTGTCAAGAAGGTGAAGAGGCAGCTAACTCAACGGGAGAAAATATTTGGAAATTACATACTGGACAAAGGTTTGATTTCCTATATATACAAAGAAATCATACAACTCAACAACAAAAGAACAAACAACCCAATTATAAAATGGGCTAAAGAAATGAATAGGCATTTTTCTGAAGAGCAAATACAGATGGCTAAAAAGCACATGAAAAGATGCTCATTTTCATTGGTTATAAGGGAAATGCAGGTCAACACTACAATGAGATACCTCACTCCTATAAGAATGGCTGCTATTAAACAAACAGGAAACTATAAATGTTGGAGAGGATGTGAAGAAACTGGAACACTTATGCACTGCTGGTGGGAATGTATAATCGTGCAGCGACTATGAACACTGCTTGGCGGTTCCTTAGGTAACTAAATATTGAGTTGCCCTATGACTCAGCAATAGCACTACTTAGTATATACCCAGAAGAGCTGAAAGCAATGCCACAAACAGACATTTGCCCATCAGTGTTCATAGCAGCATTATTCACAATTGCCAAAAGATGGAAACAAATCAAATGCCCATCAACAGATGAGTGGATCAACAAAATGTGGTATATACATAGGTGGAATATTATGCAGCAGTAAGACAAAATGAGGTCCTGAAGCACGACAAGATAGATGAGCCTTAGAACATAATGCTGAGTGAAATTAACCAGACACAAAAGGATAGATATTGTATGATTCCACTTTTATAACCAGCATAAAGGCATAATCAGAGCCTTATATTACAGAATATAGGGGACTTAGAGATACCCAGAAGCTACAGATGGATGAACTGTTAGCTAATGACGTTGAACTCCAATGTAAGGGAATAGATAGGAGTGAAAGTGGTTCTCTAGTGGATCTATAAGTATTACTACCACATTGAAGATGAACAAGACTGAACGGGGTTGTAAAGACCTATGTGTCCCACTGATAGCACTAGAAATATGAATTAGTTTTCGCAAGAATTACTTCAAAGATATGATTCTTGTACAGAGTGCGTAAGTCTAGGGTACAGGGGGGAAACTGCTATTGCATGCTATGAGTTATGTTCTAAAGGAAACCATCAGCACTACCAGAGCAACAGCAGAGGTGAATAATGGGGGGAGGGACAAGAGTTAAGAGGAGGTTTAGACTTCCTATTTGGCAAGGGTGTGTTTTTTGGTTTTCTGTCTCTTGTGAACAATGAAATTATCTAAAATCGAGAATGTTGATGGACTGTGGACTTTGGGCCCTCTACACGATGCCCGATGAATGCAGGTGGTTAAAGAATGTACTGATGGAGAAGTAGATTGGTGAATGATGGTGTATACTTATGAACGAAGGTTGTGCTGCTACAAAAAGGAACAGAGCTACGAGGCATGCAACGATGTGAATGAACATGTTGAGACATTTGGTGAGACAAAATAAGCCAGAAACAAAAGATCAAGAATGGTATGTCACCTTTAGAAAATGCTTATAAGAAAACAGAGGACTTTATAAGAAAAAACAGGGGCCTAGATTGTAAGCTTTTAGAGCAGACACATTAAGTCCAGAGTGGTGATTATTATTTCTGGATTTTAAGAGGCTGTTTTATATATATAATCTGAAATAACTGAACAGGTTGGGGTTAAAGTAATTCAGAACATAGGGGTACAGAAGACAGTGTCTATATTTTAGAACTACACATACTCTTTGAGAACAATGGAATTTGGTCTGGAACTGAAATTTTCTGTAGTGCATAATCTAATTCAACCTATCAGTATTAGCTCATTTGAACAACTGAAACACAAGAAGCACAGAATAAGAGGTTCTTTAATTCTGCATAGATTATTGTAATGCCTGTATACATCCTAGAGTATATTAAGCAGATAATCAAAAAGTATTGGCAAAGTTCCCTGAGGGATGGAAAAAAGAACAGAGAACTATTAAACCTTACCACCAGGGAATCCCCTGATACTGTATCAAACTTTAGGGACATCCAAATCAATAGGCCATGCCTTCGATTATGGGGCTTACTCTTGTGAAGCTTACGTAGGTAGCGGAGAAGCTTAGACTACCTATAGGCATGCCTTACAGTTATTTCTGGAGGACCTCTGTGGTTGCTCAGATGTGGCCTCAGTCTCTCTAATCCCAACTCTGCAAGTGGAATCACGGCCCTCCCCACTACGTGGGACATGATATCCAGGGGTGAAAGTCTCCCTGGCAAGGTGGGCGATGACTCCCAGGGATGAATCCAGACCTGGCACCATGGGATCAATAATTCCATCCTGATCAAGAAGAGGAAAAGAAGTGTAACTAATAAAGTATCAATGGCAGAGAGATTCAAATAGAGTCAAGAGGCTACTCTAGAGGTTGCTCTTATGCAAACTTCAGGTAGACTTTGTTACCTATCATAACCTGCCAACCCCCAACCAGGACCATTCCAGCCAATCCTAAAGAATGCCTAGGGAAATAAATAAGATTCTAAAAGTGTTTCACGCACTAGAGTAACTTTCCAGAAACCTACAACCTCCAGATGGGTCCCGGCCCAGATAAGTCCTGACACCTAGCATAGCCTCTCCAGAATATCAGATAGTTCCATCTCACTACCCCATATTAGTGACAGACCCTTCCAATATGAAAACTATAGAATGGCCATGGCCCGAACACCCCTAAAGAGAGGGATGGAAAGATCAAAGGTGATGGTGGAGTTATACAGAGAAGATAGGGTTTCACAAATGAATATGAATGCTGGATCATTAAATTGATCTTTTTTAGTCTCCAGTATTTTGGAACAGCTAGAAGTCGAAACCTAAAATTGTAGAATTGCAACCCATGTCACAGTCTGAAATATGTTCTGCAACTAATTGTGGTGCTGTGCTTTGAAATTTATAGCTTTTTTGTATACATGTTATTTTTCACAAAAAAAGAAGGAAAAAAATGTCGATTGTGATGATAAAAAAATATTTAAGCCCTCTTAGCCTCCTATATTCTGGAGCAGCTAGAAGGAAAAATATGAGAGGATTATATGGTCGCCCATGACAAACTCTGGGATCTATCCTGTAACCACTTGTTAAAGAGTGTTTTGAAAACTATTGCTTATTTCTTTGCTTTGTATATATATTATACTATACAATAAAAAAAGTTATAAAAAAAAATAAAGGCATACATCTTAGGTGCCCAACCTGATAAGATCTCATAAGTATGTCCCCTAGATCAAGATAAAGAACCACCTGTGCCCCCCAGCGGCCCCATTGCCTCCTGCTGCCCTCTGCTTCTCCACCAACAAAGACTAATTTTCCCTGTTTGGGAACTTTCTAGAAATGAAACTGTAATGCGGCATGTGCCCTTCTAGGTCTGGCTTCCTCCACTCGATGCTGCCTCTGTGAGAGACTCCTTCGTGCTCCTGCAGGCGGCAGGGATCTGCCCTCTCGTGGAGTGGGAGCGCCCCACTGTGTGAACACACCACCTTCCTCCATTCCTGCCGGTGGCCTTCGGGCTGCCCTCAGGTTTACGCTCTTCCCAGTTCAGGCACAGACTGGTCCCCTGGTGCCCTTGTCGACGCATAAAGGAACAATTGGGACACAGGCGTGGGGGGCCTTGCCTAGGGAGATGCTGCTAGTCCTTTTCCAACAGCTAGTTTTCATATTTGCTTTTTCACCCGCTTCAAGGAAGACACTTTCCAGCCCACCACTTTATGAGCCTCTACGAACGTGTCATGAACGTGAGTATGAGACATCTGCGTGCCTCACACCACAGGCCAAATTCAGAGCCCGCTGCCTGCAGCCCCCAAGCACATACCACACTAAGGCTTGTCCAGCAGAGCCAGCAGAAATGACTTCTCTTTCCCTAAAACAGCTATTCCTGTGATGACGGCATGCCTGGCTTCCCTGGGCCCCGGGATGGTCACAGTCTCTGAGAGGTGGGTGAGCCATACGACTGGCACAGATGGCCCATGGAGGTGACGGTCCTCCAAGCACAGAACTGAGCAGGAAAGGGAACTACCAGGGAGGAGGCAGGGAGAGATGAAAACACAAGCACATTCAACTGGGGAGGGCGCTGCCAGCAGGGGCGGGGAGGCAAAAGTGGCAGGGAGAGGCCCTGCTCTGGGTACTCACTGGACCCTGGGATCCAGTGGGGAACGGGCCAGGTGGAGTGGCAGGCAGCCGGGACAGGGAGGCCGGCCCTTGTTCAGCCCTCCTGGGGCCTGGGCCTCCTGCCCAAGAGCAGAGAACTGGATGGAGCACAAATCATGGGCAGGAAGCTGTGGGGACGGCCTGGAGAACAGGAAGGCAAGGAAGACCTCTGCCTGCTATGGGTAGAGTCACAGATCCACACCGCAGCACAAGGACTCGGATGGGATCAAAAGCAGGCGTTGGAGAAGGCTGCTGAGGCAAGAGGAGGACAAAGGAGACCATGGAGGGCCTCAGGCACTGGTGGGGGGGGGGGTTGGAACAAGTGGGGATGAGGTGACAGCTCCCTCACCCACCCAGCACTTCCAGGAAGAGGAGAGAAAAGGACAAGCCACCCGAGGCTGCCGGAAAGCCACGAGGCCAGGAAATCCTTTGTTTTCCTTTCCAAACTAGAAGGCCCCTTTGGCTGAGCCAGCGTCTGATCCCGACTCAAAACCACAGGGGACACTAAGTGAGCCGACTCCGAGGAGCCTCAGCTGTGAGAGCCTGAATGGCTCGGGAAATTGAGGTCCCCAGAAGCCAATTTTAGAAGTTTATGAATAATAAATGCAATTAACGTGATGGAAAACAGAATCTGGAAGCTAGGCTGAGGCCCTGGGTGGTGACATACCAGGTGGCCTCTTTGTCACTTCCTGCTGCTCAGATCTCTCAGAATAGACAGGGGGTCAGGAGGCCGAGGGGGAGCTGGGAGGCCCAGGGACAGCTGGGTGGCCAAGGGGGAGCCAGGAGGCCAAGGGGGAGCCAGGAGGCCAAGGGGGCAGCCAGGAGGCCAAGGGGGCAGCCAGGAGGCCAAGTGGACAGTGAATACTTTCCCAGGACTCCAGCCCAGACAAAGAAAAAGCAGGGCCCAGGATGGGCACCTCCCTTGTCTAGTCTCAGGCCAGGCTCACACCTGGGGTGGTATGCATCTCTAGCCTTAGTTCTCCCACTGTAATGGGAAAGATGAGCATCCCTGGGCTGGATGTTGTCATGTAAGTGCTATGTGACTGCTACTTGTTATTCTCCTGACCCTGGGCCCTCACCCTCAGCAGGATGCTGGAGTTCAGAGTTTCTAAGGGCTACCACCCACACCAAACACATCCCAATCACATTCCCATGTGCCTGAGGTGCCGCTGGTATAGTCTCAGCCCCAGTCCCACAGAGGTGCCCATCCTTGTCTCAGGCTGGCTGGCATGCCAGTGTCACCTCGAGGCCCTTGGGACCTGTTCACTCTGCCCTCTTGGTGCCCGACACAGTCCTTCTGAAGGGACTGGGCAGCAAGAAGTGACAAGGAGGCCACCTGGTATGTCACCACCCGGGGTCTCAGCTTGGCTCCCAGATTCTGTTTCCCATCATATGGAGGAAGAAGGCTGGCCCCAGGAAGCTGAGAGGAGAAGGCAGGTTTGGACTAGGGGAGGAGAGGAAGGGCCAGAGGTGAAATGGGAAGTCCCCATAGCCCCCTCGGTCCTCTCTGCCCCCCACCTTGGTTTTAGGGGATTGCTTTTGGCCAAGGGGAGGGGAGAGGAGGAAGAAGAGAAAGAAGGTGAAGATATGAGGGAGGAGGAAGGGGAAGGAGAGATGGGGGAAGAGAGAGGGGGAAAAGAAGGGGGCTGGATGGGGGAGAATAAGAGGAGGGGAGGAAGAGGGAGAAAGAAGAAGGGAAGGGGCCCCTGGCAGGCCCTGAGCACCTGGCTTGGAGAGCAGCCTGAGCCTTTCCCCACTCATTCCACTGCCCCCTGGACAGGGGGCTCCTGCCTGACAAGACTGGACGGCCTGAGGGCTCCAAGAGGCCGTGAGGACTGCGTCAGCTAAGATGGGTGGTGTGGCCAAGAAAGCTCTCTTGCACTACAGGTCGCGCCGTCATGAGAAAATCAGTGTGAGTGCTGTTGCAATCTTTCCACACTTCCTGCTCGTCTAGGTAACCAGTCCAAGGGGCCAGCAGGCCAGTCCTCCTGCGGCATCCCAGGAGGGCCCAGGAAAGGAATCTGGGGGGACATCCAGAACTTCAGCTAACTGGATGCTCTGGGGGCCCGGGGGCTCCCTCATCAGGACATGTGGTGCCATGTTCACACACCTGTTGCACGCCAGCCACGAAGAGCTGGACCCCCGGATGAGCAAGGTGGACTCAGGCTCGGTCCACTGAGTGATGAGGACAAAGGAGAAGCCATGTGCTGGCAGAGCACAGCTTCTCACTGTGTGGGCGGGCTTCCTGGAGGAGGAGGGGGCCAAGCAACGACCCACAGGGAGGGGCTCTCCAGCTGAGAGAAGAGCGTGGGTGAAACCCCGAGGTGGAGAGAAGCCTGGCGTGGGAGGGGAGCAGCAATAGGCCCCATCAACTGGCCAGAGCTCAGAGAGGGAGTGGCAAGGAAAACAGCAAGCCGGGGTGCCTCAAGATGTGGCTCCAAGACACGCACTTCCCGATCACCAGACTTTGGCGCCCAGGAAGGCCGTGTTTCCTGTGCCTGGCACAGCCACTCTGAACACTGAACTTCTCTAACCAGTTGACTTTTATCCTAAGTCTTTTTCAAAGGACAGCTTGTTGAACTGCCGACACCAACTGACCAGCAATCTCAAGAACAAATGGCCTCCCAGGTCAGCCACTTTTACTTGTCCCCAAGTATTTGCCGGGAAGCAGTTATATCAATAAAGAAATGTCAATTTTTAACAGCCATGTAAGATGCAGAAGCTGCAGCTGGATCTCCTGTCGGCAAACACTGTGCCTAGAGGAGCTGTTATTAACAGCCGTTGGAGACACGTGGGCAGGCCCGGGAGACAGTGCTCCAGATTTAGACTGGATTAAGCAGATACTGTAGGCACCGGACCGCTAAGCATCATAAATAACGCTAAAATTTCAGACTGGGGCTGAACTCGTTGCTGTCACAGTCGTTTAGGTCACGATGTGTTTGATGTTTTATAGCAAAATGACAAATACCTTTCTCAACTGCTAAGTGCACAGAGCCCGTCGGAATAAATCCAACAAAACTGCCCACTCCAGGTGAGCAGGCGGTGAAGTGAGGGGGAGGGATTGAGGGGAGAGGGCATGTCAGAAACGGCTCAGACGGTGACTTCTGCTCATGTGGACCCCACTGCCTCATGTCACATAACCCCAGGGTTGGAAGGGGTGGAGTTTCAAGTCTTTGACAGCACCTGCGACATGACACAAGGGGCTCCCCCTGACAACCAAGACATGGCAAAGCTGAAGAAAGGGACAGAAAAAAATAATGCAGAAAGAATAATGTGAAATACTTAACTGTGAAATATAGGAACAGAAGTCCATTAAAGCAATGGGTGGTTCTCCTGGGCAGCTGTAAATAATCCACCGAATTCCACCAGCTGGCCCACCGCCCAAACATAAGCCCCAAGGAAATGGTACAAATGAACAAGATTTCAAGGGTATCCAGGAACCAGGGAAGGGCCTCGAAGGACAGACCACAGAGCACTGGGATCCAGGCATGGATGCCCAGCTGGACACAGAGAGAACAGATCCACCCACTGCCTGGGCCAGAGGAGTTACGATGCCTGCCCCTGCTCAGAGCCCCCATACCAACTGAGTTCTTTCTCCCCGGCCACACTGGCCTGACTTATTTTGGGTGCTGGAAAATCAAGATTGCAGGACGTCAAGAGAAAAGGCAGGTCAAAGTGGCCCAATTTCATGCCAGACTTAGTTTGACCTTGGCACTCTCTTCCACCAGCCAACCGCCCAGACTCAGAACTGCGATGACCACTGGGTGATAGAGGTAGGGATGGCAGGACTCTGTCAGCAGCACAGCCTTGGCAGGGGTACTGGGCAACTGTCCAAGAGGAAAATATTCACCTTCCATAGGCTGTTCTCCCTGGTGCAGAACCAAGGGGCCTCAGTAAACATCCAGCAACAACCCTGGGACTGCAGAGCGGCACCACCTGTTCTCTTACAGGTAGCTAAGAAACAAAGGGAACAGTTTCTAATCGAGGAGGGGGCCTGTGCTTGAGGACCGGCAGACACACAGCCCTCCTCCCTGGCAGGAACTCACACTGTCTCTGTACTGGTCATGGCACTCTGGCCCGCCTGCTCCTCCATAGAAGGGGAAGGTCCCATAACATGTGCCCTCAGCCTCTAGGTGCCCTCTGAGCCCCTGCTTCCTTCTGGGCTGGTGACCAGAGCCAGGGGGGTTCCGAGCTGCTTTAGGCCATGACTTCTACTTAGGCCTGCCCTCCTTGGGCCCAGGCTGGTCAATGCCAAGGCTTTTTCCTCCCTGTGCACATGGACTAGGCCACTGGGCAGGGGGGCTTGGCCAGCATAGTCATTGGCTTCTGGGAGTACCTGTCGAGCCTCCCCCTGGCAGCTGGGTCTATACAGCTTATGGGGCACAGGCCTTTTTCTTTGGCTTCCTGAGGGCTCTCACCAAACTGGCCACCCTTAAGATTTCTTGGCCAAGATGACCACCACAGAGGGTCGCTTGTCTGCAGGTCATGCAGCCCAGAACCCCCAAGGTGAGGCCAGGTGCCTGGCCCACCTGTGAAGGGCCATCCAAAGGGGAGCAGCTGGTGCCCTCATGGCCAGCCTGCCCGATGAACATCACAACCTTGCAGGGACCGCCACCCTTGGGCCCTGATCAAAGCCTTTCATAACCTCCTGGGGCAAATGTGGAGCTCTCTAAGACGGGGTTCCAAGAGGTGTTCTTAAACAGTGATTTTACACAGGCCTTTCCTCAAGCACAGCGATGGCCCGTTTATCAGCATTCTAAGTGACATCAGGGACAGCTGCCACGAGATGGGTGACCCTGGTTGAAAACCACCCCTGCCCTGCCTGCTCTTCTGCCTCGAATTTCCCAGATGCTAGTGGGCCAGGCTCTTCTCCCAACTGTCCCGCCTCACTAAACAGCAACTGCTTCCTTCCAGTTGCCCAAGTCAACCCCCCATGAATCATCGTTCTTTTCACACACACACCCTTGATCTGACAGCAAAGTCTGCGTGCCCAGAACCCGATCATTTCTCCCTCCCTCCCCTCCTGCCCGGGCCAGGCCCCCATCACCTCTCGCACTTGCAGGTGCCTCCCCACTGGGTTCCCTGCTTCTGCCGTCACCCTTCTCCTCCCCTGGCCCTGCCAGCATCTGCTGCTACCCGGCATCATTGCACTTACTCTGCTTAGCACTCCCAGGCCCCCTGGTCCAGCCTCCCTTTTCTCGCCTCTGTACATCCTGCTCCAACCCATGGGTCTCCCGGCCCTTCACCTTTGGGTCTTACTTGATGTGACCCCTAAGTGAGGCCCTCCCATGCCACCCTACTTGAAACTGCAATTCCCACCCCCATGTCCCCTAATACATTCTTCATTCTATTTTTTTCCATGGTGTTTGTCGCCATCTAATATACTGTATATTGTATTTCTTTACTCTATTTACATCCCTTTAGATCTTCCCAGGCAGAAGACTTTCCTGTTTTGTATCCCCAGTTCCTACAATGGTGCCTGGCACCTACAGTTATTCAGTAGGTGTCTACGATGGAATGAACTGGCACAAGCAGGCTGGGCACAAGGCTAGCTGCCTCATGGTGCGCCAATGCCGGCCAGCAGGAGGGCAGGGCAGATTAGGGGGGCCAGCTTGACAAGGACAGGCTTGCGCAGAGGGCCTGAACGAGAGCAGGGAGAGCATCCAGAGGCTTTTGCTGCCCGCGGGGCAAATTCTCACAAAGGTCCAGCAGCTCCAATGTTCATGAAATGCATGAGCCTATATGCGAGTGACCACACCCACTACATTGGGAAATGATGCTGGTCTTGATGGTGAGCATGGTTCTGCTGTCCCCATCAAGCACAAAGAGATCTGCCCTGCTTTTTAAAGGCTGCCTGAGATGGGATTCTAGGCCGGCTGTGATCAGCTGAATATGAGCCCCCTGAAGACCTGGGGATCTTCAGGTCCTGGGCCCTGCGTCTTGGGCATGTCAGCTCATAAGGCTTGGTCGATACAGTTCACTGAAAGATCCTGAGATGGGAGATGGTCCTGGACCATAGGGGCGAGCCCTAAACCCCCTTACAGGTGTTTTGGTAACAGAGAGGCAGCAGGAGAGCAGTATGGCCACAGAGGCAGAGTTGGAGGGGTGCTGCCAGCAGAACCTGGAAAGGCAAAGAATGGGTTCTTCCTTCTAGGATCCAGAGAGAGGGCAGCCCCACCCACACTTTGATTCCAGCACAGAGAAACTGATTTTGGATGTCTGGCCTCTAGAAATGTGAAAGAACAAATATCTGTTTTTTTAAGTCACCAAGTTTGTGGTAATTTGTCCCAGTAGCACAGGGAATACATCTGTTGTTTAACATCCTTCCAAGCAATGCTGGCCTTTGTTAGGTCCTGGACCACTGGGAACGGTTGCCCCATACAGCTCATTGCGACACCAGCGCATGCCCCTTATCCGCCGGCCCAGGGGGGCACACCTGATTCCTCGATAACCACCGAGCCCGCGGCTCACCAAGGCTGGGAACCACAGCCACAGGAAGCAAGGCCCTGCCCGGAAGAGTTCACAGCCATGTGGGAGCTGCAACCTTTCGCCAATGTACACAATTTTGCTCCCCAGCTAGGCTGCAAACAACCTGGGCAGGTGGCTCCCCTAGGGCTCAGCCAGGAGCCTGCTGAGAGCCTCCTCCACCTCCTAAGCCTAAGAACTGAAGCGGCCACCTTTGAGGACTCCTGCAGCGGCCCCGGCCCCTGCAAAGCACGGCAGAGTCAGAGCCCCAGCTCTCGTGGTGCCCCAGAGGCAGGATGTTCATCCGGCCACACCACATTTCCATGTCCAGACTTCGAGGACAGACATGGCAGTAGCTTCCAAGTCTCCACCTTCTAGGCAGTATATCTGACCTCCAGAATATCCAAGGACCTGACAAATGTTGACCTCTCCCCACCCTTACCCACCCACACCCCCAGGTAGGCTGTTCTCCCTCTGCCTTGTTTATAAGCTCAGAACCTGCTAGGACCAGTTCCTGGCACGCTGGGCATCCCTGCCGCCATCTGGCTGGTCCCTTTGTTGAGATCTATTGTCTCAGAAGGCCATGGAAGGAACAGCACAGGCAGCTGGTGCGACCTCTCAAGGAGTTGGCCCCCAGCTTACTAGCTGAGGCTGACCCTGACCCAGGGGTAGAGGTGTGGGTGGGGTCGAGCCTTCTGCCTTTTCTTTGGCAGTCTCCTTCCACTTCATGAGCCAGAACATTCTTCCTTGCATAGAACTGGTCAGATTCTGCCCCAATTCTAACACTGGGCTGTATGTTATCATTAATTCATAATGTGATAAGTGCTTGTTTTTTATTTTGGGTATTTTTAAAGCGGGAACTCCCCCAAATGACAACTATACCTTCCTGAACTGTATAAACCACAGGTACGTGAATCACTGCTAGAGGGAAATAACTCTACACTGTTTCTCTGGCCCTCACTTGCCCACTGTGACTTGTTCGCACAAGTCACTGAGCCTGTTTGGGTCTCACGCTCCTTGTGTGCAGTCTAAGGACTGCTAGAGGACACCCCGACCTCTCAGCTCATTCATAACTAGTGAAGGGCCTGAGCCAGCGATCAGACCTCATTGATCTGTCATTGTCCATCACCTCTCTTCCCACAAGAACTATGTCTTGCACACAGTACCTGCTCAATAAATGCTTGCTGAACAAATGCTGGGTTTAGCAGAGGACTGGTCTGACCAAGGGAACATGTCCCTGGCCTCTAGCATGCAGGTCCAGGCCCTCCCCATTCTCCATGCCCCTGGGCTCCCTCCTGGAAAACCACCTTCCCGTCTGGCAAATGTCAGGAAAGGGTCATTTCTGGAACCCCAGCCTCTCTGCACTCCTCGGCCTGGATTTCAATCTTACGGTTTCTGCCTTGCCCTCGACCTCTGGAGATACACCCAAGGGTGTCCTAAGGCCCACCCGGCCTTCTGCCCAGGCTCCTCTGTACCCATTTAACATGGGTACACACGTGTGCGCACACAAACACCAAACATTCCACACATGTTCGCACCACACACACACACTTTCTACACATGCACACAAATGTAAACACACATTTCCCATGTGCTCACACCACACACGTTCCACACACATATTCCATACAGGTACTCACAACACATACAAACACACAGACATACATGGTCAGGATGTGAAATGTGAGCCAGGCCCTGACGGAAAGCGCAGCACCAGGGCCCTGGGGGTCTCTCTCCTTTACAAGGCACAGCCAGAGGGTAGAGTCCTGGTGGACCATGTATGAAACAGGCAGGGAGTGCCTGGAGACAAAGAAGTGAGCCCCCAAGAGGGTGCAATGCCCACAGCTACCACCAGCCTCTCCCGCAACAGGGAGACCAGCACAGCCACCATGACAAGAGGCAGTGGCCACCAGGGCAGATGTGGCTGGGTCTACGTGGCACAGATCAAGGCGCCAGTGCCAGAAGGCTTGCCATCACAGCTGGATGGGGCTCAGGGACCCAGGCTCACCTCCCTCCTTCCTCCTCCTCCCTACCCCTCAACATCCCATCACTAGTAAGGCCTCTGGGCTCCACCTGCACACTCCCCTCCACTCCACCAGCTTCTCCCACACCCTCCTGACCGGCAGGGCTGCCGCATCCCTCAGTTCCAACCCAAGGCCTCAGCCTGAGCGGATTAAGTCCCTCTCAGCTTCAGAGAAGCCTCAGAGGGCATCTCACAGGGACTGGCCCTGGTTCTCTCCTGGCCACTGAGGCCTGCCTGCTCTGCCCTTCTCATATGGGCACTCCCACCATGTGGCAGGCGCAGGGCCGGCTCTCACCTCAAGGGTACCCTTCCTCCATGGCCACTCCCCGTTCCCTTCCTGGACATCAGTAATTCTCTTGCTTGTCTATGTTAGACCCTGGGGTGTCAGCTGTGTGTCCAGCCCCCGAGGCTAGCCTGAGACCTTCTGGAAGTAAATGTGCTGAGTTCCTGGGTGTGAATGAGCCAACAAGGAACCAGGGAGCAATGGACTCCTTCAGTCCAGGCTGGGGGAGACGAGGCCCAGGACTCATCAGGGAGGCTGTGGCCAGCAACCCATGAATCACCTCATGACCTGGATCCTCAATGAGAGCTCACCAGGGTGGGAGCCAAGACTCTGAGGAGATGGAGAGAATATGAGGAGCCCCTCCCTCAGGCCAGCTGCAGCCACAGCCCTATTGCCTACCAGGAGGGGACTGAGTTCTCGCAATACAGGAGCAATGGCTCTCCATGCCCCACCCCACACAGATAGGAGAGGGCTGCCAGTCTCTGCGGCGCTTAGACCCATTTCTTTCCTCTTCAAAGCGTTATAGATTGATTGCCCAGTCTTGCTATAAATCAAAAGAAAGTCACTACTCATTACCTACTTAGAATTCCCTGAGTTCTTCCTGGGAAACCATTTCTCAGCTGTTTGATCTCTGAGCCACCAGCACTATCTCCAGGCATGCCACCCATCACAGCAGCCACCAGACATTTTTTTCTTCCAGGCTCCTTTCTCAGTACCTAGATGAATTTCCACCTTTCTTTAGCTTCAAGAAGAGCTGCCAAGATGAATGATTCAAAGACTCCAGCTCACAGTGAAAATGACTGGACTGCTTAAAACTGATTCTGAATAACTTCAAGTTGGGGACAAAAGCACCAGCCGCATTTCCACTGGATGCATCATGCTGGCAGCTGGACCCCAGATTCACTCAGGCATCTGGGAGCTCTTCTCTGTGCCTTTTCACCTGTGGGAAAGTGATACCATCTAGCTTCAACCAGTACCAGCTCCCCAGGCCCCTGCCTAGCTCATTCTACCTCCTGGCCCAGGAAAGGTGGCGCTGAGGATGCCAGGGGCACACATCAGCTCGCTGTGGTGAGTGGGCAGCAAGGAGGTACTCTGTTGGCAAACCTGCAACCCCGGCCTAGGACTTGTTCCAGGAGGAATCTCTGTTTTAGCCCTGCAGCTTGTGCTACCTTTCCAAAGAAACCCCTCTGCCAAAGGGGCATGCTCCCAGCTATGGTAGCTCAACACCCAGGGGGACAGGGTTCCAGTGGGTAGCAGCCTCCCACTTAGGGTATTGAGACATTTTCCACCTACACAGAATCAGCTCCGAGGAGCACAGCCTTCAGAGGCACTTCCCTTGGCCAAGCCCCTGTGCCTATCTGCACAGCCACCAGACCGGCTGCAGGAAGGACAGCTGAGCCTCCCTGCCCCTGTCTGGATGAAACAGTGAAACACAGCCCAGCCTGGCCCTGACCCTGACCAGCCACCTGGGCATCTGCCATGTGGGCCCTCCAGCAACAAGCCCTGGCCACTCCAGGCAGCAGGGACAGCCCAGTGCACCCGACCCTTTCCGGAATACCAGGGAAGTCCCCAGAGCAGGCCACAGTGCTATTCCTGAGGGGCGTAATGTGGCAGCACCTCAGCTCCAGGTCCAGACTACCACTCAAAAACAAGGGGACCCCACTCACAAACAAGGGGACCCCAAAGAGCTGTCATGAATGGCATCCATACTGGTGTGTGTGTATGTGTTCACCCCCGGAGGGTAGCCCCAGTAGAATGCACAAGTGTATAAACACAGGGGTTGGAGTGGGGTGCAGAGGTGTGAATGGTGGAACACTACCTCAGCAGAACCCACTTTTCTAACAAAAAGGTAAAAGTGGCATGAACCCAGCCAGCTGAGACTTGAAGCATCAGTAACTGTGACCTCAGACCCATTTCCTGTAGGTGCTGGGGTGGGGAGTGGCTAGCGCTGGCTCAAGAGTAAAGGCCGTCCTCTCATTCCACCCAGGGAAGCAGGGGCATTGAGGGGGCCGACCCTCGGGACACAGCAGTGCCAGGAACACAAGCCAGCCCACAAGTGGGGCAGAATCACACTGACCCAGACCCCTGGCCTGAGGCCTGGCACCAACACGGGACATTGCCTCTGGCCATCTGCAGCCTGGCTCCCCGGGACGCCTGAGACTTCTGTTCTCTCCCAAAAGCATCCTACTCGCTCCAGCACCTCAAGCCCAGCAACAAGTAAAGAATACTGCATCTAGGGAGAAAGCTGCAAGGACCCAGGGGCGCAGAGAGTGGCAGCCCCAGCAGCCCCCATCCTCCGATCATCCAGCCCTGGCCCTCACTTTCCCTCACCCTGCTCTGGGGCAGCTATGGGAGGAGGCAACTGTGGCCAGGACTGTGGCAGGGCTTTGGACAACTGCTGGAGGAAGCGCAAGCCCATGCTACCCTCCCTCCACGCCGTAGACCACTGGGAGTCAAATGCACGGCCTTTGGCATGGTGGGGGGCAGAGGCCCGGCCCAGCTGGGGGTCTGTTTTGGGGGTACAGTCAGAGCTTTGTGGCCCAGAACGTCAAACCTGTGGCTGAGGCCTCCAAGTGGGAACCCCACTCTGTGGTGTCATCATAATCTACTTCCAGGTTTCAGGAGCACACGTGCCTGCTGGCAGATGTGGAAACAGCCTTTCAGAGTTCCTGGATTAAAACCTTCATGACATCCAAAGAATTTAGAGTTCGGAGGGAAAAAACTCCCAGCCTAGAATAATTGCTCCCACAGGGAACATTTTTCTGCACCAGAACATAAGAGGTCTAGAGGAATTTTCTAAAAAGTGGCACCAAACCTTGCAGTATAATCACAACTGTCTGTCTACTCTGGGAGCCAAACCAAACTAACTGCTTCTCCAGGATTAGTCCTCACTGGGTGCTCCCAGGACTGGGAGTGACGCTTGAGGATCACGCCTCAAGCTCCCACGTGAGCATCGGGCCCTCACACATAATCCCCACCCCCTTCAGGATGCCTCTGGGGTAGCACAGGGAAGAACGGAAGGCTATTCCAGGGTGGGGCGCAGGCAAGAACAGCTCTGAGGCTTGGAGGTGCCAGACCAAGGATTTACACACAAAACACGAAATACAGCGCTCTCATTTTCTCTTGAACTATGGCCCTCTGTCTTTTCTTTTTTTTTAAATTTTTTTATTGCAAAATATAATATACATACAAGGCAAAGAAAGAAAAAAGCAATAATTTTCAAGGCACACTTCAACAAGTAGTTACAGAACTGATTCCAGACTTTGTCACGGGCTACCATTCCGCTATCTCAGATTTTTCTTTCTAGCTGACCAAAACATTGGAAGGCTAGAAGGAATATTAATATAGTGATTCAACAGTCATATTCATTTGTTAAATTCTATTTTCTCCGTTATGCTTTCTCCTCCTCCTCTGATCCTCCTGCCAACCTGTGGGGAGCTTTGGACCATGTCCCTTCTGAATTTTTCATGTTGAGAAGTGGTGTCTTTGACTGTCTTTTATCTTTCCCTCTCATGATAAGAGACACAGACACGAGAAATATGTCTCAACTACAAGAGAGTCAATATTATGAGGACGATGGAAATGGGCGACTAATGGTAGCCTAGGTGCTGAGGGAGGTGGCAGGGAGGGGACATGGAGGCTTGCCCGAAGCGCTACTCAGCTCCTGTGGAGTTGCCATTCTATGGGAATTCCAGCCTAAGTTTATAATCAGCTATTCTGGTTTCCTAGAAAAACCAGAAAAATCTGATGTTTAATGGTCCACATTAACAGTAACATCAAAAACACAAAAAATCCCACTTGTGAAACAAACAGAAGCTGTCTGTTCACAAGATCTGGCCCAGAAGCTACCACTTTATAACCTTTGGCCTTTGTTTTGTGAGAAAATTCCTCCAAAGTGAGAGGTAGGGACCTGAGGGGTTCAGCCAAAGCCATGGGACAGACACTGAGGTCCTGACCAAGTCCCAGCAGAGGCAACTGGAGGCCCACAAGTGCTGCAGCCCACCTGCACAGGGGCCCCAGGGGTAAGGTTGCCAGCTAACGGGGGTGTGGCCTGACCCCAGGCAACCATGCCACGGCAGAGAAGACACCTCCTACTTTCATGAAGAGAGACCTGGCACCGCCCTGAGCACCAAAGTAGCTCATACCTACTCCTCAGACCAGGGTTGCCCAGCTGGCACAAAAAAGTCTACAAGTAACCCAAATGTTCCCCCCTCCCCTCCTTCTGGGCCTGAGCAATTTCAACAGACAGGCATCTCGCGTGGAATCAGATAGCTCTGGGTCAGCCATGCAGGGGGAGCCAGAGCAAGTCTCCCTGTGGGAAATGGGAGGCAACTTAAAGAGAGCCCATGATTTCAAAGAATCCACGAGGACAGCACACCTGCAGAGCAGGACTCTACACCTATGGAGTCGTGGATGGAGAACAAGCCAAAAATAGGGAGAGATTCTAAGATGGAAGATGTGGCAGTCAAGTTAGTAAATGCCTACAATTAATGGGGAGGAGACCGACTGGTGCAAGTGGGTTATAGTAAGAGAATGGAAGATACGCTTAAGAATTTTCCATGACATAGCGGACATAAGAGAAAAGATAAGAGACAAAGAGAATAAGCAGGAGATCCAATACCTGAAGAACAGGAATTTAAAAGAATTGATAATATTAAAGAAGTGGATCCTAAAGTGTCACTGGAGCTCATAAGGACAACCCCAGGCCCCTGGGCAGAGCCTCTAATCCCCAACAGGTCACCACCTTACCCTCTGTCACTGAGAAGGAAGCCACCGAGAGACAAGGAGTGAAATCTGACCAGGATACCATGATCAGCAGTTGCATCATGGGTCTCAGATACCATCATCAAGAGGATAAATGCTGGCCTGAGAGAGTGACCAGTGAGCAAACAGACAGGAAACAAAGAGCCTGTGACACACCTGTTTGGGGGTTCATACTTTGAACACGCTAGGACTCAGAAAGTATGGAGTCAGCATTCAAAATAAAAGCCATCTAGAAAAGGGAAAATGTGGTTCAACACAGGAATCCACACTGGATTTAGTAAAATGGTATTAAGGTATTAGGTCTTAAGACAAACATTGGTAATGACAAAATTGGAAGATGGGAAAGAAGAAGACAGAGTAAAACCATGCTAAATATTTCATTTTTCAAAGTGAAAAATCGATAGTATGTAACTTTTTAACATAGAGAACATCACGAAATATAAGTTTTCCATTTGCTTATTTTAAATAACTGGGGTGCATATAATAGAGAGCAAACCTGAGATCAAATACTCAGAATTAAGGGAGTAAAGATAAAATGGGAATAAGAAATAAGACTGATTTGATGTACACCAAATTTACTCTAAAAAATAGAAACTAAACATTTTCAAAAACTCAATGAAATCATGACAAAAGTATTTCTAAATTTCTAAAGAAAAACCTTAGAATTTGAAAATATAAAAATTTTACAGACCACAATCTCTAACTACAATGGTGATTGATACAAACCGGAAACCAATAACAAAAAGTTAACCAAGAAAAATAAAACCACACCTATCTGGAAATTAAATGTTAGTACATTTCTTGGGTCAAAAACAAAATCAATCAAAACTTATGGGCTATATGGGCAAGATAGCATACAAAAATATATTGCTAAAATTAATTTATTACTAAAGAAGAGAGAATGAAAATGAACTAAGATTCAACTAAAGTTACATGACAGATGTTCAAAATAAGCGTCTGGAAGGAAGGAGAGGGAATGAATAATTACATTGGAAATCAATGAGTTAGACAAGCAGCAGAGCTGACAAATACATTTATGAACTGATCTGATGAAAAGACCAAGAAAAAAGATAAAATTCTGGTACTGTTAATTGATATAGAGTAATAACACAAATACATTATATTAGGAATGAAAAAGAAGATACAACTACAAATAAAGAGAAGAGAATTTAAAATTTTTCTTTTAAAAAAAGAAAAACGCTGACAGCTTGGTTCTAACAGGTTTAAAATTCTCTACGAAAACAAAAACTTTCCAGAAAAATATACTGTTTTGACTCTAAGATGATAAACTCTGAACAAAACAACCCTACAGGGAAACCTGAAGAAGTTAACAAAGAAATTCTTCCAAAAGAAACAATAAGTTCCAATAGTATCAAAGAACTTGAAACCTTCAAGGCAGACAGATGCTACACTTTGGTACTGCTCCAGGAAGGAGAAAAATGTGGGGAGTTTCCCAAATCATGTAATGAAGCTAACACAAACTTGACCTCAAAATATGGCAGAGAGAGTAAAAACAAACAAAAAAAAGAGTATGTATAGCTCAATCTATTTTTGGGGGGTGGGTGGGATGGAGGAGGTTACATCGTCCAGGAATCAAACCTGGGTCTTCTGTATTGAAGGCGAGCATTCTACCTACTGAACCACCCATGCACCCCTTAGTTCAATCTATTTTTTTTTTTTTTTTTTTTTTAAAGGAAAGACAGAGAGAAGGAAGGAAGGATAGAAGGAAGGAAGGAAGGAAGAAAGGGAAACATTTTTAAACATTTTCTTGTTTTATTGTATTCTGTTTCTCCGTTTTTGTTACATGGGCTGGGGCCGGGAATCGAACCGAGGTCCTCCGGCATAGCAGGCAAGCACTTTGCCCGCTGAGCCACCGCGGCCCGCCCTCAATCTATTTTTAGCCTCTGTAAAATGCTAGCAGAAGAATAACGACAAAACAAACACCTTATGAGGCTCACTACATATGCTGTACACCCAGTAATTTGTTGAGTCCTCCTAATCATCCTATGATAAGTGCGATTATTATTCCTTTTTCCAAAGGAAGAAACTGAGGCCCAGGATAGCTGTCAACTTGCCCAAGGTTGCACAGCTGACAAGTGGGACCCAAACCCACACTGCCAGTCTCAGGACCATGCTCTTAAGCACTGCCCTATACTGCCTCCCTGTTTTAGTCCCGCAGCTTAATAAAACGATAATTGACCAGGACAAAGTAAAGCATGTGTCAGGTTGGCTCCCTAGCAGGAAGTGTGGTCACATAATTCACCTCCTGAAGGTGCTAAGGTACACCCAGCACCTAGATTTTGGTTTCTAACACCATTCTCCAATAAAAGGAACCAGGGCTCCCTAGAGACTGAGGCAGGAAATAGACAATATAAGCCTACAGCATTTCATAGGGACAAAAGTGCTCAAAAAAGCAAAATGATGGAATGTCAAAGGAACACAAATGAAAGAGCCCCTACTAGCCAAAGCTGGAACAATTTGAGAAGCAAAATAAATAATGAAGATTATTTTATGCTGTGAGGATTATAACCCACAGCATAAAATAAATATCCATGAGTCCATACTGATATGAATGCATGGGAGGAGAACAGAAAAGCCTCTTGTACAGAAGAATTACAAATGACTTATGGAGATCCTCCACCCTCAAGGAGGTGGAACATAACTCTACTTCTTAAAGGTGGGCTGTACATAGTGACCTACTTCCAAAGAACACAGTGTGGAAAGGAGGATAAAGAAGATAACTTTCTTGTGGAGAGACCTGATAAACATGACCTCGGCTTGGATGTCAAGGACACATCATCAGTGTAAATCAGGGTGACAGCATGTACCCTGAAGAAGATGTGATGAGAGGGGTGCTGTACAAACCTCTGTGGTCTTCCTCCCCATAATGCATAGCCCCAGTTTAACCATGAGAGAAACACCTGAAAAACTCAAACTGAAGGTCCATTCTATGGAATGGCTGACCAGTAGTCCTCAAACTGTCAGGGTCATCAACAAGGAAACCCTGAGGAACGTTCACAACTAAAAGGAGCCAAGGAAACACGACTACTCAATGCAATGTGGGAGCCCAGGTGGGATCTGGGGTGAGAAAAAGGGCAGTGTGTTCAAGCAAAGGCACTCCAGATAAAGCATGGACTTTAAAAGAGAATAACGCATCAATAGCTGGTTCATGAGTTATGACAAATGTCCTACAGTAATGTGAGCAACAGGGAAAAGTGGGCATGAGGTATGCAGGAACTGTAATATTCTTGCCATTTTTCTGTAATCTAAAGCGATTCTAAAATAAAAGTTTTATTAAGTATTTAAAACTCACACAGAGAAGGCCAAGGGAGATGCCAAAAAGGCAGCTGATAAAATTCAACCTCCTTTCCTGATAAAATCTCCCTGTAAGCCAGGAAGAAAACACTACTTCCTTAAACTGATGATAAATACTTATCTCAAATCAACAGTCAGTCTCAGGTTTAGTGGTGAAACCCCAGGGCAAATCCATAAAGAAACCTCCAAAGCTCTCATGAGGACTGAGTCGACAAGGCTGTGTATATGCAGTAGGCTCTTCCCTCTGGCTCCTTCCAGTTTTCTGGCTGGACACCTGGCTGGGGTGTGCCTTAAATGTATCCATTTCTCAGCTACTCTTATAAGCAAAATGCACTGTCACTGCTTGAAGCCACAGAGTGAGCCCCAGAGCCTCTCCACTGCCCAAGGGACCCAGCTTCCCCCTCAGGCCCTGGCTCTGCTGAACTCACAGTGAGGGCTCTTCCACTTGGCATGCCCACCTCCCCCCACCCATGCCAGATAGTGTTGGCAGAGCTGGATGGATGGGCACTGGGGCCTGTCCTGCCCAGTATGGGGAGGCCCAGGATGGAGTGAAGCCTACTATAAACACCAAGGAACTCTCCACAAAGACAGTCTAAGCTCTTGACAAGGGCTCAGCTCAGACGCACTGAGGCCAGGTCGGGCAGGGTGCTGGACTGAGGAGTTGCATTCCTGAGGAGTATACCAAACAGATAAGTTTTTTAACCCCCCTCAAGCTGAGTCTTCTGGCCTGTCCTGCAGTAGGTTGCAGTCCATCTCCAAAAGCTAAAGAAGTGCTGGTGGAAACCCACATTGGGTCACTGTACCTGCTCACCCGGCTGCCTCAAAACAAGGAAAAAAATGAGTTTCTCACAACCAGACCCAGGGGTTCCTCCTTTTTGAATGGGTCATGTCATAATTCTCATCCCTCAAGGCAGCAGAGAGAGGTGGTATCTGCAACAGAAGGTCCTGGGTACTGCCCAAAGAGAGTGACCAGGCCCACAGAGAAGGTCCAAGTCCCATCCATTCGTACCCGGAGCTCAGGTCAATGGGTGCCTGGCCCCAGATCTGCCCCAAGGGCCCCAAACAAAGCCCAAGTGCCTCTCATGCAGGCAGGTAAACTGAGGGCCCAGAAGGGACCAGGCCCAAGAGTGCTGGATTAAGGAACTGGAAACTATACTCAGAGCCTCCAGGAAGGAGGATAATGGAACCTCCTGATGGCCTTCATCCGAATGACACTGGATTTTTGTCTACTACAGCCTGCTTGCATGTTTTGCAGCCCAAGTCACAGCACATTGAAAAGGTTGTGAGTTCCCCGTATGAGCTGTGAGGGTCTCTATTCTGGCCAGTCTTACCAACACTAGGTCTGACCTGCCCAGTATGGCTAGCAAAGAAAGCACTCAGCCGAAGCCCAGGCATCTGGGAGGTAAGCTTCCTGAGTGGTCACAGTGCACAAGGAGGGACAGACAGGAGAAGAGGATGCACTGATCCAATTAGGCTCAGTGGTCTCCAGAGAGCTGGAAATTCAGCCCTGGCAGATGGAGCAGAGAAGGCGGTTCCTGGCTTGGCTAGGGGAAGGATGATCCTGCTGAGGAAGGATGAGGTC
The DNA here is from genome assembly GCF_023851605.1 of Tamandua tetradactyla. Taxonomy (NCBI): domain Eukaryota; kingdom Metazoa; phylum Chordata; class Mammalia; order Pilosa; family Myrmecophagidae; genus Tamandua; species Tamandua tetradactyla. The sequence goes on along the minus strand of NC_135342.1, from coordinate 33,352,119 downwards.
AACTGTGAAGGGGGAGACATGGGGAAGGGGAGGCAGTGACAAGCAGCTTGTCTGCTATGTGCTACCACCTGCCTGTGGGACCTGCAGCCAGACTCACCATGAGTTAAGATGGCTGTGGGTTCCCTATAAACTCTCCAATTATCTAACCTTCCTATTTGCTGGAGTTCAATTTTGTAATCCTAGAAATAGAGAGAAAAAGCTGGACTTCATTAACAGGGTTTGTACCCTGTTCCCTAGGGTGGGAAACTGAACCATCCATCATCAGAACTCGCCCCAGGAATCCTGGAAGCATGTACCACCTCCCAGGCTGTGTCCCATCTGGACTCGACGGGCACACTGAACACACAGAAATGTATCTTCTTCCAACTGGCCAAAGGATAGGAAAGAACAACAAGACCTTTAATAAAAAGTACCACAGCTGGGGACATTCTTTATTAACAAAGAATGAGAAGCAAACAGGAGGCCACTAGTGTCGGCTGTTGCCTACAATGGAGGAGCCCAGAAAAGCCCAGGCCTTGTCCAGGGTCTCCAGGTAGGGTCAGGAGTGTTGGCCAAGAAGGTTCCTAGATGGGGAGGAAGATGAGGCCCTCTGAGGGTCACAGGCCCGCACATCTTAAATGACCACACGAACCCCATGGAAGCCACCGTGGAAGAGCCCAAAATGGGCACCCTCACTGAGAGAAGAGAAAGGGAGCGTAATTTCAATTAAGGTCCCAGACTGTCAAAAACATCAAGTTGTTAATCTCCTTGTGGCAAATGTGAACCAGGACCTGCTTACACAGCCAATTGAGCATGCTCTAAATTAGTGTCTGCAGGTAATTGATTCAGCTGCCAGCCTCATGCCAGCCAGCTACAAGCTGGTTACACCACTGACATTAAATAATAGGAGGCAGTAAAATGGACTGCCTGATTGGAACTGCAGTCAAATGCTGTTAGAGTCCGATTTACCTAAACATTACCATCTTATTGGTTTAACACAATTTACTACACCTCAATTGCAGAAAATGATGTCGTTTCCTCTGAAACTGTGCTCACAGGCACAGCACAGGGGAAAAGGCATCTTCACAAATGTTATCAGCGCCGTTGTTTTTTTAAAACATGCCCTCAGGATTTTATAACATATCTTTGATGATAAAAGGAGATGCGGATTAGACCCAGGTCTCCTAGCCAGCTTGTGAAGTCTGAGACTGAGCCCATGGTCTCCACGGCATGTCCCAATATGAGAAAACTGGCACTGACCCCCTTCCCCTCCAGCTCCACTTCCAGCCCTGCACTTCTTGACCTGTTGGGACAGGGCTAGCCAGGCCTGCTGCTGGAAAGTCCAGAAGGTTCCAGGAGCACTCACCAGGCCACCCTCATCCACGCGCAAGAAAGCAGCTCATGTATTTGTAACACAGCAATGCTGAGGCATGCAGCCTGGCCACTCCCTGGTCCTCCTGGGCTTCAGTTAAAAGGACCATGCACTCTGGTCAACCACGGCATATGCTTTAGAAGAGATTTCACATTCCCCAGCTAGTTCAAATGAGAAAACCAAAGTTCATAGTGGCATACAGGATGGCAGAAAAATAGCTCAGGACGTTTTCTCTCATCATCCGTCTAATATTCCACACGTATTTCCTGACACCAACTGTGTGCCACGTACCACACTGATAAATGAGTCGTGGTCACTAAGAAGAGGCCCCCAGGCACCCGAGCACCCAGATAGCAACCAGAAAACTGTCACAGAGAGACGTGGGTAGTAACAGAGAACTGTGTCTCATGCCCCACAGGGGGAGCTCAAGGAGGAAGAAAGAGCCCACCGCCTCACAGCTACAGATGCCCCCCATGCTTCGGCTATGCCCCACAGGGGGAGCTCAAGGAGGAAGAAAGAGCCCACCGCCTCACAGCTACAGATGCCCCCCATGCTTCGGCTTGGGCACTGGTCATGGGAGAGGGCCCTCCTCAAATCAGACCAGGGGCACTCCAAGATGGAACAGACCCCCACGGACAATCATCTTCCTATCATCTTGGGGGGGAGGGAGGTGATACCCTCTGCCCTCAAGACTTCCCACTCACTTGTCCTTCTAGAAGAGGCTCTGGCCTGTTGTGTCTCTGACTCAGCTCAGCTCTCTCCGGTTTAGGTAGGGAGTAGTCCCCTCCTCCCCACCCGGGAACTGAGCCCACCCTACTCTAAGCATCCAGGGACCCAGGGATCAGATGGCCCCCATTGGCAGGTTGAGGCCTGCAAGTGTGGCACTGTCTCCCCTCTGTAATTTGATTACATGTGATAATTTGGTTATCATTTTGGTAATTTGGCTAATATGATAATGGCATTGTGGTTGTAAAATGCAAAAGGAAAAAGAAAAGCCTCATCAACTGAAATACTTACTTATGCATTTCCAGGTGAAATGACATATCTGGGATTCAATTTGAAATACTCCAAAATAAAAACAGAACTATACAAAAAAACCTGATGGACTTCGGGGAGGTGGGGATGTGTGTGTTATATTATTCTATTTTGGTAGATCTTTGAAATTTCCCATTAAAAGAAAACAAAGACCTCCTTACTTGAAAGGGGACAAAGAGCTAGGGGGAAAGTATTCCCAGGGGACACCCCCACCCTCATCCAGAGCCTATACAAGGGTCCCACCCACAAGCAGGCTGTGCTCCAAGATCCCTGCAAGGTAAGGGGCTGGAGGGGGTACAGGGTCCCCCCCCCAAGAACCACCCTCAGAGCTGGACTCCCTGCAGCACGGGGTGCATAGGGCTACCAGCACACAGTGGGCGGCAGGGCCTTGTGCCAGGACAAGCTATTCCTATTCCAATCACCTGGTTATTTTTATTTGAGGCATCAGCTTTGGGTCACTATGGGTCAGCTCAACTGGGGATAGGTTTCTGGAGCAGTGCCAACTTGAAGGACCTGTTGCCCAGCCCACCTTGCTGGGGTTAGCCCCCCGAACTCTCCACATCCCAGCCCCAGATCCTTACTTGGGGGGCAGGGTCCCAGGAATCACAGAGCACAGACACTGCAGTGCACATGAGACCACATGATGAAGGCAAATGCTAGGGCAGGCCCTCGGAGCCACAGAGGGCAGGAGGTGTGGCAGAGGTGACAGAGCCAGTCTTTGATAAAGTGCTTGTTACCTGCCTCTTCTGGGGATACCACAGCACCAAGACCTTCAAAGCCATTTTAACCTCTGACTGCCCAGGGGAAGAGAAGAGCAATGCTGTTTAGAACCCCTTCCAGGGTTAGCTTTTTAAAAAAGACACCTATCTCCAAACTACTGTCAAAGCAAACAGAAACATAGGTACTACTCACTGCTGATCCCACTGGCATCTCGGCTCCATGCCCCCTCACCCAGACAAACTAGGGCAGCCTAGTAGGGCTAGGAGGACAACATGAAGTAGAAATCCTGGAGCCAAGTGCTCTGGGCAGGGCAGGCCTTGATGGCAGCCTGAGGGCACCTTGGGGTGCACCAGGGCCCTACAAGGCCAGGGACGGATGGCAGCAACCAAGCTCTTGTTACAAGGCCAGGCAGGAACGGGCAGCCCAGAAAGGTGGGAGAAACGGTAGCTTCTTTAGTTCTCCCTTCTGGGGAGCATCCAGGTGGCATAGTCACTACCGGGGGAATCCGGAATAGGGGTATCCTGTGTCAAGACTCAGATGGGGCCCTGGGGCAATGTGGGTCTCACCCAGAAGCTTCCCCCTACCCTGAGCAGCAGTGGGCTGCCCTGTGTCCTGCCGCCAGGTGGAGGGGTTGGCTGGACGCCCCATCATGGCTGGGAAGCCATGGGTAGCACCTGGGGGGACATGGGCTTGCTGCAGGCCTAATTGGAGCTGAAGGCTAATGGAGCTCTCCGGAGCACTTTTATGAGCCACTTAACCATCCCACGACCCAGTCATCCAAGCACAGCAGAAATAATGGCAGTGTTTACACATAAAAACGGCAAGCTGTTTGACTAGCGGCTTTCAGAGTCGCAATAGCAGCTATTTGGTAAAGTTCCCTGCAAACTGCAGAAACAAAGTCCAAGGGTGGAATGATGGGGCACTAAACCGCCCTGAAAAGTAATCAAAGACCATTACCATCAAACACTCTGCCAAGAGCCAGGGAGGTGGCCACGGCCAGAAGAAAAATCATCTTTCCCCATGATCCCAAAGCCCTGCTCGTAATCCCCACTCAATCTGCGCCTGTCGCTGCGGTGTCTCATCTGTTACTTGGTTGGGGAACATAAATTACTGATTTGTTACATGTTAATCTTCACCCAGAGAAACACAGCAGCTTACCTTTCCATCTCATATTCTTTCATTCCCACTTTTATGGCCTTCATTACCTGGAGGATAGATATTAAGCAAAGACATTGGTATTAAGGAGATAAGTAACATAGTCTTATAAATAATGCATAGCCCCTTTTCAAAAGAACCTCTTCTTTAAAAGAAAAATATGTGCACACAGTGGTGTAGAAATGTGACAAATTAGAACTTTTTTAAGGCTCCCAAACCCCTACAGTTTATTTAAACCACTATGGAGCACTTCTATTCTGGAACCAATAAAGCGCTGCTAAGGCAAGCTACAGAGGCAGCAGGCCAGACCAAGCACTCACAGACATTCAGCCAAGACATGTCTGGTGAATACTTAATGCTAAGAAAGCTAGGACGACTCTCAGCTAAAAGGTTTTCCTTTGTTTAACTTTCATAAAACACAGGGACAATTAACGCATGCAAGAGATTACACGGCCCATAAATTACCCTCATCTGTTTTCTAAAACGAAGCTGTGTCTGTCACTGAGAAGGCACAAGGTTACCCCCAGCATCCTGATGTCTTTCAGGCAGTGAATGCCCTTCCTCATTCACTCTCATCCCCCAGGTAAAGAGGGAGGGGTGGGGAAAGCCTTACATGTGAGGATGTTTACAGAAAATGGATAATGGTAATATGCATGCTTGATTCGGAATGAAGGACAAAAGAGTCTTTAAAATGCATTGGGAACTCCCAGCATGCCAGGAGAAAGGGCCCTTCCTTGCCGGATGGGATGCCGGGGCTTTTTATTGGAAAACCCCAACAGGATTAGTACCTGCCACTACTGTGAAGTGAGGCCCCAGCCCCTCACCATAGAATATAATCTGCGATTGGGACAGATCCTCTCCTGTCCTCTGTTTCAGCCCCCAAAGCTACTCCTGCCCCAACTGGGGAACTGAAAAAGAGAGACAGGAACTTCCTCCTGCTTGCATGGTTCTGGGGGATTAAAACCTGTCCAGTGACTGTGCATCCAGGTATGGCTCTGTTGCCTACTCAGACAGTGCTGTTTAGCCAACCCAACCGGCCCATGATACCCCACAAGCCTTGGGGAAGACAAAGTTAGCATCCCACTCACCTCCTGGTGGGCCTCACTGGAAATCTTATTGGTATAGCGCAAGACCTCCAGCTCCATGTCTGTCTTAAACACTCGGCTTCAGAGAGCAAGAGAAAAAAAGCAACAGGTTAGTAATTTCTAGCAGGCTGGTTGGACCCCTCCAGGAACCTCAGGGCTGCCTTACTTGCACACCCGCACACCAGATTATGGACTACCTGGGCAGGGATTAGGGGTTGGCCAGGGCCAACAAGCCCCAGGGTTGACAAGCTACACTGAGTGGTCCAGAGGAAAACCCCTAAAGGGGAGCACAGCTATTGCTCCACCTGCCCTAACACAAGCCACAGGCATTAGGAGATCTGGAAGCCACTGTGGGTGGTGGGAGCAGTCCAGACTCTGTAGCCAGACACAAAGGACACCCCAGAGAATCAGTTCTTTCCTCTATAAAATAGGGATAAAATCTATATGGCAAGGCTGCTGGACCTCAATCTCTCTTTTTCCCCACCCAGGAACATCATGTGACTCAGCAGGCTTTGAGAGGAGGGTAATAGGAACAGGGGTAAGAGTGGGGGGCCTGCAGCCCAGGCACTGGCAGCAGCTGGTTTGCAGTTAGGATGTAGAAAGAGCTGATATGCAGAGATGAGGAGCAGATGGGAAAAGAGAAGCAGCAATGAGAGGGAGAAGTGTACGAGGGGCAGGAGACATGCAACCTGGGGATACCACTGTCATGGGGAGAGTTAGCTGGGCCTCCTTGTCACCAATTCTGGGGCCCTCCCAGGGTCCTCACAACAAACTAATCTTCCCAAATTTGGTGAAGTTGCTGGTCCTAGCGATCAAGCCCATCCCCAAGTAAGAATCACACAGAGGCACTATAGAGAAGTAAATACTGGTTTGCTACCTCTACCCATTTCAAACAAGAACCTCCAAGTCCATGGGTTTTCACATGGCAGCCAGGCTCTATACTTAAGGGCACAGGGCTTGGGGGACAGAATGTGGACTCCAATTCTAGCTCTGCCCCTTCCTGGCTGTATGTTCTAGGCAAGATTCTCAATTTGCGCCTCACTTTCCTCATCTGTGAAGTAGAAATCATGAATAAGTATTGTCCTCATTGACAGTGAAGTGGGTTAATATTTATAAAGCATTGATGAGAGTAAGTGCAGAGTGAGCGTCTTTTGTAAACTCAGTAAGACCCAACGTCTGTAGCTGCAGCAGCCACCTCCTACAGATCATCCATCCTGGAAACCAGGCAAGTCCCTCTGGCTTCCTTAGGCAGGTTGCTTTGATTCTCATTAAAGACAGTATTTTCCAGTAGGCCCATGAAGCCAAATGAAGTGCAGACAACAAACACAGCCTCCCTTCTTTTTCCATTGCCACTTATTGAGAGCCTATTCCAAGCTTGGTCCTGGCAGAGGTAGTGGAAGCTGGGTGCCCAAATCATCCCCTTCAGGACCAAGGCACTCATCTCCCAGCTGCTAAGAACGATGGTAACAAATCAGTTCCCTCTGAGAATGCCAACAGCTGGTCTCCATGATGTGGTGGAGGGCACAAAGGCCCAGCGCTTCAATTGGGGACATCTCTGCACGGCCACTCCAGCTCCAAATCTCCCTGTGGGATCAGTTGAGCCCTCCTTGCAACCGCTTCACACCTCAGCTTTTCCACCAGCCCCACTTCTCCTCCAGCCCATTCCCATGGCTTCACACTCCCACAAGTGTTGGTTCTCAACTCATTTCCTGCCCAATAAGCTCAGGGCTTGCCAGAAAACCCAAGCAGAAACAAGTATCATCATCTCTATTTTACAGATATGGAAACTGAGATTTAGATAAAATAACGTTGAAAGTTTCAAGATCCTTTCAGCCACACTGACTTCCTTTTCCTCCCACTCCAAGTAAATCAGCTTTTCTGCATCTAGAATTCTACACCCAAAGTACTTATCAAATCTAAAGGGAAAATAGTCCTTTTCAGACATTCAGTAACTCAGAAAGCTAACCTCCCATAGATTATTTCTGAGCAAAGTGCTTAACGATGTATTTCAGCAAAACACACACACACCAAAAAAAAAAAGTGAGAGAGACAGACATAGAGCCAGTGAGTGAGCAAGACCAAACTAAGAAAGGAGATGCAATGGGATATTTTAAAATGTGGAAGTGACCCAAAAGCATATTAAAGGAAAACCCAGGGTATGCTGGGCAGAAAACCTAGAAGAAAATCTGGAGAAATTATAACTCAAAGTATGTGGTTCTGAGAAGAATGTCCACAAGTACAGATTCATTTCCACAGTCAGATTCAATAAGAAGCTCAAGATTTTTAGTAATACGATGTAGAAGTTGTACGTTTCTTTTCTCAACAAGAGAAAAGAAAGGTAAGTACAAATGCCAGGAAAAACAAGCAATAAACACATAAACCATATGAATCCACAGAGTAATCATAATACCACACAAATTACTTTCTGGTCCAAGGGGGAATATAAATCAGCAGCACTGACAGTGGGTCAACCGATATTCCTTGCATCCTGATGCAATACAGTGAGAAATAATATCACCTAAGATGTATGCTAACCAAATATTTTAAACTTAGGTGGCTTTAGATCTAACTTCCAGTTTATAAGAAATATAAGAACCAACTGTACAAATCCAGAAGGCAGGCCATTCTGCCACACCACTACAGAATGGCTGGGTCTTTTCAAGAAATATTAAAGGGAAAAAAGTCCTAACAGCCAAGGGAGAGATGGGGAAATGGATTGGGTCCTGACAAACCAGCCATTAAGAATGTTTTAAGGACAACAGGGAAATTTGTGCTTATCTGAATTTTCTAACTTTCCACAATGTGCTTATGCTGTTTTTGCAATAAAGAAAAGTCTTTTTTTTTAATTTCAGAAAAGAAAGAGAGAAAGTCAC